>NW_008356461.1:77118-82875 GCF_000622305.1 Nannospalax galili
GAAGGAAGGAAGGAAGGAAGGAAGGAAGGAAGGAAGGAAGGAAGGAAGGAAGGAAGGAAGGAAGGAAGGAAGGAAGGAAGGAAGGAAGGAAGGAAGGAAGGAAGGAAGGAAGGAAGGAAGGAAGGAAGGAAGGAAGGAAGGAAGGAAGGAAGGAAGGAAGGAAGGAAGGAAGGAAGGAAGGAAGGAAGGAAGGAAGGAAGGAAGGAAGGAAGGAAGGAAGGAAGGAAGGAAGGAAGGAAGGAAGGAAGGAAGGAAGGAAGGAAGGAAGGAAGGAAGGAAGGAAGGAAGGAAGGAAGGAAGGAAGGAAGGAAGGAAAAGACTGCAAGTCAAGACACATTCACAGTGCAAAGATATTCCGTACCTTTGCGTAAGTCACATTTGATGGTCTTCCTTAGGCTCTGCTCCCTAGACCAGACTCAAGATTGCTCCAAGACAGGAAAAAACACCAGTGATCTACTACAGAGCAGGCTGACCTCAGCCTCAGACCAATCATCCTGCCTCAGCTCCCCTTTCCTCCTGAGGGTCAGTATTAGAGGTGTGAGTCACCACATCCAGCTTTGGAAGATGTAGGATTTTTAAACAGAGCCCCCACAGAGATCTCTTCACAGCATGTCTGGTAAAAATCACCGTGGGGAGAAACCAGAAACTAAGGTTAACAAGTTAGAAAGTAAGGGGGAATGTCAGATAGGAAAGTGAATGTTTGTACACCCTCAAATGTAGGTAAAAGAAAGAGAATAATGGAGGACAGAAATAGTCCCGACTGATGTTATGATGATGGAGGGCTCCATGGGGGTCCTTGGGGCTGTGCCAAAACATGCTTGCCAAGAATGCACCACTCTGTGGCCATGCTGCATCCAAAGTCCACCACTTACGTAACTTCGTTCCTGACAAGACACTGTCCATCTTTAATTGGTAATGAGATAAAGGGTGATAAAGACTTAACACCAATTCTCCAGTTCTATATTTAGCGCCTCCGTTCCTCATCTACGCAGTCCTCTCCCAGAGAATGTAGGCAATGTATGCACAGACCCCGGGGAGCTGATTCTGCTGTTTCTCTTAAAGAATTAATGTTTTGTGGCCCACTCTTTCTGTGAAAAACGAAACCAGCACATTCGCAGGGTACACAGACACCAGGGGTACGAGGACGTATTTGTCAAAATGAAGGCAGGAGGCAAGCAAGGAGCACACTTACCGACACTCCAATCCATCTCTTCTGCTGAGTCCCCATAGGCGCCATGTTTACTTTTGTGGGCAAAGTCCTTATTGGCGAAGTGGGCCGTGTGTACATGAATGAAAGACAAGACCAGGAGGAAAGGGGTCTTTGTGTTCCTGCAGGAAAAGGGGGGGTATGGAATAAGTTAAGGTCAACGAAAGGACACTTCCCAGCCTTCTGTTCAGTACCCCCTTAGCAAGACAGGATAGATATGATTTGAGAATTCACAAATGATGCAACTGAAGTGCAGAACATGTTGCTTTTGAGAGCACAAAAGGAAGTCTCTGTGGGGCAGCTTACGATTAGGTGACGTACAAGCAAACACAAGTACTCATGACAGTCAACCTCATTCTGCTGATCAACTAAGTCCAGAAAAAAGCACTACAAAATGGACCGCAGTTTAAAATCTGTTTATTTTAGTCTCTCTTCAGTCAGCAACAGATACGAATTCAAAGATTTTGGAAGCAGGACCTACATGTGAGGATGTCGTGTAGAATTTTCTCCAAATGGAAACATTCCACCCAGGAGGGAAGGTTCCTTAAGACCCAGGAATTAAGTAGCCCACAAGTCTCTGGAAGTTCCTGAAACCAACAGCTCTGACCTGTTGAGTGAACCTGAAAGTTATGCCAAGGAGCTCCAGGGAAGCACATTTCATGAGTTATCACCCATGATGAGGAAGGCTTCTTGAAGATGCAGGTGCCTTTGAGTCATTTATGCTTCTGTAAGGAACCCTCACCAATGCTCCTGAAACTAATCCCAATAAACACATGGGGTCACCAAGCTGGACTTTGCTGGAATCATTACTCTGGTCAATCACTGGTACCCTATCTGGGGTTAGTAGATGTTTCTTCCTGTCTCCCTAGAAAAGGCCACACAACAGGGGAAATCCAGGCATATATGTATATACGTGTGTGTGCACAAGGACACACTCATTACAACCTACAGAAACTGGCACCTTGAACTGTCAAGCACTTCTGTCAATGATTTTCAATAGTCATTGGACTTCACAATGAGTGATGCCTCCCTTTATGCCTTGGAAAATAAACTCTTACGTGTCAACATTGTGGTTTTGGAAACCAAATGGAAGATCTCTCTTATGCGTCTAAACTTCTTGCTGTATCTAGAGAGATGAAAGAGCATTGCAAGAAGTGCTTGTTGCAACATCCTACACTGACCACGAACAAGGCCATTTGGGGACGGCATGAAGTTTCACAGCTGACTGGACTGAAACACGACAGTTTTCATTGTGTCTTCCTGACACTGTGTCAGTCCTTTTTGACATTCTGTTGACCTTTGAGAATGGCACTTCCTGTTGCGTTTCCACATACCGTTAAAGGTTCAGTCTTCGCCTCTGTCTGAAAAAGGTTTAGCAGTTTCTTTCTGGCTGTTACGTTTAATCTTGATTGTAAACTCGATTGGCCTGAGACACATGAAGGAGATGCATGACGCACACTTGTGTGTGTCTCTTTGCAGGTGATTGGCACAACGGATGGAAATTAGGTGGGGAAGGCACACTCCGAATGTAGATAGCATCAATCAACAGTCTTGGTGCTCAGACGAAAACATAGAAGAGGAAGTCTTCCAGGAAGTGATGTAATCTCCTTCCCTTCCTGCATCCTGTCCAGCATGAGGTTGAGTAGCTGTACTCCGACATGCCCTTCTGCCTTAAATACCCAGTCTTCAGGTTCCATAGCAAATTTTGAGTTCTGACAAATTTGGTCTTAATGCCAAGACTGATGCACAACGTGATGTGTTCATTACCACTGAAGATGGCTTGTGCGGTAAGTTCAACGACCCACTGTAAACTCAGCTTCTCTTGTCCCTGGCTTACCATGCCCCAGCCACTTCCAACACTACCATCTCTAAGAGGAAATTGCACTCTGCACAGACAGCATCACGAAGTCCATGAAGTTAATGGAGCCCCATGAGTCCGTCAGTTCCATACCCACGACCTCCCACTATAGGCCTAGAGCTCAGAAACATTGCTTTAGCAACTCAGGAGATGGATGAATGGGTGCATGGATGAGCTAACACAACTTTTCTTCATTTTCTCTACACAGGCTGAGTCTTGCACATCCAAAGCTGGCATTGAACTTGTGTAGTCAAGAATGCTTCGGAGCCTGTTATACCGTCTTATACTTCCAGAGAGCAGGGTCTACAAGCTACCACAGCTGGCTTATGGGCGATTGAATCCAGGCCTTCATGCACACTATGTGTATTAGTTACTTTTCTGTTACTGTGATAAACACCATGAGCTAAGTCAACTGATTAAGGAAACTGTTTGGGCTTAAGGTTCCAAAGACAGTGTCCATAATGGCAGGAAGGTGTGGCAGTAAGTGACAGGCATTAGTAGGAACGACAATCAAAGGGATCACATCTTCAACCCCAAACATGAACCAGGGAGAGCAAACCAGAATTGGGGCAAGGCTATGAACTCTCAAGGTCTGCCTTAAGTGACAGACCTCATTCGGAAAGGCTCCACCTCCTAAAAATTCCATGACCTCCCAAACAGCACCATCAACTGAGGCAAAGTGTTCAAACACTGGAGCCTATCAGGGACATTTCTTGTTCAAACCACCACACTAGACAAGCAGTCTAACGATGGAGCTATATCACTAAAATTAATACAGTTTTTCATGAAGCATGAACTCTACTATACAAGAGACTTTCACGTGTGTGCCTCCCCGGCCCCAGAGCAGGAGCGTTCATCCTTGTACTGCTGACACCAACGACACGATTGCCAAGTGACATTATTTCCGTGCATGTCTGCTATGGGGTGGAGTGTTGGTGGAGATCTTCCTCAGCTTCAGCAGCCCCATTCGGCACTGTTTAATGAACACAACTGCAGGGGCAGGGTGATATGGCCCAACTCATGCAGACTGGGTTACAGAGTATTTCTACACATAACTTCTTCCCTGAGACTCCTGTCATGGTGAAGGCATCATCACCTGTCTTGACCATCTTTGCCACCCAGTAATAGGTGAAGGAAATGATATAATGAATGTCCCCCAGTTGATCGGATGGAAGGAATAGAGGTTTGACATGGATCACTGTCTGCTCACGAGCATGTCTCTCGCAGGATACCGTTGGCTCCTTCTAAACCTTGAGGAAGCAAAGTAAGCCCACTTCTGAGAGTTTCGCTATGCAGGACAGCCTCCACCAGAGCCATTATTGGAGGAATTTTTTTTTTGTACAAACTGGATTCCTCTCCCAAGAAGCAGATTGTAGTCCTAAAATCCAGGAAATATTCCTGAAAATGAACACAAATGGACTCTCGGTACGCCTTCTTGCTATTTTTGGGTAGCACTTCTTTGAAATTTCACTGTCATCTGTTCTGGGATATATTTTTGGGTTTAAACTTACAGAAAACACGTAAGGAAGCTTTACAAAGTCAATCTCCCAAGCATGGCCATTACTGGAAGTCCAGGGTGCAAGCGGGTGCAAGCAACTGTATCTGCAAAAAGATGCAGAGAGACGGAACCTCGGGTCCTGGGTAAGTGTGAACTTCCATACTCCAATTTCAGAAGGTTGCTGACTTGTGCAAATGTCTTCTTGAAATGGAAAGAATAGAAGAAGACAGACAGCTGTCAGTCAAGGTGATTGGTGGCATCAGAAGATGGAAGCATATTAAAATGTCAGGTGAGAAGAAAAGAATGTATGAATGTATGATGAAGATGATACAGTTGAGAGAGAGAAAGAGACAGAGAGAGAGAGAGAACAGGGATCAACGAGATGGAAGAGGAGTGCTTGATGTCCAACCACGAGGACTGAGGTGGGATCCCTGAGACATACATACAAAGCTGGGTACAGCAGTACATATTTTCTTGGAATCCCAGTACTGGGACGCAGAAACTCTGGGACCCCAGAACCCACGGACCAGCCATCCTGGCTAAATTGGTGACCTCCAGATTCAGTGAGAGATCCTGTCTTCAAAAATAAGTTGGAGAATGGCTGACGAAAACGTCACCACCAACTATTGACCTCTATGCAGAATGTCCCCACGTGCACATACAGATATATATATAACACAGACAAACACAGACACATAGACACATGGCTCTTAGCTGCTGAGCCATCTCTCCAGTCCTTCATGTATTTATTTTTAATAAAAACACACAGAGACAGACAGACACACACACACACAGACACACACACACACACACACACACGAAGCCCAAGCTAAACTTCCAGCTCTAGGGGAACGTCGTAAGAGACATAACTCAGAGTTACGTCAGAGCTGCATTACTATTACAGAATGTGGCTTTTGTACAAACGCAAAACAGTCCTCAATGGGAGGAAAGGGAGGACTTCGTGTGTATTTTTTTTATTAAAACATTTTATTTATTATTTTTATTTTATGTGTATGAGTATACTGCCTGCACCTGTAGTACACCCATGTTGTGCCATGCCCACAGAGGTCAGAAGAGGGCGTCAGATCCCCTGGAACTGGAATTACAAACAGTTGTTAGCCACCATATGGGTGCTGGGAGCCAAACCCAGGTCCTCTGCAAGAGCAGCCAGTGCTCATAACTGCTGAGCCATCT
>NW_008356461.1:83568-84311 GCF_000622305.1 Nannospalax galili
AGAGAGAGAATGAATCAGGTCAGGAGTAATCTGCTGTAACCAGACTTGCTCCCTAGAAACCCACTAACCTACTTCCTCCAGCTAGGCCCTACATCCTAAAGGCTGAACAGCGTCCCAACCTTGGGCACATGTATTAGTTTTCTATTGAAATCCTTATCTTCTTTTATATGTGTGGGTGTGTGTCTGTGTCTGTGTGTGTGCATGTCTTTGTTTGTGTGTAGTGTATGTGTGGCTTTATGTGTGAAATGAATTCAACTAGGGTAGCCAGGCACCAAGATCTAGTGATTTCCATGTCTCCACCTCCCCAGGGTTAGAACTGAAGACAAGACACACTGGACCCAGCTTTTCACAGGGGCTCCAAGTGTCTGAACTCTGGTTCTCATGCTTGTGTAACAAGCACTTTGCAGACTGACCCATCTTCACAGCTCTCTGCAGTCTTTGACCCACATCCCAGTCGATCAGGAATGCTGTGATCCTAAGTTACCCAGTGTGGCACACAATGAACATCCCTGCACGGTTGCATCCAGTCAGCCCTGCATATCAACCGTTTCTAAACCTCTGGGTCTGACCAAGAATATACAACAGTATTAAAAACAGTAATAATTGCATCTGTACTGGATAGGTAAAGACTATGGTCTTGAGATCTGGCTTTGGTAGGCTAATGCTGAGATCCTAGCAGACAGCCTGAGAGGGTGGGTTCTGACCTCCATCAGTGTATCAATTCTGATCTCAGCACATTACTA
>NW_008356461.1:84327-85517 GCF_000622305.1 Nannospalax galili
TGCAATGCCCTCAGAGGACAGAAGAGGCTGTCGGATCCCCTGGAACTGGAGTTATGGCAGACAGTTGTTAGCTGCCGTGTGGGTGCTGGGATTCGAACCTGGGTCTTCTGCAAGAACAGCCAGTGTTCGTAACCGCTGAGCCATCAAGTTCTCCAGTTCTTTAACAAAACAAAGTGCTAAGAAAGAGTTTGGGATCTGTGTAGTGGCTGTGATCTCAGCAGACCACCAGAGAGTGCTGGTTCTGACCTCTCTCTGGAATAGAACCTGAGAGCTTCCAGATCCTGCCTCCACGTGGTGGGAACTTCCCAAATTTTCTCTGAGTTCCTGCTAATAGGGGTCTAAACCTTAGAAGAAAGCCTGAGTGTACCTGACTAGAACCTGACTTGGGCTTCTGTGGGTGCTCCTGAATAACTGAACTGAAGCCATCAGTTCCCTCCAAAATAAAACCTGAAAGAACCTGAAACCTGTATCAACCAGCTTTACGTAACCAATAAGGAAAGGACTGAAGCACACCAATAATACAAACAGAAGCATACTTCAACTTAATTCTCATATCATAAACAACAAAAAAAATTCACACACCAGAATCACAACAAAAGAATAATGAAATGGAAAGCCAGAACACTCTGTCCCAACCAAACTCCACCAATCCTGTAGAAGAATTTGACCAGAAGAACCCCCTAGAGATAACCCAGGACACTGAATTTAAAAGAACAATCATAAACATGATCAAGTCAATGAATTTAAAGAACACACGAACAAACAAATCAAAGACCCAAAAGAAGATAGGGATAAACTTCTGAATAAATTCACAAAAGAGAAACATTGAAGAAAACTCAGGCAGAAATGAAGAAGAAGTACAAAACTCAATAAGCCAACTTGAAACAATAGGGGAGAGCCTCACCGCTAGAATGAATGAAATGGAAACCAGAATATGAACACTTGCTCTGGAGTGTGTCAGTGAATATGTTAAAGCTGTAGTGAAAAGCTTCTTCTAATCATGTAGTTATTAAAAATTAAAAGAAATGATTAAAAACTAATTCTTCAAAGCATAAAAATTTTCTCCTTAATAATTAGTAGATGTGAAAAACATTACCATTGAAATATACCTGACAACTTTATATCCATACTCAGATGCCAAGGAGCTCAGAAAGTAACTGACTGTGACTAGTAATAATCAGATATATAGA
>NW_008356461.1:85687-85971 GCF_000622305.1 Nannospalax galili
GTTCTTCTAAGTACGTGGGTATTAAATAAATAACTAAAGAAATAATATACACATAATCTCAAAATTTCTAAGGTCATAGTTTAGCTAACTAGTTTAAGGAACAAAATATATATCTAGTCAAGGTTTATCTGAATATTTGGTTTTTTGCCCAAGCTTTATCTACATAGCACATGGTTATTAAAACTACCAGACTAGTGGAACTAACCTTATTGGATGCTTAACAGCCATACTTTGAGGCCTATACTAATGTGGTCAGAGGGACTTAAAGGACAGTTTTTGCCCCT
>NW_008356461.1:86044-104877 GCF_000622305.1 Nannospalax galili
GGCCGAGGAGAACCCACCAGATGGACTTGAACCAGTGTCCAGTCTACAAAGAGGAGGGTCAACACAGAGGAATCATGTCCTCCATGCTTCCAAGTGAAGCCAGCCATGGTCGAGTAGGACCTTTGAGTTATCTTCACATAGATGGAACTGGTAAAAGAAAGGAGACGGGCTCCTCTCAAGTCCATGTGACCCCTGAGGAACAGATCCTCAAACAATCTTAAGTATAAAAATCAATTGCTTTATTTGGCCAACTGTATGATCTTAAACACCCAAAAGGAAAGTATAATCAAAGAGTAAATCAGCAGTATATTTAAGAGTTCAAGGGATTACACTTCCCAGACATTAGGCTTAAGTACATATAAATACTTAGATGGTTATTTCTCATTGATGATTTTGTTCCTAATCATAAAGCGCTGCTCAGATGTGAAACTTCAAATCTTGGTCTCCAATACTGTAGTGCCCACCCCTAGCTAAGGGAGACAACCCGCTATTGTCCTAAACTGATGGATAATTTTTTTCCTCCCCCTATCTAGAAGCCTTTGAGAGGGAACTGACACTCCAACAGCTATCAAAATACCTGAAGGCAAATCCCAAATCCACCACTCTTGCATCCAGCCTTGGCAGACAAAAGCAAAAGGAGGAGGAACCCAATAGAGGGATGCTTCTGGAAGCTCTTGTCAAGAAACTCCAATGGACTCTCATAAGAACATTTGAAAATTGCCCTGTTCTGACTTTTTTCTAGTTCCCTGTCTAGAACTTGTAATGCTAAGTACTCTTGCCTTTACTTCTCCTTCACATCTCCCATTCATGAGTCAAAGACTTTCTTCTCCCCTTAGAGATGAGAGTTATGCAATTTGGGAGTCTTTTAGATAGACCCACTGAAGGGGTACCCCAATTGCCTCACCCTGCTTCCCTGTTCAGCATGGAAGAAGCCAGAGTGGTCTGTGCCCCAATTCCCTACTGGTAATTTGGGGAGCCTCTTCAGAGGGTGGTGTCATAAGAATAGGAGGTAGGAATTGGCTAGGTGGTTAGAGTCAAAAGACGGCAAAGAAATGTAGCCAGTTTCTTGGCCAAAACTCACAGTGCCCTCGGGCCCCTTAGCAACATACTCCATTCCGAAGGCCAAAAACGTCAAAAGTATTTGGGAGCTCTTATCTAGTCCTGAAAAGACTTTAGGGTTACCTCTTCAGAGGGGGCAATGTTCGAGTAGCAAAAAGCCCCACAAAAAAGTTAAGGAGGAAGAAGACATATATGAAGAAAGAAGAAAGAAAGAAAGAAAGAAAGAAAGAAAGAAGGAAGGAAGGAATCTTTTATGCTAGGAAGGAAGAAAGAAAAAGACAGAAAGAAAGAAAAAAGAAACAGAGGATCTTATCAGAAAAAAAGTATTCTCAGTATATGTGAACCAATATTTTAGGCCCAACTTTTCCAACAGACTCTTTACAGAACTGTAGATAAGACTGCATGCAAGTCCTAGATCTAGATCTAGCTTGTTATTATCTTTCAGAGTGATTATAAAATGAATTAATACATGTAAATAATTCAGTGTAGAACTTGTTCCACAATATGTGTTAAAATATCTGCTTTGAAAAAATAATAACATTTTGTTGAGAAAAAGAAAAGAAAGACAGGAAGAATAAAAATTTCCAACGGAACCACGTGAAATTGGCTGTTTTGAGCACTTTTTTTTTTCTTTTATGCTTGAAGTCCTTTTGTGCCTTCACTTTTAATAGCAACCATCCTAAGATAACGGGGTTGCCTTTGTCGTCTCTATTTGACTGCTTCTAGTGATGGTTGCTGTCAACCAGCTTCCTACGTACTCTAACCATTTGTATATCTACCTTGTAGAAATGTCTACTCCAGAATTTTGTCCATCCAAAAAATACTTTGCTTTTTGTCGTCATGCCTATAACATTTTCTTATATATCATCAATGTTCACGGCTTATCGGATGTATAATCTGAACATATCCTCATACTCTGGGATGCCTTTTTCTTTGTAAGAAAGAGACACAAAGGTTCTTAATATCAATGTAGTCTGGTTGATCTAGCTTTGCTTCCGTTCCCTGTGCTTTGGGAGTTCAGAGCTTAGAGTCTGAGCTCTCTGCCACATTCAGTATTATGAAGCTGTCCTTCTGTAGGTCCCCTTCTGCTCTCCTAATTTTAGACCCGTGATTGTTTGCTTGAGTCGTTGTGAATTGATTTTGTATGATATAAAGTAACGGTCCAACTTCAAGCTATTTTAGTTCATGTAAATACCTGCTTTTACATACACAATTTGATGAAAGTCTTTGGTAGTTTTGTACAAAATCATTTGAAAAATCTATGTTTATTTCTGGGCTCGATAGTTTACCAGGGAAGTCATGATGGGCTTTTCTTTGTTGAGTAACGCTTATTCCTGATTAAATCTCATATATCTAACATATGTTTTCTATATTTTTGATCCAGTCATGGCAAGTTGTATATTGATGAACTTACCATTATCATATATGATATGCAAATTATACATATGTGTATATATATATATTACAATAAAATCTTATAATCCTATTTCAGTAAAAAATGCTATATGATATGCCAATTAAAAACTAAAATTTAGGGGGCTGGCGAGATGGCTCAGTGGTTAGGAGCACTGACTGCTCTTGCAGAGGACCCGGGTTCGATTCTCAGCACCCACATGGTGACTATAAACCTTCCTTATGCAAGCAATACACTCATACACATAATAAAACAAAATATTTTTAAAGGGAGAGTATTCAATCATGATATGCACAACCTGTAATGAGAGGCTCATTCAAAGAGCATACCCGCTATTTGTTCTATTATCAGTGTCCTACCATGTGTCATAGCTCAGTCTTGCTTGGAGCTCACTCTATAGCCCAGGCTGGTCTCAAACTCACAGCAGTTCTTCTGCTTTAGACTCATACGTGCTGAAAGCACCATTCCCGGGCATGTATCTTAAAAGCTTTCCCAAATCAGACACATATCACAAGGTACCTACTGACACTGGGAGGTTTGCTTCTTTGAAGGTACTTGTTTTCATTGTTTAAGATTTTAATTTTTGAGTGTGCACCTATATCTGCATGTAAATGTTTGTCCGATCTACTCTGAATTAAAATCAGTATCTCCTGTTTCCTTTCCAGCTTAATCTTCTGTAAACTAATGAGACTCTCCCATGATCGCGTTATTCAGAGAATGCTTTGTGCCAAGCCTCAGCAATCCATCAGGACCGCTCACACCACAGCCCAGCTGGACGTGTGATAAGCTGAGGTTGGAGGTAAGCTGTAAATGCCTTTCTGCACTCTGCCTGTGCCAACTGGTGAAAGCAGCTGAGCATAATGAAAGGTCGTATCTCCCGATGATACATCTATCAGCTGTCACGGGGTTTCGGAAAGTGCAATTAAGTAAGCCATGCCTGCACAAAAGCATATTTATTTACTGCAAAACTACCAATCATAAAAAATATAATACAGAAGGGGCACTGAGACAGGTCAGATGCTTTGCATGAGGACCTCAGTTCAACATCCCCCCTCCCCATAATCCATGTAACAAATGCTGAACATGGTTGCAGGTGCTTGTAATCCCCTAGCACTGGGTAGGCAGAGATAAGCGGATTCCTGGGACTCCCTGACTGGCCAGACTCACCTACTTTGTGAGGTCCAGGCCACTAAGAAGAAGGCGGACAATGCCAGCGGAAAGATTCCTGAGGCTGACTTCGAACTTCCATAGCGGCAGACATACGTGCACCTTCACACACAAGTATGTACATATACACCAAAAATTAATAAAGAAGGGCCTCCCAAACCCCACCCTTGGTTACTGATAAGACGTAAGGAAATCTAGTATCTCTGTGATGGCTTTGAAGAAGGGTTAGGGAAACCAGAGGTCAAAGAGAGAACCCAAGGGTGTACGGGCACCATGCAAGGACTCTGTCTGCCCCTGTGCAGTTACGTCTGTGACGCACTGTCCTAGAATGAACTTGAAAGAAAAGGATTAATATTTATTGTAATTATAACAATGCCAACTCTTTATTTTTATGTGTGTGTGTCTGCATGTTTGCCTGTGCATGTATATGTGTGGATGTGCCCAGTATCTGTGACGCACTGTCCTAGAATGAACTTGAAAGAAAAGGATTAGTATTTATTGTAATTATAACAATGGCAACTCTTTATTTTTATGTGTGTGTCTGCATGTTTGCCTGTGCATGTATATGTGTGGATGTGCCCAGTTGTATGTATTTGGAAGTCAGAGGTCAACATTGAGTGTCTTAATTACTTTCTACCTTATTTTTCTGACACAGGGTCTCTCAAAACGGAGTTCACCAATTTGGCTGGACCAGCTAGCTAGCAAGTCCTAGGAATTCTCCTGTGTTCATCTGCCAGGCTCTGGAATTATGGACGTGTGAAGTCACAGCAGCCTTTTTACACGGGTGCTGGGGACTGAACCCGAGTACTCTCGCTTGTGTGGCAAGCATGTTATCAACCTAGTCATCTCCCTAGTCCAACCTCTACCAATGGCATCTAAACAGACATATATTTAATAAGTTCATACCTTCATATAGTCTGCAACCTGGAGAACGTTGATGCAAAATTTCCTATGAATTTGGTAACTGAAGAGCATCAACTAATATGTTATGGTTTAACTATAAAACACCCACCTGGGGACCACATGCTGGAACACTTAGTCTCCAGCTGGTGACGCTGTGTGGGAAAGTTGTCTAGAGTGGCTGACCAGCCAGCCCCAGAGAGCCTCCTGTCTCTACCACCCCAGTGCTAGGATTGCAGGCATTTGGTGCCTAAGTTATTTTCCAGAGTCTTGGAAACTCTTTCGGCCGTCTGAAATTATTTGAAAACACTACATCTACAAAGTAAATTCTTTGACACCCAAGTGTCAAAACTTTTGCCCTCAAATCACGCTAATACTGCCACATTTTTGAGCGTATATCCTATTTATATCCATGATATTTGATTAAAAGTACAGAGTCCACAGATACTATATCTTCTCCCCAACTTCAGTCGCTTCTCTCCAGGGTTTAAATCACCTGGCTTTATCATCCCATAAATAACCCTAAACCCCATCACTGGGGTGACAGATTTGAGACCTGCCTGCTCATCTCCTTACTTGGCTAATTCATGAATAAACCCACTTTGTTTTGCAAAATTCATCATTTTAGCAACTAGCATCCTATGCGTGTGTGTGTGTGTGTGTGTGTGTGTGAGAGAGAGGGGGGGGCAAGGAAGGCTGATTTGGTAACACAGAGAAGCATTCTCGTGTCACTGTGAGGAAAAAGCACTGGGTGCAAATGTGTGTGTGCAGAGGCTTTTGAGACACGTCTTCCAACATCTGCACTGCTATCCATCAAGCCTCACATGGACCTTGTAAGTATGTATGCCATGCTACCATGCATGATAGAGCAAACAAATTAACAAACAGAAATGATGGAAGTCTAGGGTCAACCCCCGCCCCCCTGCAACACTCGGTTTCTTCTGGTACCTCTGGTTTGCTTGATTTTGGCCGTGTGTGTGTGTGTGTGTGTGTGTGTGTGTGTGTAGAAATGTATGTGTTCACAGGTGGAGGACAGAGTGATGTCAGTTGTCTTCCTTAATCGCTCTCTACCTTACTCTTTAAAATACAGTTCTTATTATTCTTTGAGGACTTCATACTTCTATATAATGCATTTTGGTTGTATCCAACCTCCCCTGCAACACCTCCCAGACCTTTTCTTCCATGTTCCTCTCTTAATTTCGTGTCTTCAGTTTTTAAAACAATGGTCAAAATAGTGCTGCCTGTTGTGCACGGCTGTGGGGGCCATCCACCGGCGCCTACAGTGTCCAAAACCCTAAAAGAAACCGACTGTCCCCACATCAGTCAGCAACTGTTAGGGATAGTTCTTCACCTAGGGATCCCAGTCCATGTTGGCATGGTGACTGGCTTTATCTTATACTGGTCTTGTACAGGCAACCACATAAAATGTATCTTTTGAGACAAGGATTCTCACTGATCTGGAGCTTTCCAGGTAGGCGAGGCTGGCTGGCCAGTGAGCCCCAGAGATCCTCCTGTCTGTCTCCACCTCCTCAGTGCTGGGATTACAGGGGCATACCACTGCCCCAGGCTCTTTACATGAGTCTCCGTGGCTATAGAGCAAACACGTTAGTGACTGATCCATCTCCTCAGCCCTTATCTCTGTTTTAGCTTCTGTCTAGATTACAACTACAGGAACCAAATAACACTGAAGGTTTTGAACCTCAAAGCTTCTCCATCGTAGGATACATGTTGACCCTTCTGCTAAAGCCGTTACACAGCATGAACAAAGCACTTGACAAGTGTGAAATGTACACACTATGACATGCATACCCATGATGCCTCATGTACAATGGGAAAACCCTCAACCAGTATCTGCTCCACTGATACCCACGACATACGGTGACACCATTTGCACTGGACACTAAGTTGTGTCTCTTTTATACTGCATTGAATATACAGACAGGAAAAACAGCAGTGCTAGCTCTGGTACTAGGAGGATCCTCATTTAACACACATCCAGAGAGCTGTGTGCGTGTGTGTGTGTGTGTGTGTGTGTGTGTGTATGAAATCTCCACTATATCCCTTGCAAGAGTAACACAGATCCCTTGCTACTTAAAAAGCATTAAGCATGACCCTAAACAGAGGATTACTTATGTTGACTTTCTTCCCAACATAAATTTATCCCTGAAGGAGTAAATTAGCGTGAGCAATTGTGCAACGGATGGCTATACATGCTAACCCTTCTTTTTCTACACTTAGAAACATGCACATGGATTCCATGTACTAGATCCCACGAAAGGGACCTTGTTTGTGGGGCACAGAAATCTATGAAATATTTTTGCTCTATGCCCTTCACGAAGACCTCAAATTAGCATCTCAGCAACAACAGCACTGTGTAGAGAAACGCTGTGAATTTTATAAGAGCTTAAATTGTTTCCCCACACTGGCTTTGATATATGAATGAAGAGGAAGCCTTCTCCATAAAAACTATTCTTTTACGCTTTATAGCTATTTCAATTGGGCAATTGTGAGTTCAACATTTGTGTCCAGGTGACTTAGCTTTGACTAGATCCGTGTTTTTCCGCTCTGAGAGTACTTATCTATGTTGTGTGTTAGGAAATATATCTGACTACATAGGGAAGACAGAGGCCAACCTCACGTGTCATTCCTTAGGAGCCGTCCACCTTGTTTATTCACGTGGACTCTCTCCCTGGGACACGGAACTCACTGATGAGGTTAGGCTACCTAGCCACTGAACCCCACAGATCTGCATGTCCCAACTGCTGCAGAACCGATACCGCAACATACACCAGCCACCACGCCTAGATTTCTACTTGGAGGCTGAGGAGGGAACTCGGCATACGTGTGATGGCTGATCTTGGTGGGGAACATGCATGCATGACTAGATGTAGAACTGAGAGACTTTTTTGATCAGATTATTGGAAGCCAGAATACCCACGCTACATGTGGGCGTTACCTTCCGATGGCAGCCCACATGGAAGGTCACGCGGAAGGGAGTGTTTGCTCTTTGGCCTGCTTGCCTTCTCTCTCACTGGCAGGTTCATCTTGTTGCTGTGATATTTCCTTCACAGACAACAGAATCAATTTCTTCTGGATTCCAACATAGACTGAAGAGTAGCAGATCTCCAGGAATCGTTTCGACCTTCAGCACCAGATTGGCACTTTTGAGACATGCATCTTCATGACTTGAACAACTACTGGATTCTCAGCCTGTCCAGTGTGGTGCAGCCATTGTTGGGCTACTCATTGCTGGACTCCTTTAGGAATTCCATTCCTTTAGAGAACCCTGACTAATACAATGTGGAAGCACTTATGCACTTACCCACTGAACCATCTCTACAGCTTTCTTTTTCTGCTTTTTATGAACTTTACTTCCATCTCACTCTCAACACTTTCAGGAAGACATCTGTAAATTGCCTAGGATACTCTGAGTACAGGATAGATAAATGCATCATCTGATCTTTGAAAATATGTTTTATAAGCAAGCTGCTGTCATCATCATCTTTGAAAATATGTTTTATAAACAAGCTGCTATGGTTCTTGGGCAATTCTCTCAGGACACCTGGATATGACATTCAGTGACTGATCAGACTATAACACCACAGAGCAATTTTATCCAAGAATGATTTTTACCAAGTTGCTGCAAAGTTTTCTGTGTTCACACAACGGATGCCAGAAGTTTTTACAAACAGCAGCATGGTTAATCTTGTCAACCTGACACGATCGCCTAGTATCACCTAGAAGGGAAGCCTTCGGACATGCCTGTGAGGGATTATCTAGATCAGTTTAGTGTCTGGGAACATGGGAAGGATTATCTAGATGAGGTTGAATGAGCTGGGAAGACCTAGGCTAAACGTGCACAGCACCATTTCATGGCTTGGGCTAGTCAAGTGAATACAAACAGGAAAGTAAGCTGAGCATCAACATTTCATCTCACTCTCGTTCTTGATTACGGACGTAATGTGACCGCTTGTCTGAAGCTCCTGCCGTCAGGCCTCCCCCACCATGATGTGCTGAACTCTCAAACTGTCAGCCGACGTATTATGTTGAAGCAAATGGGGAAAGGAACTACCACAACCATACAAGCACGACACACCTTAGACCATGTATCCTGTCAGGTCCCACATTGTTATCATTTCCCACATCATGTGGAAGAGATGGTTAAGAGAGGCCTCTACCTAGTGTGGACAGAGATCTATGGGTGCAATCGACACCTTGTGTCTTGCACGGCTATTGTAAGTCACTACAAATTCATAACAAAGGAGATACATACTAACCTCTTTATGAACTGAGTGGCTTCTACTGCCAGCCTCTGAGTGAGGTTGTCATAGGATGTGGGTTGCTGGGAGATGTCATAGTTCTTCATCAGGAAGCAGTTCGTGGGCCGGAAGTAGTGTAGGAAGCACAGGAAGGAGGCAGCGATCGTGCCAGCCAGGAGGAAGAGGAACAGGAAAACACCGTAGGGTACGTGAAGCAGCCCTAGCCAGCGGAGGACAGCCAATGTCAGCACCGTGACCCCAACGATCTGAAGGGGGATGAAGACCATCCATCTGTAGGCCATGCCGAAGACTGTGCCTTCCCCGGGCCTGCAGTCTCTGAGGTTGGTTGTCGGAATCCCGTAGAAGTAATCAAAGCCGTGTCGTAGAGGGTGGTGACAGAAGTCGGTCATGTTGTAACAGTTCATCCCGAGGTGCCATTTCCCTGAAAACACAAATAGGGAGAAACTTGAACACCACTTGAACGCCAGCTACTAATCCCCATATGCTGAATCTCCTACGCTCTTTCTATTTTATCAGTCTATCCGTATAACTACAGGTTTTCTGGTAGCTTTCCGTCACTATGACAAAACGCATGAGATAATCCTCTTGAAGGAAGAAAGGTGCATTTTGTCTCAAGAATCCACGGCTAATGTGCTGAGGCCAGAAAGCCTTTGCAAAAGTAGGGGAAGTAAAGCTGCTCACTTCGTGGCAAACCAAAGGCTCTGAGAGAGAGTAGATGACGAGTCTACAGACCACCAATGACCCAACTTACTCCCATTCCATCCTATCCCTAAAGTTTCCTCTAGCTCTTACAAGTACCACTTCCTGCAGAACAAGCCTTCCACACGTGAGCTTTTGGGAGATATTGTTGATCCAGACTATACAGGCCTTCGTTTCTTACTACTTAACACTAAGTGGTTAGCTTCTCAACTCTACCAGGAAACAATAATTTGGCAACTGAAAAAAAAAAACCCAAAGAAAAACACAAGTACAAAACGATCTCATATTATTTAAGGACATGAAACAAAGCTATATGGAAAAATGTATTTTTGTTTTTGAGACATGCCTTTATAGAGTTTTAGACCAAGCTGTGTAGCACTAACTACATTTAGTTGGGTTTTAACAAAAGCTATGATGATGGGATTAAGGTGTGTTTCAGGGAAATATGGTGGCAGTTGGGCAGGGAAATGTACTGTAGATATGAGCATGTCTTCCTGTATACATGTATGAAATTCACAAAACATAAACACTTTAAATAGTAATGAATCCGTTTTCAAAAATGTACCCGTGAAACATGGAGAAGTCATACTAACTCTACAACTATTCCAAATGCCTCTGGAAGTTTCTTACAAAAATTTAATGATGCTGCCAAATGAATTAGTGCCTCACCAAAGAAAAGGGAGATGATCGTCGTTGCTGCTTTGACACAGGGTCTCCCTGTACCCCAACTGCCCTGGAACACACTATGTAAACTATAGTGCGGGCCTCAATCCCACAGAGATCCACCTGCCTTTCCTCCTGAGTGCTGGGATTAAAGGTGTGCAGTACTGCGTCTGGTGAGAGTGATTTTTCTTTTGAAAAAATATGGGCATAAGGAGGGTCATTTTGTTCTTATGATGTGATCTAGGAGTCACCTCTCCAAGGACTATATAAATATCCCCCAGAGGTCCATGTGTTACAGGCATGGTCTCCCAGTTTGGTGCTATGAGGATGTAACAGAATTTTTATGAAGTGGGGCCCAGTGGGAGGAGCCTAGGTCATTGGACATTCTTAAAGCACACAGTAGGACCACAAATCCTTCCTCTTGTGCTTTTCCACACTCTAATAATGGTTAAAAGATTTTTTTTTCCCACCAGGACCTCTGACCATGATTTGCTAATACACATCCAGTGCAATGGTGTTCAATAGATAACTGATGGAAACTTCTAGAACTGTGAAACACAAATGAAAGTTTTCTCTTCCTTGGTTGAATATTTCACGTGCTTCTTACAGTGTTGGAAATGTCCCTGACATGCAATTTTAATATTGAAAAGTAAAACAAATATATTTAGCAGTAAGATGGTGTACACAGCTTTGTAAGCTGTCTTTATATATACCTAGCTATCGGCTATTGTCAATCACCTGAAATCTGTATTATCTATGATCTAGCTTATCCATCCAACCTACTATCATTTATTATACCTTTCAGTTATCTAGCTGTATGTCTCCTGTACCTATTCACATCTCTGCTCTCCACCCATCATTGATCATTTCATTCATTTATGTATTCCTCTTCCATTTTCTGTCTGTCCACATATTGTTATCTATCATCCATCTATCATCTATCTACATATTATCTATCTATCATCTAGCTATATATCATATATGGATCTATCACTTATCTATCATCTATCCATCAATCGATCTATTTATCACCTATCTTCTGTATTATTCATGATCTATCCCATCAATCCACCCACTCTATCCACATATCCATTTATTCATTCATTTCTGCTACATCTGTTTCTCATGTATGTATATTTACCTCTCATCGACCTCCCCATCATCAATAATTTCATCCATTCATCCATCGATTCGGCTTCCATCCTACGTCTGTCCATATATCATTATCGATCATCTATGTATGTATCTATTATTTATTTACCATCGATCTTCTGTGCTAAGATCGATTCCATCCATGCTTCCAATCCTCTCTCCAGCCACTCTACCTTTTCTCTATTTATTAATTATCCCTCTTGTATCCATATCTCTTGCGTATCTACATTTCTCATCTATCAGCCCCTTATTGATCATATCATTCATTTAGTCCTTCATCTTCCATCTCTACTTTGTCCACTTACCATTACCCAGGTATCTGTCTATATCTATCCATCTATCTCTCTATCTCTCTATCTATCTACCTACCTACCTATCTATCATTTATCTATCTATCATCTATGTATCTATCATCTACCTATCTATCATCTATCTACCGATCTATCTATCATCTATCTATCTATCTATCTATCATCTATCTGTCTATCCATCTATCTGTCTATCTATCTACCATCTATCTATCAATCTATCATCTATCTCTCATCTATCTACCTATCATCTATCTATCTATCATCTATCTATCCATATCTATCATCTATCTATCATCTATCTATATCTATCATCTATCTATCTATGTATTATCTATTTATCTATCATCTATCATTGATCTATCTATCATCTATCTGTCATCTATTTATCTATCATCTGTCTATCTATCTATCTATTATCTATCCATCATCTATCATCTATATATCATCTATCAATCATCTATCATCAATCATCTAGCCTATTTTTATCTATACAATCTATAATCTATCCAATCCATCCATCCAATCATATATCCAGCTGTTTATACTATCATCTACCCACTTATTATCTGTCTCGTATTTGTGTCTCTAACGTGTCTATATTAATCTCTAATCTGTCTACTCATCCTCTATCATTTCATCCATTTATCCATTTATCTTTGATCTTCTGTCTGTCCACTTACATTATTCATCTATCTATGAATCTATGTATCTGTCTTCTTGTTTTTCATGTGCCTATCTGCCTGTCATCTATCTTTCAATCATCTATCAAAGCATGAATCCACCATGCCTCTCATCTATGTGTCTATACTTATCTATCTATGCATTTATCGGTTCATCTTTCTACCTTTCTGTCTATCCATTCATCTGGCTATCAACCTAATATTACCTGATATCTATTTCCTATCTACCTATAAATCATCTACTATTAATCATTATCATTGATGTATCTGTTATCTCTCTATCTAAAAATCATCTATCAACAGCCACTACTATTTACCTACAACAGACAGAGACACACACACATAGGAACACACACACACACACCCCACCCCCCCACACACACCCCCACTCTTATGTATATATTCAAGCCACCCAGACAGGATCCATGTTATATTCTAGACTCAGGAGCATGTTAATCCCATGTCAAGGTATGCAAACCACAAAACAAATCACCCCACATCTGTCACTAGGGTCTGCCCCATGTTCTCTCTCCGCACCCACGATCATGATCAGTACCTCCCCCCCCAATTCTCTCTTCTGTCTCCAACCCCATCCGCACCTCCCACTTTCCATGCGCTCCTTCACATACCTATCAGTGCTGTTGAGTAGCCCTGATCTTTCAGAAGCCTGGCAAAAGTGATCTCACTGGGGGGCAGCCCTCCAGAAGAAGCCGAGAAGATGAACACCCCAATCCTGTTCCGAGATGCCATTCCTGCCGTGGGAAGAAGAAAAGTACCAGGTAAACAGCAGGTGATCTGTGGTACTGGAGTCTGCAGTGAGGTGGAGACCCAGATCACTGACATACACAGGTGGTTACCTGATCGCACGGGGTACCGGCCCGTCATGAAGGCCGCCCTGCTGGGTGTACACAGGGGCGACGCTGCCAGGTGCTGAGTGAGTTTCACACCTCCGCTAGCCAGGCGGTCAATGTTGGGAGTCCTACAGCAAGAGAACCAGATTGTTTCTAAAGAACTTCAGCATGAAGCCGGCCTGAGAGTTGTATGCCTAGTCCTCAGTGACCACCAGGGATTATACAAGTGAATGCAGGAAGAGGAGAGGTAGAGCAGCCAGGAAGCAGACAGCCAGGGTTCCAGAGATCCAGGGCTCCCTAGCCCTGCGTTACCAGACAGGAACCACATCGCAAGACTGGGCTCCTATGCCATCTAAAAACAGGATCTTATGGCCCAGGAAAAAATAGATACATGCAGTGAACAGACAGTTGTTATGCTCCATCCGCCCCACAGTCTTAGTTGATGTTCCTTTTTAGTTATTATCTGTGTTTCTATGTGTATGTGTGCATGTGTGTGGAGCCCAGAAGTTGATATTCAACGTCTTTGTCAGTTGCTTTATGCATGATTTTTGGAGACAGCTTTCTTACTAAATCGAGAGCTCAGTGGCTTCGATTGACTGCCTAGCCAGCAAGATCCAGGGAGCCTGCTGCCTTTGTCTCTCCAGATCACAGATGCATGCCATATGCCTCCCGGCTTTTTACGTGGGTACTGGGGGTCAACCTCAGGTCCTCCTGTTTGTGCTGCAAACAGTTTATCTCGTGAACCATCTCCCTGAACCTCCTGAACCATCTCCCTGCACCTCGCTATTCTTTTCTCTTTTTCAGACAGTCTCATGTACCACAGGCTGGCCGCAGACCTGCAATGTTGCCAAGGATGACCTTGAACTCCAGAACCTTTTGTATCATGGTGGCTGTGTTGGGATTACAGGTATGCACTGCCACCATGCTTAAGAGATAGTTCTTCAAGAGTTTACTTCTGGAAACAGACATTTTGCACGGGAAGCAGTCTTAGTACGTTTTTCTCCAGGAGTGCATCGGCACCTTTAGAACTCCTGATATCTTCCAGGCATTAATTCAGACATTCAAGTCTTTATGTTTTTGGAGTACATTAAGATATATCATATACCCACCATCCTCCAGCAGTATCCCAGGCGATTTTCAACACCCTGACTGGTGATCTCCCATACGGTAAGTTCCAAGCACAGACAGAACACTTGTGAAATTTCAGAGCTGCTCTTTAGCCACAAGGTTTGTGTATAGGAGAGTAACTCACAGTCTCCTGATAAAGCAACTGACTCCAGGTAAAGTAACACAGGGGTTCCCAGGGCTGTTTCCCAACAGTGCTCGCTGTGCATCTGCCCATTCGTTTGTCCACATCCCAACTCTCACGGATGACTCCTGGAGGCTTCAGGTGGAAGATCGCCTCCTTGCATGTGTTATGTGTGCCATGATGAACTTACTGCATTTTTCTGTCAACACGTCTACTTTGTTTCACTTTCAGTGAATGGGTGCTCGGGAGTCTCGCCTAGTCTCTGTAGTTGACTTAAACCTCCTACTGACATGATTTGCCCAGGAAACAATCTGACTATTTGGGGACCATGACGTGATAAAAATATAGAACGGAGAAGGTCATTCCAGAAGCCTGGAAGTCACGTACAGATGGAAGAAAAGACAAATGTGGTGAGGACAATGATCCTGCCATACTTTGCTGACATTGTTTTTCTTGTTTTATTCACTAGCTGGTAGATGATGAACGTTGATTTTAATTTTTTTACTTTAAAGAGCTTCCTAGTAAGCCATTGTTTTAGGAAATATGTTATGCCAGGAAACTTTAGAAATGCACATCATTTTTAAATGCTGTACACAATGGGAAAAAAACTAACAATATTATAGTTATGCTCTCCCCCCCCAAAAAAAAGACTACTTTAAGAGTTATGTCACAGGTGTCCAAAAGAGATCCATGCATTTAAAATTTCTATTTATGTATATTTTTTAGAAAATGTAGCCCAAGTAGGCCAGAACATTTACAAGGCCCTCTAAAATTATAATGGAAATATTGAGGACAGATGTTAATTCTATACAGGTTTTTACATTTTTAACTATTATATTTTAGGTCAGCAGATATTTAACCTCTGATGCACAGATTCCAATGCAAGCTGACATAACCTTCCGTATTCATTGTAAACAACATTACCTTTAAAAACAATAACTGGGAGATAGAGTTGAGTCACCAGCACCAGATAAATTAGACATGGTGACACAAAACTATAATCTCAGCAACTGGCAGGTACAGATAGTGGAACTAGAAGTTTGAGGTCATACTCAGCTCCACGGTGACTTCAAGGCCAGACTAGGCCACAGGATACTCTCCAGAAAAGAAAAAAGGATTGATTCTTTTTTTCAAAAGCTGGCATTTTCACACAGTATGGTAAGAGCCCTTGTTTATGCATGAGGCCCCGGGTTTGATGCTAATGCTATAAAATCAATTAGCTAATCAGTTTTTGTTTGATCTGATAAAGAACTGAGAAATACACTTCTTATGACACTTGTTATTTTGAAAAAAGAGGCATCTGAGTGAAGGAGATGGAAATGAAAATAGCCCGTGATGCCTGGCTCTGTCCCCAATCCCTTCGCATAAGAGTCCTTCGTCAGTCCTAAGAGGATGTTCTGGTAAAACTAAATGTCTTCTCCCCCACCTTTCCTTCTCGTTTATCTTTGTTTCACTTCATTTACTTTATGTTTTTATCTTTTGAGTGACCCAATTATTTTTATGTCATCATTTTCTCATTAAGAGTAAAACAAAGGGTCTTGAGGGATGCCTCAGATGCAAAGGACAGTGGCTGCTCTCGCAGACGACCTGGATTCAGTTCCCAGAATGCACACGGCACCTCATAAACATCTGTAACTCCAGTTCCCAGGGATCTATGCTTTCCAGCATTCCTCGGGCATTGCATGCATGTGGCATACATACCTAAATGCAGGCAAAACCCTCCTAGGTATAAAATAAAATGTTAATTTAAATAAATTTTAAAAGAATACAACAGAGTCTGGAGAGATGGCTTAGTGGTTAAAAGCACGTGCTGGTCTTGCGGAGGATCTGGCTATCAGTTCCCAGCACACACACACATCATGGCTCACAACCAACTGTAACTCCAGTCCCAGGGAGGGGATCCCTTGTCCCCTTCTGGTCCCTCAGTCACTGCATGCATAGGATGCACACATGTGTATGCAGGCAAAATTCTCATACACATAGAATAAAAATAAATTGAAAAAAAAAATTTTTAACGAATCAGACAAAACAAATTCCAGATGCCTGTCTTGTGCTATACTTGCATTTAATTTCTTCCTTAGTACCAAAAGAGTCCTTAAAATATGTTGTATATTAAGTAACTATGACTTAGAAGGCTTAGAAACTATACACTCCTTTAGGGAAATGCTTAAATTCTGGCCTCAGATGCCCTCAATCTGGTTCACACTGTGATTCTCAGTATGCTGACATCATCTCTGGTCCTTTGAAAGCTATGTCATTAGAAAGTATAACATTTCTCCTCATGACTATCCCTAGAACTATCATGTGAAAAATGTTTATGTTCCTCTCAAAATTCTCATCTCCAAGCTGATAAGATTTGAAGGTGGGTGGTGGTGGTGGTGGTGGTGGTGGTAGTGGTGGTGTGAGATCATGAGGGCCCAGGCTCAAGGATAAGTGCCCTTGTAAAAGACACTCTAGAGAGCTCTCTGTCCCTTCCACCCTGAGGAGGCACCTTATATAAATAAGGAGGCAGCCCTCACCACACAGCATTTCTGGCAGACTCTGATTTTGTCCTTGGAGCCTCAAAACTGAGATCAATAGGTGCCTGATGTTAGTAAGTAACCCAGTTATAGCAGTATAAACGTTACAGAGACAGTGTCAGTGGTTAAGATGGAGAGTCCTGGGAGGGAAGAAAAATGAGGTCTGGAGGTAAGAGGAAAGCCAGGTGAGCCGGGGCAGGAACAGACCTCACCAGAAAAGCTTGGATACCAAAGATTAGACAGCACAGAGAAAAGGGGAGGGAAGCGGGGTACAGTACTCCACAGTAGTGATGAATAAGGAAGAAATAGGATGAAGAGCTCTTTAGTAAAGGCTTTGCCTTCATCAAACTCCTTGTGTGGATTAAAGCCACTCCATTCACACCTGCCTGCAGCAGACTTCTATTCCCTGTCCGCACAGCAAGCCAGGCACAGACATGATTAGTAGCTGTGAACGGATCTCCCTATTCCCATAACATCTGCGTCTGCAAACCTGAGAGTCTTGTTTCTTATTCCCTGTCCGCACAGCAAGCCAGGCACGGACATGATTAGTAGCTGTGAACGATCTCCCTATTCCCATAACATCTGCGTCTGCAAACCTGAGAGTCTTGTTTCCGTAACACCCAGGGTCCCCGATGCCAAGGTCGTCCGCCATGATCAGGAGGATGTTCGGCCTTGAGGTTGCTTGGCTGTGGGCTTGACATAGAAAAAGCGCCACAAGGCTTAGGATCCTCATCTTCCTGCAGAACGCAAAGAGAGAAATGATCACTGCAGGATGCCTACGCCATGACTCTTCATCCTTCTCGAGCTGTGCGGCTCTGCTTTCCTCTTGGCACACATTTTACCAGGACACTAAGTCAAGTCATTAGGTAACAAGGCCGCAAAATAAAGCCGGAGGGAGGACTAGCTGCGAACAGGAAGCGGGTCAGTGGGTTTGGGAGGGAGACAAAAGAGGGAACACGATCAAAATACATGAATGAAAACAATGAGTGCAGGTTTTATGCATAATTAATTTATGGTGATAAAGTTTTTTTTTTTTTAAGTGAAACCCAGGAAGGTGGTTTAAAACCGTGCCAGAGCTGGAATTTTTTTCAATGCATGTTTACCCTACCTCACCATTAAGTATTTATAACCTTTCAGTGCTGAAGCCAGGGGTAATGTTTGCAGTTCTCTCCCTGAGGTCCTGGGAGTAAATAAATATTCAGGAAATTACTTAATTAGGCCTTGGGAAAGAGTGCACGCACGTGCAAAGGAGAGAGCTAGGAGACAGTTACAGCACAGGCCAGGGACCTCATTAGAAGATCATTTCTCAACATCTGCAGTGCTGGACCGTCCATGTACCCACGTCAGGGTGTTCCGCAGCATCGCTGGCCTCCCCCAGAGGGCAGTAGCAAGTCTTCTTTTAGGAGCAGTAGCCAGAAAACGAGGGTAGACTGTACCAATCACCTTTGGGACGGCAGAGACGCAAAGGCAACCCTATCTGACGGCTCTTCTGATTCCTAAACTTAATAAGGTGATTAATTGGCCTGAATAATTCATTGATTGGATTGATTGAAGTTTTGAGACAGGCTTCATGTAGCACATGCTGTCCTCACACTTGCTATGTAGCCAAAGCTGGCCTTGAAATCTCTTCCTTCTGCCTCGTGGCCTCCCAAGTGCTGAAATTAGATCTGTGCCCACACCATAAGCAGAAACCACGTCATTTGTTTTGTTTTGGTTTGGTTTTTTTTTTAAATTTTTAATAACTACACGAATAGAAGAAGCATATCATTACAGTTTTAATATGCTCAATAACAGTTTCCAGAGCAAAGATGTAGCTCTTTCAAAAGTAGCTGTAATTTTTAGGTTCACAGTGTTGAATTAATATAGTTATACCTTATTGTACTCAGTAT
>NW_008356461.1:105195-125917 GCF_000622305.1 Nannospalax galili
TGTGTGTGTATATCATACAGAACATCCCAAAAATCTTATTCAACTATACACCCACTTGCCCTATGGCACCCTCCCATAGCCTCCCTCCCCTCACCAGAGCCCTTATACTCCGATATCCCTGCTACTGTCTGCTGTGTTGTCAGCACCCCCAGCCGTTCCCCACTACGCCCTTCTGGTGAATCTAGTCAGTCTATCTAGAGGTCTTTGTTTTAGGAGGGTCAGCTGTTCCTCATCTAGCAGCAATCAGTTGTCAATATTACTTTAGATAAGATTGGGGTCTGCTGTTCATTTTCCCAGTTCTATGCTGGGTTTCTAACTGGGAGTCCCTTTGGCCACCCTGGCCAATAAGTCCAAAAAAGGTATCTCCTACATGTCATTTTTAATATCGCAAGAGCGAGAGAGTTTTGCTGGGCTGTTGCTGTTAAGAATGTATCGCTTAAGAAAAAGGACCCTTATGAAACCAATCCTGGAATGAAAGATGTATTTTCTGGTCACACTCATTTTTAAGGACGGGGGATTGTCTACATTTGTGTAAGAAAAAGGACCCTTATGAAACCAATCCTGGAATGAAAGATGTATTTTCTGGTCACACTCATTTTCAAGGATGGGGGTTGTCTACATTTGTGACAAACTGGTGTTTCTAGATCACACAGCTTCACTGTATAATTTACTAGTCCAATAGTGAACGTATGTGACACACTTGTGTTTTATTTATACTCCACGACATTCATTTTACATAAACGGCATTCAAAGCCTAGAATTAAATAATTTAAAAACAGGCATAGGTTTACCATCTTTTCGCACTTAAAATACACTACAAATGAAAATTTTAAATTATGATTTTGTAGTTAAAGATCAGCAACAGCTTCATACTGAACCCATGGAGCCCAGTGGTGCTTCCCAGATCACTGCTTTCCAGGGTAAGAACTGGCACTCTCATTGCCTTCTTTAGTGTAAAACGCCCCTAAATTTTTCTACCAGAGGATCGAACCAATACCTCACCCATATTAAGAAAAGGTTCAACTGTTGAACTACATCACCAGCTCCATTTTTTTTGAGATTTTTTTTAATTAAAATTTTCTTTTCATTTTTTTTAGTTGAGCTTTTTAAATTTCATACATTTCCCACTCAAATCCAGACCCCTCTCCCATCTATGCCCCCCCATCCCCCTCCTGAACCCCACACACTCTGCTGTACATGCCGAGTCCTACTCATTCAGGTGTTTGTACCCAAATGTCCGTCAGTGTAAATGCGTCCACTGGAGTCTAGTCAGCCCATCCAGTGGTCGTAGGTAAGTCATACCCTCCCTCATCCAGCAGCCATCAGCCTCAAATAGTTCTCAATCTAGTGCTAGCCAGCCACCTATTTCTCAAGCCCCCTTTGGGCCCTTGTTTAATTGAGCTGATGTGGGTGCTGCCCTTGACACCACCACTGCTGCCACAGGCTCACATGAGCACACCTCCAGTGGCCTGGAAGTCTCTACCTCCCAGTGTTCATGAAGCAGCCTTGACTCTTACAATCTTTCTGCGCCCTCTTCAGCAAAGGTCCCTGAGCCGTGGGTGGGTGAGGTTCATATAGGAGTGCCATCCTACACTCTACAGTCTCTTACTCTCCAAAACTTGGCCAGTTGTGGCCTTCTGTGTACATCGCACTCTGATGTACATGGAAGCCTCACTGGTGAGAGTTGAGGGGTGCATTAGGCCTCTCTCTATCCCTCATTCTGCTATGTTCCATGAGCCTTAGTTGTAGAGATTCAACTGTAGATGTGTCACCTAGTACTGGGCATCTCTCCAGGCATATGTCCTCTGTGGCTGACCAGATGTGAAACTCTGCAATAATTTTGATGTCCCTGAATTAAGACAATGTCCCAATGACCTATGAACTTATCATTAGCTCTCACTCTAACTGGTCCCACATTGTCTCCCTGCACTAGCCACCTGGGGACCAACCTTCCAACATAAAAGCCCTTGGGGGCAGGGGAGGGACAAGTCAACATTCAGATCATACCAACAACTACCAAAGACAGCTGCATTCAATCAAGAACAATGAACTGATTCTGTACTCCAGCTGTCCTCCAACTTCCTATCCTACCTTCTTGTCCTTCCGAGTACCTGGGACTACAGCCCTGCATGACAGGTCTAGATTCTTACCACCTTCTTCAAGAGCATGGACCCAGAAGTTGACAGGATCTGTGGTACCATTACAAGTCTCTCCCCAAGGAGAATTAGATTTCTCCAGGGACTAGCTCCTAGATAGGTTATATAGTCCCAAGTGGGGAGTCCCAAACACAGATACACATGAGCACCACTAAACAGACTCAGTGCACTATATATACACATATAATATGTGTGTCTGTGTATGAAAATATATAAACAACAAGAGAATAAGAAATTTAGAGTGAGTGGGGGGACATGGGGGGGTTTGGTTCAGCACTGTGAGGGACAGAAACAATACAAAGACAACAGTCATGTATGAAATTCTCTAAAATGAAAAAAAAATAGAATTAACAAGCAAAGTAAAACAAAGTAAGCAAAAACAAGTTTCTCCCCCAAATCTTAACAACTGTACCACAAATTTGGTGAACCAAGACTAAGATGTGCTCCATTCTATGAATGAAATTTTGGAAGAGCAGACTTGGTAGATGCTTCTAGAAATGCCATCGTTTGAGTAAACATTTTTGGAGAAAGAGGAGATGCATCATCTCTGTCCAGGGACCCAGAGTGTTGGCCAGTGTTGTTCTTTTATAACCTTGTCTTAAGAACTAACTTGGGTCTCATAGGAGCGACCTTAAACATCTCCAAGGAAAATGTCCCAATAACCTACAAACTCTATTAGATCTCAGCTCTTCCAGCTTCCACATTTTCTTCCAGCACCAGAAACCTGAGGACGAACGTTCCATCTTAGAAGCCCTTGGTGCGGGGAGCCAACTTTCAAACCATACCAAAAAGTACCAAACACAGCTGAATTTAATCAACAATTTGTTGAAGGGGCTGGGGAGATAGCTCAGTCAATAATGTAGTTGCTGTTCAAGAATGAGAGATCTCAGTTTGATAAGCTCGTTGTGGTGCTGAACATTGTAGAATGCTTTTAATCTTAGTGGTAAGGAAGCAGAGACAGGAAGATCCCTAGTGCTTGGTGGACAATCATCCTGGCCCAAGCAGAGAGCCACAACTAAAAGTGAGAGATTCAGTCTCAAAGACAAGGCTGATGGCACATGACAGATGACACCTGAGGTTGCTGGCCTCCACACCCGCATACAAATATACATACATACATCCATAAAATAACCTGTTTAAACTGATAGTATTTTCATTGGTACCCTACTGAAAGAAGACTTCATAACCACTTTTTTTAAATGGATGGAAGGTTTTATGGTTAAAAGAAAGGTCTGAAAACTACTATCCATTCATAAATGAGTAACAATCAAGATTAGTAATATTAAACACACACACACACACACACAAATAATAGTAATGCTTTCTAAAATCCTAGGGCTGTAGCCAGGCTTAGTGGGACAAATGTGTGGTCTCAGTACTCGGGAAACTGGGGGCGAGAGGGGGTGCAAGGATCAAGAGTTAGAGGCCAGATTGGGTGACACAGTGAGATAATGTTTGTAATAGTGGGACAAAAGTGTGGTCTCAGTACTCGGGAAACTGGGGGTGAGAGGGGGTGCGAGGATCAAGAGTTAGAGGCCAGATTGGGTGACACAGTGAGATAATGTTTGTAAAGAAACTAAAAGAGGAATGGATGTGGGATGGGGAAGGAAGGGAAAGGAAGCCTCCTAGTTAGTTTCCAATTGGCAACTTGACACAGCCTTAGAGTCATCTGATTGGAGTCTCAATTGAGAGTTTGTCTTGAGTGATGTGGGAGGGCCCAGCCAAGAAAGCCAGCTGATCACAAGGCAAGGAGCCAGCCAGAGAGCAAGCCAAGGGTTCCTTAGTGGATTTTAAGGCCTAAAAATCCATAGTGAAACGTGTTTACTAGTCAGTGTGCTTAGTAATCACCTTTCCTACTAAGGCACCATATAGATGGCACTCAGCAACGGAAATGCCATACTAGACGCTGTACTATAGCTTTTCGGCTCGGGTAAGAACAGATTCAGCCATCTCCAGCCTGGGATAGAGATGACCAGGTCCTGGTTCCCATGGCAACTAGGAAGCAGACAGTGGTAGCTAGGTCAATGGTGAGGGTAATGGACCTACTGACAACTCCATGGAGAAGGATGAGAGAGAGGCTCAGAGGACCCTCCCCTGGGATTGCAGCCATTGTTCTGTCCCGTATGCCCACCTCCTAGCTGCAAGTGATCATGAGAGGCACTACAGTATGCAGCAAGTGGATCAGTACTTAACAAGAACTACAAGGGATCTCTGTCCCGGAGCTTCCCGGAGCTCATCATCCATGATGGGCTGGGACTTTGCGGTGACCCAGCTGTGTGGAGGTCATGTGTACTCCCAAAAGTAAGCACTTACTGTACTCTTTAAGTCCAATCAATCGTTGGTTCACCAAACTGGACTTTTTTTTTCAACTGCGTCCTTGAATTTCACTTTCAATACAGCTGCCGGAGGACTTGTGCGGAATCACGCTCTGGTCTGTCATGGGTGTTCAGTCCCTTTCTCTCCTCCCTCTCCCCCTCTGCTTTGGTGGTACAGAGAAGGGAACCTAGGGCTTTATGTGTACTGAACTACATCCCCAGCCCCTCCTCCCTTCTTGTTAAAGTTTCCAGTTTTCATGAAAACTAAGTCAGAATTCCCTCCCTCTAGAGATAACCAAGCAAGGACATGTGACATAGTGTTTCTTATTTTCTTAAAGGATCTTATTTTTCATCACATGTATATGTGTGTGGGAGTGCAGGTGTATGTAAGTGCAGTGCCTGCTGAAGCCAAAAGACAGCGTCGTATCCCCTGGAGTTGCAGTTTCAGGGAACGGTGAGCTACCTGATGACGGTGTTGGGAACAGAACTCAGGTCTCCTGCAAGACCAGCGAGCACTTTTAACCGCCGAGCCATCTCTCCAGCCACCGATTTCTTATTTTCTTTGTCGCTGTTACTTACTTCATATTGTGTTGGGCGACGGCCAACACTCTTGTAAATTAACACGTTCATCACCTTGAATATTTATGGTTTTTTTCTGTTATTTTGTTTCTGAGACAGGCTTTCGCTACATATCGTGAGCTGGACTTGAAAGTCGCAATCCTTGCACCTCAGCCTCGAGTCCTGGGTTTGTAACCTTGCAGTGCAACACCTGGCTTATTTATGATTTCGTAGTGATGATTACATTGAGAACCCTCTCTTGTAACTACTATGAGGCATAGAACGTATTATTGGAAGTCATCTTCACAGTAATTATGCAAGAAAAGAAATGAAATGCACAAGTTGCAAAAAGAGGAAATCAACTTTCTTGTTCCTAGACAACTACATCTTTTATACCAAAAACCCTAAGGAGTCTACCCTAAACTGTTGGAACTAATGAAGGAATGCATGAATGTCATGGGATATAAAACTAACTCACAAAAATCACTTGCCTCTATATTTGGTCATAGCGAGCTAACTGAGGAAGAAATCAGGACCCCTATCTACGTAAAATAGGCACTGAAAGTACTGTTTATTCTTGCACAACTTGTCTTATGCCTCATTCTCTCCCACTCTTTCCTTGAAACCTTATTTTGTCAGGACTAATACAATGACTATTGTCATTAAGGGCACAACCTGGTCTCATGTGGTTTCAGTCATGAACCATGACTTCCTGTACCTATCACAGCACACTTGACCATACAGGACTCAAGTGAGAAAAAAGACATTAAAAAATATCTTTTCATCTAATAACTTCATGACTTTGGGAAGTGACTTTATCCATCATTCTTTTAAAAAGAGTTCAAACTCCGTTTTAAAATTAGGAATTAAGCTTTCATACATGTGTAGATTTTATGGTGCATATTCTCCTCTATACCATCCTCTTTTCTATTTTCTTACCGTCCCTCTCATTGTTTCTTTTGGTCGCTTTAGATAGTTTTACTTCTAAATGAAGCAGAATCAAAAAAAAAATTCTTGCTCAGACCCATAACTAGTTTCTGCCTGGCTGACCCCCACCGGAGTACTGGAGGTTGGACCCTGTGTGTGCCCTGGTGGGCTGGGGAATTCCCACCTAGAGACAGTCTCACGTTCTTCAAAGACAAGCTGCAAACTCAATATGCCAACCTCATAGAAAGAAGTTGAAAGAGGTTTTTTTTTTTCCTTAGCAAAGAGCATGTTATGAATCTGAAGGGTTCTCACGAGGTCACACACAAAGAATGAAAATGCAGCCACAAAGGAATCCACACAAACCAATATTCTCTACGAACCACAGGGTGTGGGTTCCTTATAACTCTGGGGCAAATGCCTGGAGGGTGTCTTAAAAGAAGCCTCAGAACAACTGAGAAGGGGAAGACAGACCTAAAAGTTCATGTCTCTTCCCTCACTGTCTCAAACCACATGTATAAATGAACATTTTGTCAAGGGGAGTGAATTCTTGCTTAGTAATCGTTAAACTTGCATTGAAAATGGATATGGGTGTCTACAAAGAATTACAAGACATCGTTGCAAGAATCCTCGGTGTAACGTCAAAAACAAGAAATATGGTTTCTGTTCTGCACAATGAAAATGATAATATTATAACATAATGGGGGTTCATGGAAATGAGGTGACATGAATTTACTCTTTGGAGAGCTTTATCAGAAGACAGGCAGCCATGATCAGACCTTGATGTGACAGAGCACTAAAAGAGAGAGTTGCCATTGCAGGGGTCCTAAAGAAAGAGAGCTTTCAATTCCAGAGAACAAAGGGGGATTTTGAGTCTCGGAGGTTTTCAGAGGTGGGAGATGCCAAGGGTCAGGGAGGCAGGCACTTGATAGGAACATGAACTCATCCTGAACATGAAAGGGATAGGGTATTCCCAGACACAGCAAAGCATTGTATCAACTCTGTCCTAGAGATAGCTACAGTGAGGCGTGGTCTGATTTCTGTAAGAAGGACAAAGATTATAGTTCTGCCTTCTAACAAGTAACAGTTCTTGAAGGCGGTGGTGGTGGTGGTGGTGATGATGATGATGATGATAATTAATACTGATAACAGTACCTGAACTTAAATTATAGACACTAAGTGCTGCTTCAATAAAACCATTATTGGAAGGGGACAGTACTTGCCTTTTACAATCATTATTACCATCAAAATTCATTTTTGTGTATAATATTAAAAATCCATTAATGGAGCTGGAGAGATGGCTCAGCAGTTAAAAACACTGGTTGTTCCTACAGAAGACCCAGGTTCGAATCCCAGCACCCACATGACAGCTAACAGCTGTCCGTAACTCCAGTTCCAGGGGATCCGACAGCCTCTTCTGTCCTCCACAGGCATTGCACAACACGTGTGCACTTACCTACATGCAGGCAATACACTCATACACATAAAATAAAAATAATAAATATTTTTTTAAATCCATTAATGTACTATGTTTTGTTGTTTTGGTTTGGTTTGGGTTTTAAATTACTTTTATTTTATGTGTGTGTCTTTTGTTAGCTTGTATGTAGGTATACCATGTGCATATATACCCATGGAGGATAGAAGTGGGTGTCATATCCCCTCAACTGGAGGTAGGGATAGTTGTTAACTGCCATGTTGGTGCTGGGAATTGAAAGTGGATCCTCTGGAAGAGCAGAGTGCTCTTAACTGCTGAGCCATCTCTCTTGCCCCAGTTTGGGTTTTTGCGACAATGTCTCATGACATAAATCAGAGTGGCCTTGCACTGATGTGTGTAGGCCATAGGTGTCCATATTTGTGCATGCATTTGTTTGTACAGGTGCATACATACCTGCATGCATATGTGTGGAGGCCAGAAGTTGATATTGGGTGTCTTTCTCAACGAATTTCTAACTGAAGTTTTTGAAAACTTCATATATTTGGATCAAATTTAGATCCTCTCCCTCATCTACACCCCCTACCATCCCCATCCATCCATATATATATATATATGAGAGAGAGAGAGAGAGAGAGAGAGAGCTCTATAGACTCAAACGTGTGTCCCCAAATGTCCTTCTGTGTTGGTCCATCTACTGGAGCCTGGTAAACCTACAAAGGGTCTTAACCCTAAATGACACCGAATCTCCCTGTTCCAGCAGCCATCAGTGGCCAACAGTTACTCAGGTTGGGTTTGGGGTGTCTTACCCATCTCCCAGCTTATGCTTTGAATCAGGGTCTCTTGGTGAACCTGGATCTGGCAGATCTAGCTAGACTATGTAGCATGTAAGCTCCACGGATCTTCCTGCCTCTTCCTCCTGCATTATGGAATTACAGATGCATGTACCATGCCTAGCTTTTACGCAGATACTACAGATTGGAGTTCCGGTCCCCATCCCTGCATGGCAGCTATTTTAGTGAAGGAGCCATCTCTCCAGCCTAGTGTGTGTTGTTCTGTTTTGGTTTGGATTTCTAAGACAGCGTGCCCCTTTGTATCCCATGCTGTCCTTGAACTCTCGATTGTATTACCTCAGCTTCTCGGCTACTGAAATTACGTCTGTGTACCCCCACACGCAGCTCACACTAATGGAGTTTCAAAGAAAAAGATGGTAAGTTAACCAAAAGTAGGTTGTAATGATCTCTCTTTGGCTAGCCTCCTCTTGTAGAATCCCCTTCCTCTGTGTCCTGAACCCGTTGACTCAACATGGAAAATATGCTAGATAGTAACTTGTGAATTAAGATATAAAATGGTGTGGCTTCTATTCTCCTGGGAAAAATCAAACGCTAGCTTGCTTGAGATGAAATTAGTGTGATTCCTTGACGATCCTATGGAGAAAACCTTCAGCAAGGAATCCAGGGAGGTCCCTGGGCAACGGGACTGCAAGAAATCAGTTCTCAGTGCAAAAGCCTTCAAAGAACAAAATCCCACCTGGAACCATCAGAGTGAGCTGGCAGGGCATGCTGCCACTGTCACAACCTAAGCTGAGAGCACAGCCTAGGCTGGCCCTTGATCCCAGCCTGGGAGAGACCTAGCGCCTTAGGAGCCAGCCAAACTGGGCCCACGTTCTTGACACCAAAGTTATTAGGGTCAGGGCCTGAGTCCTACGGTGGTGACAGGCCAGGCTCAGGCACCCATCTTCAATAAGCCAACAAAATATGCCCTTAAAAATAAAAAGCAGAAGAGATTTATTCAAAGTGTCACTTGGGGAAGAAAAAGAAAGCAGTCCAGACAGCCCTGAAACGTGCATTTCTGGTCTTAACAGGACGGCTTGGATTAAATATGAGGTAAGAAGGTTCGCAGAGCTAAGCAGTCCCACTCAAGGTGAGATACGGCCCATCAGTACAGAGTTTGGCTCCAGTCTCTCCTGCAAGGTGGCCGGACAGGTTGTCAGAAGTGTGTCCAATTTCTTCCTGGGAGACAAGTTTCCCATGTGACTGGCACCAGTATTGCAGCCATTTGGAATTTCTCTGGCAATTCCAATGTCCTTGGGGTCCACTCTGTCCACAGTCTGATAGACACAAGAGGGGCACGGGTATCTCTTCACACCCCCCTCTTTCCTGTCGGGATGGTTATATTCAGAACTCACTCCCAGAAAGCAGGAGAAAACTAATGTGAGTTCCAGCTGGGAGCCTCTGGGTGTTCTGTCGATTCCTCGCACAGCACAGCGCTTGCTAAATAGCGCCAAGTCCAGCTGTTGAAGATAAGTGCAATTGCATTCAGCTGGTCAAGTAGCTCTGACCATCATATCAAACTTACACTTTTAAATTGGTGTGTAAGTGTGCATGTGATGTACATGTATGCAGTTGTACATGACCATGCACACATGCAAAGATCAGAAGCAAACATCGACTGTCCTGCTCTACCCCTTAAGAGGAGATTGAACCTGACCTAGGCTGACAGTCAGCAGGCCTCGAGGGATCGCCCTGCCTCCACTCCTCACAGCACGGATGTTACGCGCACACATCACCAAGTCCAGCATTTGACGTGGGCTCTGGAGATTTGAACTCAGATCCTCCCATTGTGCAGTGAGTGCTCCTATACACTAAGCCATTTCCCCAGATCCACAAAGAGCTTATTTTAAGATGTTCCATTACAAACCAGGAGTGAGATCATGATTCTTTTTTTAATATTTTATTTATTCTTTGAATTTTAGGTATATGAGTGTTTTGCATACATGTATGTAAGTGCACCTGTGTCATGCCAATGGAGGTCAGAAAAGGGTGCTGAATTCCCTGGAATTGGAGTTACAGATGCTTCATAATTCCTAATAATTTCATCTAAAATCCAGGTATGCAGAGACCCCCTGCTAATGTTACAATGCTTTGACTGCTCACCCACAAAAACCTAATCTGTTTTTCTGTTTGGCTTCAAATGAACTTAATTTTGCTATATTTTTAATAATTTCATTTTAATTGAATTTCTGTCACTTTCAAATGATATAGTTTGATAGTATTTAGGTCCCCTCCCTCATCTGCATCTCCCCCAACTGTCCCCCTTGACTCAATTTAATATCTCACACACACACACACACACACATAGTATACAGTCTGATTTGTATCCCCAAATAAATGTACAAAAACAAGTGTTGTGGATGTAGGCCATTTAGTGGAATGCCTTCCTGGTATGCACAAAACCCAGAGTTCCATGCTCAGCAGACATAAAACCGGGCATGACGGTACATGCCTGTAATCTTTGGAGATGAAGGCAGGATACTGTAATGTTTACTTTTGATTCTCAACTTGACACAATGTAGAATCAACTGGGAAGATAGTGTCTTTGAGGGACTGTCTACATCAGGTTCGCCTGTGGGAAGGTCTAAGGGGGTTATCGTAATTGCGTTGGTGGAGGTGGGAAACCATGCCACAGTAGACAGCACCTTCCTAGGCAGTCGATCCTGAACTGTATTAGAACAGAGAAAATGAGCTAAGTAGAAGCATGCATTAATTCATTGCTCTCCAATTCTTCTTAAAAATATTTACGTATTTATATATGTGTATTTTCCCTGCATGTGTGTAAGTAAACGTGCATGCAATGCCCAGAGAGGCCAGAAGAGGGTGTCAGAGCCCCTTAAACTACCGTTATGACAGGTTGTTAGCTGCCATGTACATGCTGGGAGCCAATGTCAGGTCCTCTGCAAGAGCAGCAGGTGCCCTTAACCTCTGAGCTATCTCTCGAGCCCCAACTGTCTAATTTGTGATTGTGGATATGATGCGGCCAGTTCCCTCAAGCTCCTGTGATGGGCAGTAAGTCAGAACGGTGAGCTACGACAAATCCTATCCTATCCGGTTGCTTCTGCCAGGATATTTTATCACAGTAATTGGAAAGAAAGTAAGACAGCTAAGAAATGTCAGACAGAGGAAACCAGCAAGAATGACTACTTTGGATCCCTAATAAGATATTGTCATTAACTGAGCAGGGACAATGAATCAAGGGATGCTGATCACTTACGGTCAGAAACCTGCTGTGTGTCACCAATGTACGTTAGGAAGGATCCATTATAATATATGTATATTCCTCGTAAATATCCATTTCAATTTTCTGTGCTTTGGAGGCAAGAATTAGCTCAGGTGTGGACCCTTTCTTTAGTGGAAATCAAAACCAAAATGATAAAAGCTCATTCATTATTTTAATGTCTGTATTCATCTCCGAATCATACAATAGTTTTGGTTACCTCAGAGTGACAGTGTATCATTAATCATTCCTCCAAAACGTGCCTGGGGTGGTTATTATCAGGGCGAGAATGAGAACTATTATCTACCCCAATTAAGAACATGTGAAAATTTAAGTCTGTAGAGCGCCACTAGGAATCTCAATGCATATAAAATGTTACCATCTGAAGGAACCAGACTTGAATGTTCTTTCTGCACAAGCATGGTTTGGAAGAGAGTGTTTATAAAGATGTTTCAAACTATTAAAACACAGTAAAAGGACTTAAAATTAAAGTATAGCACTCCAAAATATTAACAGCAAGGCATATTAACTTTGGAAAACTGCATAATTTACCCTTTAAAAATCAGGTTATTTATCTGAACAGTCAATTTGGCAAAGCAGTATGGAAAATAATCTTTTTGTGCTTTTTGAGAAAGTAGTTATTCCTGAAACAGAATTATTATGAAGAAGAGAAACAAAAAAGAACATTTTCATCACTGGCGATGTAATTATATTAAATTTGTTCATTAAAAGAAAATTAACATTGCGATTACATAAGGGAAAGTTTACTGCAGCAAAGAAAATGTTCTCAGTCTACTTTCTCATTGGGGAGAATGCCTTATGGGACCTAATAGTGGAAAACCCCACATGCAAAACTATGTTTTAAAAAGCTTAGTGCACCGGTTTGTGTACTATCACAGGCACATACACGTGTAGAGAGGACAGGGGACAACTTAGAAGAGTCACTTCTCACCTTCCAACACGTGGAGTCCCCGGGGATCAAACTCAACTCCTCAGGCTTAAGAGGCAAGTGTGTTTACCCAATAACTCATCTTGCTGGCCCCCAAATCATATCCTTTATGGAGAGCTACAGTTTTGTTCGTGCTCCATATCATAAACAAATTTTGTTGCAGAGCTATGATCTGAATGAGGCCCAGGTTTTTGCTTCTGTTTTTGTTTTTTTAACGATGTATTTAAATGCCTTACTTTTTAACCTTTTAACAATATCATATACCAGCATTGTATTTACATCACCCCCACCATCCTGCCATCCAACCCCTCCCATGACGCTCACCATCCCTTTCAAATACATGACGTTTTCATTGATTAATACCATTACATATACATACATACATACATAGGAATGTATACACACATACACACACACACACACACACACACACATACACATATGGCACCCCACAGTTCCTTTTTCTCTGCATTGTTTTAAATCACCAAAGATGAATCATCTGGTCTGATGGTAGCAAATACCCATTCCCAGGTGTCTTATCAAGAATGTCAAGGCTGAGGCATGAGAGATGGCTCAGCAGTTAAAACCACCGGCTGCTCTCGCAGAGGACCCAAGTTCAGTTCCCAGAACCCACGGGGCCATTCACAACCATCCATAACTCCAGTTCCAGGGGATCAGACGCCCTCTTCTGTTCTGAACAGACATTGCAGGGGTAGGTGTTTTTACACGCATGCAGGCAAATCGCTCGTATACATACAATAAAAAGAAAAGAAAGAAGTCGTGATGGGTTGGGGAGATGTTCCACTCAGTCATGAGCTTGCTCCATAAGCATTAAATTTAATTTAATCTAATTGAAGCATTAAATTTTCCATGTTGCAAGAGCCTTCCATTCTGCTTGTGTATTTTATAGTTAATATCTAGGATATCCCCCCAAAGGCTTACATGTGGAAAACTTGGTCCCCAGCGCAAAAGTATTCAGAGCTGAGGCATTGAGGGATGATGGGATCATGACTGGGTTCACCCTAGCTCCTTAATTGTTGGGATAGGCTTTTGGTTGTATTAATTATGTGTGCAAAGCTGAATGTTCACCCAGAGGTGGACAAGCATTGAATGGGAGGTGTTCTGGCTGGCTTGGGGCTGGTAGAAGACACAGCTGTGGCTGGACTTATTGAGACTAGGAACCGTCCAGCCCAGCTCAGGAGCTGGGTGTTTCTTGAACTTACTCTTTATTCTCTAGTCTCCAAAGGATGGAAGTAAAGACAACAGGTGAAAAGTTGCTCTTCTCCTTCTCCCTTAACAGAGCAGCAATGCAAGCTCAAATTCAACATCTCTAGGAAAGACGATACTGAAAGTCAGACATGATAGTACACCGCCCCCAATCCAAGTACTCGGGAAGCTGAAGCAAGAGGAACAGCTGCAGTTCAAGGTCAGATTAGGGCACATGGCATCTCTTAAGGCCAGACTGCGATGTAAAGCAACACCCTAGACACACACACACACACACACACACACGAGTGGGGAAAAAAAAACTCACCAGAGTTGGAAAGGGCGCGATGGATGACAGAATATGCCGCAGTAACGGAAAGGCACAGCATTTACTTGGAATCAAATGGTCAGTCAAGACATAACCATTCTATATCCAGCTTCTCACAACCAATATGGCAGACTCTGCAACTATACCGACTTGACAGATGAAGGAACTGAGGCTAGAAGATAACTTCACACACTCAAGGAAATATAGAAAGGGACTGATGGAGTCAAGTGAGATTTGTGGGGTGTCATAGTTCCCTACAATTTTAAACTCATTCATAGGAAAAGGTAAGAGCGGCTACTTAACGAGCCGTGACCAGAGGAGCGTCCTTGGGAAGAAGTGTGGGAGTGAGTGACTAAAGACATTTTTGTATTGAACTGTGAACAGGGATGGATCATGTTAATAAAGGCTGACACGCATACAAACTGTTACGCTCCTAATGGAGAATGCGTGTGAGGAATGTGCATGGTCTAACTGTATGTATGGGTATGGGTACGCACAGCTGTGGAGGCCAGTGAAGAATGTTAGGTGCCCTTTTCTATCAATTCCCACTTTATTTCTTTGAGACAGGGCCTCTCCCTGAACTTAGTGCCAGGCTGGTGGTAGTCAGTAAGCCTCAGTGACCCTACTGGCTCTGCCCCTCCCTTGATTATTGGGATTACAGGCATACACAGTCACACTCGACTTTTTACTTGGGAACTGGTATACAAACTCAGGTTCTTTGCATAGGAAGTACTCTACCTACTGAATGATTTCCCCAGCCTCTACTCTGTGTAGCTTTTAAAGTTAAAATACAGGAAGATGCCAAATACTTTGGTGCTTTAACTTGTTTCTCAGACACCTTAACCATGGCTAGGTTCTTCCTTTTCTTGGCTATTTGCCTGATGAATATTTCTAGATATCAATCTATTCTGAAATCAACTACATAATAAATGTGTCAATTACACTGTTAACATTAAGCTATATTTTGCTACATTTGCTTCTCAAGATAAGGCAGTTTGTTTATATATAAGAGAAGAAAACACTTTATTCAACACAGAATTTATCACTGAATTTTTTAATAACTGCAGAAGGGGACTTTTGGCCCACTAGACATATATAGTATAAGAGTATTGTGAATAGTACTCTATATAGGTAGGTATACAGGACAGAGTATTAGAAAAGACACTACTGTCTTGGCTCATAGATAGACAGATGGATGGACAGATGAATAGATAGATTAACTGATAGGTGAAAGATGAACAGATAATAGATCAAAATTAGAGAGATCAATAATAGATATATTCATAGATGATATGTAGGTATATTGATTGATAGATTGAGAGATAAAAGATACGTCGATGCACAGATGGATGTATATGCATTGATATAAAAATATGCATAAAGAAACCAGTGTGGATATAAATAGAGATTATACACATGCATGTATTAGCTTATATCCTTTTAATGGATTTTTTGAGACAGGCCCTTGCTGGCCCAAAACTTGCTATGTAGACCAGGCTGGCCTCAAGCTCACAGAGATTCTCCTGGTCCTGCCTTCCATACCATTATTTTAAATGTCTGTGAACATCTACGCTTGATAGTAACGTCACCATTCCACTGTTGTCCCAAAGTCTGGACTGCTGACAAGTCATGATTTTCCTTCTAAATAGTCGAACATTAGGGAGCTAAGTATTTATATCTGTTGATCTTCCTCTGTGTTAGAAAAAAAACTGGCTAATTACCCATTCTATACATAATTCATAATTATAGTAAACTAACATTTAGTCACACCGTCAGGCTTTTGAGAAGATATTTGATGTCAGAGAGCTTTGATCCCACGTCGGTTTGGGGGCTCAGCAGTTAAGACCCTTTGCTGGCTCTTCTGCAGGTCCCGGGTTTAGTTCTAAGTGGCAGTTCACCACCACCTGCAACTCCAGTTCCGGGGGATCCTACAACCTCTCCTGACCTCCGTGAGCAAAAAGTATGAATGTGACTCCATACATACATGCAGGGAAAACACTCATACACATAAAATAAAAATAAATAAATCTTTAAAACTAAGTGTATTTTGAACTGAGTAGACTTCCTTTAAGAACAGAGGTTATCTTAACACTGAACTACATTTTTCTTCTTGCAAAGCAAAGAAGAAACTTTATACTCTACAGTCAGTAGTCAGTACTCAAAAAATCTAGCTCACTCACAAACGTAAATCACTAACCTTCCATCTTCCTACAGAGCCAATTTTCCAGATGATTTTCTGAAGGCAGCTCAGATTCCTGAATGCGAATAGTGTTTACTGTGTTAGAACTTTTGTCATGACTGTTAGAAAATACCTGACAGAAACTTAAGGAAGGTTTTATTTTGTCTCATGGTATAAGAGGAGACACATTCCATTATGGAGAGGAAGTCCGGTCAGCAGGAACTTGAAGGGGCTGTTCACATTTCCTTTGCAGTCAGAAAACACTGAGTAAAGAGAAAGTAGTGTTGGAACAGGGAACGGCAAACTCTGCCCCTCCCCTATGATCCACTGCATCTAGGAAGGCTCCACCTTCCAAAGGTTCTGTCCTAGATAGCTTCAGTTGTCACCTCGACACACCTGGGTAGAGGGAGCCTCAACTGGTGAATTACCACCATTGAACTAGCCTGTGGCTATGTCTAATTGATTATTGAGTGATGTGGGAGGACCCAGCCCCAGTCCACTGTGCGGGGTGCCACCCCTGGGCAGGTGAGCCTAGACTGTTTAAGAAAGCAGGCTGAGCACGGGCCAAGGGAGCAAGTCAGTAAGCGGTGTTCCTCCATGACCTCTGGTTCACTTCTCACCTCCAGATTCCAGCCCTGAGTTTCTACTTGGGCTCACTGATGAACTGTGACCTGGGAGACATAAGCTAAAGGAAGCCTTCCCTCCTCAAGGTGGTATTGGTCAGAGTGTATTTGACAGCAATTGAATGAAAACTAGAATAAGTTCCATAACCTTCCAAAACAGGCCCACCAGCTGGTGTCGAAATGGTTAAATGTTTGGTGGACATTGCACCCACCTCTTAACAATTAGCCTAGACTGTGTGCACTGGAATTGTGGTAATGTTTGTTACTGAAATGGACATTCTGCCCCTTATCTCATCTGGGATACACTGTTCATAGGTAGGATTATCCTGTTGCAATGTCAATTTCAACTAAGTGGGCACCATGTGAAGGGTCCACTACATGTAACAAAGAATATGCCAGAGCGGAGGGAAGATGTCAATAGCGCTCTCTGCAGAGGCACTGCTTAGAAGAAGGTATCTCAAGCTCAGTCCACTGCTTCTACCCCGCCTCCAAATGGCAACGCTTTGCTGCCCATTGTCATCACAGAGTCCCTAATGTATTGATTTAGTTACAGTTCATTGAACTGTAAACACAAGAGTGTCTTTCATATAATGGCTCAATGCAAACCTCTCAGAACCTTTCTACAGGAATGGGAACTCTCTACTGTATTTTGAGAATTCTTCATATGTAACACCAGTGGACAAATGGCTTCTTTTGATGACATGTAGCCTATCCTGTGCTGGATAGTTCTTGTCTGCTTGACACAGACCAGAGACACTTAGGAGGAAGGAACGTCAACTGAGTAATTTCCTCCAGTAGATTGTTCTGTGCCCATATCTCTGGGGCATTTTCTCAAATGGTAATTGATTTTTTTTTTTTTTTAAAAAAAGGGCCCAGTCCACTGTGTGGGAGTATAATCTATGAGCTGGTGGACTTGTTTTATATAAGAAAGGTAGCTGAGTAAGTCAGGGGAAGCAAGTCAGTGAGCAGTATCCCTCCATGGTCTCTGCTTCAGTTCCTGCCACCAGGATCCTGCCTTGAGTTTCTGTCCTGGTTTCCCTCAGACATGAACTGTGACCTGAGAGTCATAAGATGAAATAAATTCTTCCCGAGTTGGATGTTGTTCAGTGTTTCAGCAGAGCCAGAGACAAGCTAGCTAGGGTACATGCAATTCTCAGGTCACACAGGATATACTCAGCACAGAACAACCTGTTTTCTCTTTCTCTCCCTGCCCAGTCTCTCCTAAGTCTTTGCTTCTTTGTGTCTATCAAGAGACACAAAGAGAGACTTAGGGGGTGTACAAACTGAAAGAAATGTTTGGACTTGAAAAGATGTCAAACCTGTGTCGCTTTTCTCCACACAGAATAATAAGAGGACATTTTAGTAAGGGAAACGAAACAGGAATCGAAACGCAAACATTTCACAATTCCATGCATGAGGTACATAAAATCATTTGACTCATAGGGTCAAAGAATGCAAGGATGGTTTTCAGACAGCAGGAAGAGACCTGGTATAAAACATTGTGCCCCCAGTCAATAACAGTGTATTACATATTGAGATAAGAGGGGCGGTCTATGTTAAATTTTCTTTAATAAAGTAAGGGAATGCTTTAAAAATCTATACCTGATGAAATTTGAAAACCTAAAAGAAATGGATGAATTTCTAAAATCACAGGCATCTCCAAAGTTAAACCAAGAAGAGATCAATAGCCTAAATTGACCCATTACAAATAAGGAAATGGAAACATTAATACAAAACCTCCTGACTGAAAAAAGCCCATGCCCAGATGGATTCACAGCAGAATTCAAATAGGCATTCAAAGAAAACCTACAACCAATACTGCTTAAATTATGCAAAAACATAGAAACAGAGGGAGAACTCCCAAAGTCCTTCTATGAAACCAGTAGCACTCTAATACCAAAACCAGGTAAAGACACAACAAAAGAAAAAAAAAAGAAAGAAAACTATAGACACATGAACATAGATGAAAAGATACTCAACAAAATACTTTCAAACTGCCTAGAGACATACATCATCCACCACGATGAATTCAGATTTATTTCAGAGATGCAGGGATGGCTCAACATATATTAATAAATGTAATAAAACACATAAATGGACTTAAAGACAAAAAGAAATTCACATACCAAAACCACAACGAAAGAATAATGAAACGAAAAGTCAAAACACTGTCCCTACCAAACCCCACCAATCTTATAAAAGAGTTCTACAAGGAGAACCCCAGGACACTGAATTTAAAAAGAGATAACCCAGGACACCGAATTGAAAAGAACAATCATAAACATGATCAAGGAATTCAACAAATTTAAAGAACATATGAACAAACAAATCAAAGAGCTAAAAGAAAATAGGGAAAAACTTCTGAATGAATTCACAAAAGAGAAACTGACGAAAACTCAGGCAGAAATGAAGAAGGAAGTACAAAACTCAATAAGCCAACTTGAAACAACAGGAGAGAGCCTCACCTCTAGAATGAATGAAATGGAAAACAGAATATCAACACTGGAGGATAAAGTTGAAGAACTGGAGCATTCAAGCAAAGAGTATGGAACATTTATAAAAAAAACACAGGAATGGAATATGCAAGACATGTGGGACAACATGAAAAGACCAAATCTACAGATCATAGGAATAGAGGAAGGAGAATTTCAGGTTAATCGTGTTCGGCAGATCTTAAACAGGATTGCAGAGGAGAATTTCCCAAAATCAAGGAAAGACATCCCCATACAAATACAGGAAGCACATAGAACACCAAATAGATAGGATCAGAAAAGAAACGCCCCATGATATAGCATAGTAAAAACACTAAATGTACAGAACAAAGAGAGAATACTGAAAGCAGCAAAAGAAAAACAAGTCACATACAAAGGAAAGCCCATCAAAAGTACAGCTAACTTATCAATGCAAACTATGAAAGCCAGAAGAGCCTGGACCAAGGTATTTCCAGTTCTACATAACAATAGATACCTGGCCAGAATACTATACCCAGCAAAAATCTCTATTATAGTTGAGGGGGAAAGAAAAATCTTCCATGACATGAATAGCCTGAAAGAATACATGTCCACACAACCAGCCCCTCAAAGCCCCTCAAAGAATACTTGAAGCAATGCAAAGAAAGGAGAAAGGAACAACTATACCCCATGGGCAATGAAAGAAAATAAATAAAAGTATAATTGAGGAAACACAAAATTAGACACAAAACACAAACAGGCATCAAAATGATGGCCACCAATACAAATCTTTCAATAATAACCTTAAATATCAATGGACTGAACTCCCCAGTCAAAATACACAGGCTCAGTGAATGGATTAAGAAACAAAATCCATCTCTTTGCTGTCTGCAAGAAACCCATCTCACCTTCAAGGACAGGCACTACCTTAAGGTAAAAGGATGGAAAAGAATATTCCAAGCAAATGGCACTAAGAAACAAGCAGGGGTTGCAATTCTAATATCTGACAAAACAGATTTCAAAGTAAAACTAATCAGAAGAGATAAGGAGGGTCACTTCATTCTAATCAAAGGAACAGTTAACCAAGAAGATATTACAATCCTTAACATATACACATCAAATTCTGGTGCACCCAAATTAAAAAAAACAACACTATAGGACTTTAAGACACAGATTAACCCCAACGCAGTAACACTAGGGGACTTCAATACCCACTGTCCTCATTAGACAGGTCAACTGGACAAAGAGTAAACAGAGAGACGAGACGTCTGAATTAATGATACCATACACCAAATGGACCTAACACATCTTTCGATTATTCCACCCAAACACCAAAGAATACACTTTCTACTCAGCACCTCATGGAACTTTTTCAAAAATTGACCACATACTGGGCCACAAAACAAACCTCAATACAAAAATATTGAAATAATTCCATGTATTCTATCTGACTATAAAGCAATAAAGCTCAAAATCAACACCGGACAAAGCCCTAGGTACTACACAAACTTGTGGCGATTGAACAACACACTCCTAAACAATGAGTGGG
>NW_008356461.1:126076-126868 GCF_000622305.1 Nannospalax galili
AACATTGCAACTCAACACACTTGAAAAGCAACAACAAATGAAACCCAAACACAGCAGACAAGAAGAAATAACGAAAATCAGGACAGAAATTAATGAAATCAAAACAAAGAAAACAATACAAAAATCAAAGAATTGAAGAGCTCGTCCTTTGAAAATGTAAAGAAGATTGACAGACTGTTAGCCCAGTTGACCAAGAGAAAGGAAGAGCAAATCCAAATCAACAAAATCAGAGATGAAAAGGGAAAAGTCACAACAGACACCCAAAAGATCCAGACCATTTTAAAAACCTATATGCTACTAAATCTGAAAATCTAAAAGAAATGGATGATATCTGAAATCATGGGAACCTCCAAAGTTAAATCAATAAGTGATCAACAGTTTAAACAGACCCTTAACATATAAGGAAATCGAAACAGTCATACAAAGCCTCCTGACCGAAAAAAAAGCCCAGGCCCAGATGGATTTACAGCAGAATTCTACCCGACATTTAAAGACCTCCAACCAATAACTACTTATATTATTCAAAATGATAGAAACAGAGCAATAAATCCAAAATCCGTTCTATGAACCTAGCATCACTCTAATACCCAAAGCAGGTAAAGACACAACCAACAAAGAAAACTGTAGACCCATATGATTAAAGAACATAGATGCAAAAATTCTCAACAAAATACTTGCAAACCGCATACAGACACACATTAAAAATATCATCAACCATGATCAAGTCAGTTTTATTCCAGAGATTCACGATGGTTCAATATGCCGACGCCAATAAACATCATAAATCATGTA
>NW_008356461.1:127822-128427 GCF_000622305.1 Nannospalax galili
AGCAAATGGTGCTGGCAAAACTGGATCTCCACTTGTAGAAGAATGAAACTAAACCCCTATCTTTCACCCTGCACAAAAATCAATTCCAAATGTCTCAAAGACCTCAATGTAAAGCCTGAAACTCTGAAACTCTTAGAAGAAAACATTGGGGAAAACCTACAAGATATAGGTGTAGGAAAGGACTTTCTAAACCGGACACCAATAGCCCAGGAAACAAGGGCAAGAAGAACCAAGTGGGACCTCATTAAACTAAAAAGCTTCTGTACAATAAAAGAAAAAAATAAAAAAACTGAAGAGAAAACCCACAGAGTGGGAGAAAAATCTTCACCAATGACACCTCTGACAGAGGTTTAACATCCAGAATATATAAAGAACTCAAAACACAAAGAATCGAGAAACCAAATGACCAATGAAAAGATGGGCCAAGGAAGGTCTCAAAGGAAGAAATAAAGACGGCTAAGAAACATCTCAAAAAATGTTCAACATCATTAGTAATTAGGGAAATGCAAATTAAAACCACCCTAAGGTATCACCTTGCCCCAATCAGACTGGCTAAGATCAAGAGAACAAATGATACCAAATGCTGGCAAGGATGTGGAGAAAGG
>NW_008356461.1:129101-130055 GCF_000622305.1 Nannospalax galili
GGAATCATCCTATTCTAGAGACACTTGTACAACCATGTTTCTTGCTGCTCTTTTCACAATAGCTAAGGGACAAAAGCAACCTGTGTCCCTCAACAGATGAGTGGTTAAAAAAATGTGAGATATTTACACAATGGAGTTGTATTCCACAGTAAAGAAAGATGAAATAATGAAATTTGCAGGTAAATGGATGGATCTAGGAACTGTTATACTAAGTGAAGTAACAGACTCAGAAAAACAAATGATGTATGTTCTCCCTCATATGTGGATCCTAGCACCAAATCCTTTCAAATTCCAGGTCTTTTTAATAAGATGATGCTATACAGCAGTCCCTTCTGCATGAAGTAACTACTATCTTCATGACATCAGCTGAGAATGATCACTAAACATCATCACAATTGGGCTTGTGACAGTTGTGCTCATTCATTAAAGGAGGACCAAGCAGGGTCACCTAAGTAACCAGCCACTCTTCCCAGTGAACTAGTCCAACCTTGGAAGACAAAAGAAAAATGAGAAGAATCCAATACAGGGATGCTTTTGGAAGCCCTTGTCAAGAAACTCCAATAGACTCTCATATGAACATCTGAGAATTGCCCTGTTCTGACTTTTTTCTAGTTCCCTGTCTAGAACATGTAATGCTTGCTACTCTTGCCTTTACTTTTCCTTCCCGTCTCACATTCATGATTCAAGGACTTTCTTTATCCCTCAGAGACAAGAACTTATGCAATTTGGGAGTCTTTCAGATAGAGCCATTGAAGGGATACTCCAATTGCCTCACCCTGTGTCCCTGTTCAGCATGGAAGAAGCCAGAGCGGTCTACGTCCCAATTCCCTGTCGGCCATTTGGGTAACCCCTTCAGAGGATGGTGTGATAAGAATAAGAGGTAGGAATTGGCTAGGCAGTTTACGTAAAAAGACCCCAAAGAAATGTAGCCAGTTTCTTGGCTAAAAGTCAAAA
>NW_008356461.1:130198-132639 GCF_000622305.1 Nannospalax galili
AGAATCAATATGTTGATGAACTAGAAAAGAGAGAAAGAGTAGAGAAAAGAGACATCAGTTACCAATATCAGAGACGATCCCACTGCAGATCCTATAGGAAAAGATGGCACAACTTCATGTCAATAAATTTAAGAACCTAGATGATTTATATAAGTTCCTTGAAAGACGTAAAACACCAAAACTAGATCAAGAAAGACGTAACCACTGGGCATGGTGGCGCATGCCTTTAATCTCTTGCACTTGGGAGGCAGAGGCCAGGTGAATCTCTGTGAATTCAGGTCAGCCTGGTCTACATAGTGAGTTCCAGGACAGCTGGGGCGGAGATAAAATTTTAAAAAAAGAAAAGTTTAAAAACCAAGTATACACTCTGGGGCAGTCATCCCCTTTCCAAAAGTTCAGGGAGAGTCTAGCACACTTCGAGCCAAAATGGAGCTGTGAGCATTCCTGGCTGTGCATGTCTAGATCCTTTTCAGGGTGAGGTTCCATCTCTGCCTCAGTGGGGCATCTACTGCATTTCACTGCGAACCTGGCTTTAGCTGTCTCAGGCTTTCCTTGGTAAACTGGTTTTGTGAAAAAATGTGGTATGAGCCACATTGTCTTACGCTCCGCTGATGTTGAAGGCTCTTCTGTTACTATGAATGAGCCCAGGCTAGCCTTTGGAGGACAAGAGACCAGGTCAGTACAGGGCCAGTGATGAGAGTTAAGTCATCACTAGTGGCCCAGTCTTGTAGGAGTGGCACAATCCCAGGCAGGAGGTTTTCTGTTAAGCTCCAGAGCTATGGAAAGTTACATGCTTGCTACTTTATTAAGACAGTTTTTGAAGAAATTTAATAATAAAAGCTGTTACTGAAAGTATTTAGAAAATAGAACACTGATTATGCACAAAGATGTTCATTTTTAAATTAACTATACTAATAAACTGTGAACAACCAAAATGTCCTATAGGAAAGAATGGCTTATTATCGTGTTAGCGTGAATGAAAATGTCCCCCACAGGCTCATGTATCTGAACACTTGGTCCCTCGTGGAGAGGTTATGGAACCTTTAGAGGTGAGCCTAGGAGGAGGAAGTATGTCACTGGGCGCAAGCTTTGGGGCTTTATAGCCCTACACCACTTCCCGGGCTTTCTTTCTCCTTTCTGTGTGATAAAATGTGAACAGCTAACTTCCTGTCTCAGTCACCTTGTATGGATCCCCTGCTGTGGAAGTCACAATAAACCCTTTCTTTTATTGAAAACAAAAAATAAAACAAACAAAAAAAAACCCCACAAAACACATGTCATCTCAATAGATGCCTTTGACAAAATTCAGCATGCATTATGTGCAAAGTCCTAGAGGGAATTGGACTGGAGGGAACATATCTCAACACAATTAAAGCCATATACAACAAACCCACAGCCAATATCATTCTCAATAGAGAAAAACTAGAAGCATTCCCATTGAAATCAGGAACCAGACGAGGATGTCCACTATCTCCACTCCTTTTCAACATAGTGCTTGAAACTCTTGCAAGAACAATAAAACAAGAGAAGGAAATTAAAGGAGTAATAATGGGAAAAGAGATCAAATTATCCCTTTTTGCAGATGATATATTATATATAAGAAATCCCCAAAATTCCTCTTACAACAGCAACATAAAACATTGGAAAGAACACACTGTATGGAGTAGTGTGTAGGGTTAGGGTTGAGGCCACAGGTCTCTATGTCACATTTTAAAACTTGTCATTATATTAAGTGCCTGTAGACTATTCTTAATCATATAAACATTCATAATTCTTTTACTTCTAAGTTTCTTAAGTATGATACTACAACACTCAGCAGTAAAGCAGATCTTTTATTATTTTTTTAACAGAGATTATCGAGGAAAGTTTAATACAATACCTACGGTTAAAAAAAATTAGTTTATGTGGTTTTTCTTTCCCTGTTTGGAAATGACTTGTTTTATTTCCACATGTTCTTGATGCATCAGGAAAATGTGACCACTAAGAGAATAAATTTAATGCGAAACTAATTTCCCAAATGTATCGTGTTTAAACATGAGTGAGATGGCTCAGCAGACAAAGGCATCTGCTGCCAAGCCTATGGGACTTCGATACCTGGGACCCACATGGTGGGAGGGGAGAACTGATTTCTGTAAGTTGTCTTCTGACCTCCACACGTGCATGCGTGTGTGCGTGCATGCATGCTTGCCTGTGTGTGTGTATGTCAACGTATATAAAGCATAATAGAAATTTTTTATTCAGAAAAAAAGACCATGTATAAACAAATGATAGGTAGAGAAAACATTATCTTTCCAGGTATTTTATATAAAACATAGAAAGAACAAATTGAACAAACCTATAATAATGATAATAATAACAACAACAATATTAATAAAAACCGTAACAGGGCTGTGGATGTGGTAAAGTGTCTGCTGTGCAAACACGAAGGTCTGAGTCCAGTC
>NW_008356461.1:133469-135392 GCF_000622305.1 Nannospalax galili
TTTCCCAAAGTTTTTTTTTTTTTTTTTTAATTGTCGGGATATCCTATCACAGCAACAGCAATGAAATTAACACCCTCCTCATCACATGGAAGATAACGTGTTATTTTGAAAGAACAGATATTTAGAAAGACCTTCACAAAGCAGAACCAAGCATATAGGCTTAGAAAATTAAAGGCACTGTACAAAACGCACAGTCTGCTTATCCTAAACACCGTCAACACTACAAGAATGCTAATATGAAGAGGTCAATTAATTACAGATAAAGTCTACCCAGCGGAAAAATGGAATGACTTAGAAGGGTAAAGTTAGTGATAATTTAGTTGCATTGAACACAGAGGCATTTTGAAGAATGACGAATTAGATAAACTATGGAATATTTTCACTTATTCTATTTAACAATGACAGACAGTGGTCCACTTTGAAAGGGGACAATATGAGGTTGCTTAGAAGAAAAAAAAATCCTCTTTCTTTAGAAGTAAAAAAAATCCTCTCCCATTTTTCAGAAGAGAATACTCATGAATTAGTCTCTTTTTTTTTTTTCAAGTTAGAACAGAAAACAGTATGGCAGTGTCTGTATATTGGAGTTATGTTCAGTGTGCTCCCAAGTCTGTCTGTAAAGGACAGCCCAGATGGTGTTGTTGGGTCAGAGATCAATGCTAGGGATCGGTGGGAGCCAGGAAGAGGGCTACCCAATCACAAAGTGATCTGGCTGTTACAGCTGCTCCATCCATTTCACCTTTGGGTGGAGAATTCAAAACTCCATCTGCCTGGGTTTGCAGACAGTACTGCTTCATAAGACAGGAAGTCTTCCCTCCCCCAAAGAAGAATCCATCAGTCCATGAACAAACCCATCATCTAAGACACCTCGAAGGGGAAAACAAAAATAGACATTTCAGTGAAGAAAGAAACTCAAAGAAAACAGCGTCTTCTGACCAGAGAGGCATCTCCTGCTGTCTTTCCCTGCCGAGCATCTGCACAGGCACCTCGCACCTCCCGTTAGACCACGACTGACACAGCCTCATGAAGTTAGCGCTATAGGAAGATGTAATTAACAAATCATTTGGCAACATCATTTAATTATGGGTCATTGAAACGTTTGCAAACAGCTACAAAAGCGATCTGAATCTTCCTAATTAGCACCATTTATAACCCCTCCTAAACCTTTGCTCGCCAAACACTGCAGAAAATCATTATAATCAATGGAAATTACCAAGCAACAACAGATTTAAGAAACAAGTAGATGATAACACGGGTTGACAGAACTCCCAACAGGAACAGGCAGTGCTCCCAAACTTCACCACTGCTTATTTCAAATCGGAAAGCCAGAGTGTCCTCTTCCTATCTTGTGAGGTGATTCTTGAGCGCACGCCTCTGCCTTCGCGAGGCGAGCACCCTTCAGCCATTTCCCACAACCAGATGGAAGCTGTCAACGTGTGCTTCGACCTCAGAATAGAGAGCTGAAGAGGCCTGTTTTCAATAAATAGAAGGATGGATAGATAGAAGGATGGATGAATGGATGGGTGGGTGGATGATAAGTTCATTGACCGATGGAAGATAGATACACTGATAGATGATAGTTAGAAATAAATGCATGGATGGTAAGTACATTGATAGATGGTGGATGGATACCCGGAGAGAAGATAGATAGAAATGGATAGACGGATGGTAAGTACATTGATAGATGGTGGATGGATACCCGGAGAGAAGATAGAAATGGATAGATGGATGGTAAGTACATTGACAGATGGTGGATGGATACCCAGAGAGAAGATAGATAGAAATGGATAGACGGATGGTAAGTACATTGATAGATGGTGGATGGATACCCGGAGAGAAGATAGATAGAAATGGATAGACGGATGGTAAGTACCCTGATAGATGGTGGATGGATACCCGGAGAGAAGATAGATAGAAATGGATAGA
>NW_008356461.1:135536-138260 GCF_000622305.1 Nannospalax galili
GTGTCTGTATATTGGAGTTATGTTCAGTGTGCTCCCAAGTCTGTCTGTAAAGGACAGCGCAGATGGTGTTGTTAGGTCAAAGATCAATGCTAGGGATCGGTGGGAGCCAGGAAGAGGGCTACCCAATCACAAAGTGATCTGGCTGTTACAGCTGCTCCATCCATTTCACCTTTGGGTGGAGAATTCAAAACTCCATCTGCTTGGGTTTGCAGACAGTACTGCTTCATAAGACAGGAAGTCTTCCCTCCCCCAAAGAAGAATCCATCAGTCCATGAACAAACCCATCATCTAAGACACCTCGAAGGGGAAAACAAAAATAGACATTTCAGTGAAGAAAGAAACTCAAAGAAAACAGCGTCTTCTGACCAGAGAGGCATCTCCTGCTGTCTTTCCCTGCCGAGCATCTGCACAGGCACCTCGCACCTCCCGTTAGACCACGACTGACACAGCCTCATGAAGTTAGCGCTATAGGAAGATGTAATTAACAAATCATTTGGCAACATCATTTAATTATGGGTCATTGAAACGTTTGCAAACAGCTACAAAAGCGATCTGAATCTTCCTAATTAGCACCATTTATAACCCCTCCTAAACCTTTGCTCGCCAAACACTGCAGAAAATCATTATAATCAATGGAAATTACCAAGCAACAACAGATTTAAGAAACAAGTAGATGATAACACGGGTTGACAGAACTCCCAACAGGAACAGGCAGTGCTCCCAAACTTCACCACTGCTTATTTCAAATCGGAAAGCCAGAGTGTCCTCTTCCTATCTTGTGAGGTGATTCTTGAGCGCACGCCTCTGCCTTCGCGAGGCGAGCACCCTTCAGCCATTTCCCACAACCAGATGGAAGCTGTCAACGTGTGCTTCGACCTCAGAATAGAGAGCTGAAGAGGCCTGTTTTCAATAAATAGAAGGATGGATAGATAGAAGGATGGATGAATGGATGGGTGGGTGGATGATAAGTTCATTGACCGATGGAAGATAGATACACTGATAGATGATAGTTAGAAATAAATGCATGGATGGTAAGTACATTGATAGATGGTGGATGGATACCCGGAGAGAAGATAGATAGAAATGAATAGATGGATGGTAAGTACATTGACAGATGGTAGATACACAGATAGAGGATAGATAAATAAATGGCTGGTGAGTGGATGGATGGATAGATCATCGCTTTAGACTGATAGAGGGATGGCTAGATTAATCCATCATGAATGGAGGGATGGATAGACGATCAATATGGATTAAAACCTCTGAAACTATAAGCCAAAATAAATTTAGCTCTTCTCTCCTTTGGTCACAGCTAGGAAGAAGTAGCTAACGAAAGAATTACTTGGCCAGGTCAGCCCTAGTGTGGGAACTATTGGAGACTGATTACTCCTCGGTAAAGGGGAGGAGGCCTTACCAACGACCTCTAGATAGGCTGACTAGACTCCAGAGGATAAATTTTCACTGAACAACATCTGGATGCAAATGGTGGACTGGCTAGGACTTAATATGTATCTCAGAATACATGAGGTCCAGTGTGGGGGGGCACGGATGGGGGAGGGGTTCTAAATTTGATTAAGAACTGTTACATGAAATGTTCAAAATCTCAATAATTTTTTAAAATTACTTTGTCACGAATTGCTCCCAAGTCCTTAAATGTTCTTCACCCATTCCACAGAGTCAACAGTGCGGCGTACGTGTACAGTTTGAAGAACACGGGATGCAAAGAGAAAGCTATATATTGAACCCTGCTTTATATGACTCTAAAGCACAGATATTCATGAATTTACATTGTTACCGTCCTAATAAACTCAGCACATGATGACCAATTGGTAAGTCAAAAATGTGCTATGTACACTGAACCTACTGATCTCCCCACTAGCCTATTGTTTTCCCTTAGGCTACTGGAGGTGACTGGATCATGTGGCTCATTGCTATTGTCCTAGCACTGTAACAGGATATCAAACCACATGTTGCTAGCCTGGGCTAAGATAGAAAAAAGAGACTTTAAAGTCTAGTGTCTCCTGAATGCATATCACTGTCACATATCATAAAAGCGAAAAAGCATAAGTTGCATGAAGAGCTTGTGTAGCTTGTTCACCATATTACGTATGGTTGTATACATTCTTCTCTTTCTATAAGCAAAGAGAACACAAAAATAAATAGAAAATTTGCCTTTAATCCCAGCACTTGGGAGGCTGAAGCAGACAGATCTCTGTGAGATTTAGGCCAGCCTGGTCTACATAGTAAGTTGTAGCTCAGCTGGGGCTCCAGGAAGACAACCCTGTCTCAACAAAATCAAAATAAATGAATAAATAAATGAAAGAAAGATTGCATGGACTCAGATGTCCATCCTTTTCCTAAGATCAGAGCTGGATCAAATTTCTGTGTACAAAAATTAAACATGAAGAAAAGGTGCTAGGCCATTCTTTGAGGCCCTACGGGAAGTTAATGGGGTGAGGAGGAAGGGCGAGCAAATTTCTTCAGGGATGTAGCCACTTAGGAGTTGTGCGCCGCTCACATACATAATGCCCCACCCAGTCTCAACAGTCACTAAATGAAGTGGGCCACAAAAAGAAAGGAAAGAATGAATATACAAATGAAAAGGAAGCGAAGGGAGGAAGGAAGGGAGGGAGGGAAGGAGGAAGGAAGGAAGGAGGAAGGAAGGAGGAAAAGAAGGAAGGAAGGAGGAAGGAAGGAAGGAAAGAAGGAAGGAAGGAGGAAGGA
>NW_008356461.1:138696-184441 GCF_000622305.1 Nannospalax galili
GGAAGGAAGGAAGGAAGGACGAACAGAAGGGAGGGAGGGGGGAGGGAGGGAGGGAGGAAAGAAAGAAAGAAAGAAAGAAAGAAAGAAAGAAAGAAAGAAAGAACATGATCAGAGTATATTGTGTACATATATGATCACAGTACATTATGCACATGGAAGAATATGATCAGAGTATATTGTGTACATATATGATCACAGTATATTACGGACATGGAAGAATATGATCAGAGTATATTGTATATATATATGAAATTGCAAAAGAATAAATAAAAGCTAAAAAGAAGAAAATGTGGTACAATTTGAACTACTTAAGACACTATCATTTCTAAGAGCAGTCACATGCATAAATTCCACAGCAAGTATTAAATCCAATGCTGATTACAATTATATCAAGCAAATTCACTACATGGCAGCACTTGTTAGCAGAACTGTGTTTATTCAGTATAACTTGTTGCTGTTCACTTCAGAAGGCAATGCGGCGTGTTCAGATATAAACAGAGTTCTAGATGTACAGAGGGTATCTGCTAGATCACACCTGAATTCTCTAAGACAGTCAAGGCTTAGTGTAACCAGCGGCAAGCACTGCAGGTTAAGTGCCCATAACTAGGTGGAATTCAAACTGTTTGTGTTACTCAGCTTTCAGTCACCTGAGAGAAGTCAAGCTTCAGTAAAGATTTGTGTTGACACAGGGTTTCAGCAATTTCATCGTCTGGTCACTTGGTCCCTCTCTTAGTTTGTTCTTCATTGCTGTGACAAAACACTCTGACCAGTACCAACTTGGGGAGGAAAGGGTTTATTTGTCTTACATCTCCCAGGTTGCACGCAGTTCATCAGGGAGCCCAAGGTAGGAACTCAGGGCAGGAACCTGGAGGCAGGAGCTGGAGCACAGGCCATGGAGGAACACTGCTTACTGGCTTGCTCCCCTGGCCCCTGCTCAGCCTGCTTTCTTATGCAACACAGGCCCACTTGCCCAGGGGTGGCACCACCCACAGTGGGCTGGGCCCTCCCACATCACTCGTCAAGAAGATGCCCTTCAGACACGGCCACAGGCCAGTCCAATAGAGGAAATTCCCCGACTGAGGGTCCCTCAACCCAGGTGTGTCAAGTTGACACTAAAGCTATCCAGCACAGACCCTGTGAGGGAACGTCGCCCAGTCCAAGAGCAACCAGGGAGCCACGGAATTAAGTTTGCTCTTATAACAAAGCCCTGCCCACAAACCCAATAAGCCATGACTCCATCCATGGGTAAGTCAATGGATGAGGTCACAGCCCTTATGAGCCAGTCACCTCCCAAAGGCCCTGCTTATCCAGCTTGCTGCACTGAGAACCAAACCTTTAAGGCATGACCTTGGGGAAGTAAGGGATGTTTAAAAGTCTGAAGTTGAAAAGACCACACTTCAGCTCATGATAGTTTGTAGTCGAAAGGAAAGCATACTAAAAGCACTGCCTGAAACTAAGCCTGTCTGCATAGGGTGACTATGATGCATAACTACATTTAGTGTTTCTCCTTGGGACTCAACCCAAGGATATCTCATTATACATAAATATATTCCAAAGTCTGAAAAATCACACACTAAACTCTAGAATCCAACACACCTCTGGTCCCAAGCATTTGTGACAAAGGGTCTTAAACCTGCATATTAAACTCTGTAGGGATAGGCTGGCAAGATGGCTCAGTGGGGCATGACGGGATAAATGACTCAGCAGTTAAGAACACTTGCTGTTCTTCCAGAGGACCCTGGTTCAATTCCCAGCACATACCTGGCGGCTGACAACCACCCATAACTCCAGTTCTGGGGGATCCGACACCCTCCTCTGGCCTCTGCTGGCTTTGCACACACGGTACACTTATACATGCAGGCAAAACATTCATACACATAAAAGTAATAGAATATTTTTTAAAAATACCTATGTACATAGAAAACCCTTAGTGATTTTAGTCTACCTTGACACATAATTCAAAAGTAGTTATTTAAAATCAAACCCTGTTCTCATTCAAACCTTCCAGGAAAACACACTGTCTTTTTATACCCCCTTGTGGGGACCCATACTGCATCACTGCACTCATGCATAATGGAATGATTTTCACTGGTCCAAATGGGTGTTCAGGTGCAAGGTGCAAGAAACAGGTGACAGGTAGTTGCATCCAGGAGGTGCAAAAAAAAGAGGGGAAAAAGTCACTTCAGATGCTGATATGGCCTCTCGCACTGGACATGTGGCCTTCACGTATTGTAGGCATGGAAAGGCTGCCTTTTGCCCTGAGATTTAAAACCAAAACAACAAAGACTAAGATAAGACATTATCATAGCTGACCAAGAGCCTCCTTAAATAAGCCTCCTTAATGTGAGACTTGGGGAACGGTTAAATAACTTCCATGGTCGAATAATATGGTGCTGAGGACGTAGCTCAGTGGGTAGCCTGTCTGCCTAGCACACAACAGGACCTAGGTTCAATTCTCCAGCCCCTCTTATACCAGGGTAGTAGCACAGAGGTCTGGAATCCTAGTCACTCCAGAGCTGGGATCAGGAGGACCAATTCAAGGTGACGCTGGCACTCAGGCAGTTCCTGATGAACGTGGATTACAGGAGACCTTGTCTCAAAATCTCTACATTTAGATAAGTTTTATGGTAAAATTTGAGCTGGGAAAGGCAGACTGCTTCATCATATCCAGGAAGAACTACATTATATATATAATTGCATGTATGTTTTGCATGTGTCTATAAATTTTGACATGCACATTCTTGTACTTATCAAATATTCCACTTAATTTTATAATCAGAACAAATCACAAATTAGCTATAGTGCATTCCTGCTGGTGGGAAGGGAGGTCAGAGTGAAATTCACACAGCTCCTCACACATGATAATTTGTACTAATGTGAATAAAAAAAGAAAATGAAGCTGGGCTTCCAGTTGGCCTGCAGAGACCCTAATTTAGAAAACTGCAATTTGATGAGCTCTGATAACTGGGCCGTTGGCCCTTGTCACATAATCAGGCGGAAAAAAAAATAAGGTTTCCTATGCAGACAAAGTCTTTGAGTCTTTGTTCTCTTTATGCCAAAGCCCATAGTTAATACGTAATAAGTGGTTAGAGCTGGGAACTGAATTAGCACCAATTTCTAATCTCTGGAGCTTTTCCACCACGGAAGGAGGCTCTGATTATGATAATATATACCAAACACAACGTAGATCTGAGCTCCTGTATCTGGCACACGTTCACAGCCTTCATCAATAGTTAACAAGCTCGATTGCTTCAGCTCGAGAAAGAACTGTAACGCCGAAGTGTATGATTGAAACAGAACAGTATGGAAGTAAAAAGCAAGGTTTTGGCATGAAGAGCTAGGAATATTGTCAAGTCTTCATCCTGAGGAACACCCAGTATTTACATCACCAAAGTATCTGCTTATTTTGTCATGTCACAGATCTTCCTGTGTTCCTGGAATCTGTGTCACAGGGGCAGGAAGATGATATACCAAAGTTCCAGGGAAGGTCTCTAAATCTGAGCAGGACTCAACTGATAGTGTGTATGCCACAGAATGCTTACAGTGGAGAAGACAGGGGAAATAGTACAACACTATCTTTCTCCCAGCATACCCAAGAAGGACCAAAGACATAAAGTTGGGGCTGGAGAGATGGCTCTGTGGTTAAGAGCACTGACTGTACTTGCAGAAGACCCAGGGTTCAAATCCCAGCACCCACATGTTGGCTAAGAGCACTCCCTAACTCTAGTTCCAGGGGATCCAACGCCCTCTTCTGTCCTTTTTAGGCATTGCATGACACGGGTGTACTTACCTACATGCAGGCAATACACACATACATATAAAATAAAAATAATAAATAAAACACTTTTAAAGATGTAAAGTTAGATAAATATATGAAGAGCCTGCCCAGGTTTCTCTGCATTTATAACCATGATACGTGTAATAGCAACTTTATCATGGAACCCATAACAAAATCTGTGTGTGAAAGCAGATTCTAAGAAAAAGAAGAGAGTAAGGATTTCCATTTCTTTCTGGAAAATATTCTATAACAGAGGATCTACTGTTAACTCAGAGAACTTGACTGCAGACAGGACCCTTCAACAATGCTCTAAATATGGAAAAGACAGGCATACAGAGAGAGAGCCCATCCATCTACCTTTCCTCTATCTACCCAATCTATAGTCATGAATGTAGCCACCTATCCACGCATCCATACCACTGCCCATTATGGCATCTAAATGTCTGTGTCTGGGGCTGGAAAGATAGCTCCACAGTTAAGAGCACTGATGGGTCTTGCAGGGGCCCTGGGTTCAATTCCCAGCAGACTCCTGGTGGCTAACAACCATTGATAACTCCAGTTCCAGGGGATCGGACACTCTTCTGACCTTCGCAGGCAGTACATAAGAGTGCACTTACATACATAAGGCAATACACTCAGAAATTAGAAATAAATTTTTAAATTTTTCATTAAAAATGTCTGCTCACACTTACCTGTCTACTCACTTATCTGCCTATCTATCATCATCTATCTATCATCATCTATCTATCTATCATCTATCTATGTATCTATCTATCTATAAATGTATATAGGCATCAATCCATCTATTCATCCATTTATTATTATGTTACTATGTCTGTCAATCTGTCTTTCCATTTATCCATTCACCCACATACTTACCTACCTAATCGGCCCTTCCATTTATTCTATCTAGCTATCCATTTTTGGTCTCTATCTGCTGTCTACGTATCAGTTCATTGATTAGTGCATCCATCCACCTACCCATCTGTGTATCATTATATTAACCACTTATTTTACTTACACATCCACTTATTCATTATACTATCTCTACTATCTATCAGTCTGTCTATTATCCATCCACCTGTCTATCAGTCCATCTAGCACAGTACCTATCTTTCTGTCCATCTGTCTTTCAACACATCCATTCACCCATTCAGCTACCTATATATCCGTCTTTACAATCTACCCTATTCATATAGTCTATTAACCTATCTACCTATGTTCCTATCATCTATCTATGCATATATTTATATATCATTATATCTATCTTCCCATGTGGGATTCCAGCTATTCACCTAGCTACATATTCATCCATTCTATCTACTTCTCAGCCTCTACACAATTGCCTTTCATCTCTCTATTTCTACTCTGTGGTTATATATGATGTCATTCAAACTGTACATGGTGATGCAAAATACATGTGGAATGACAACTTCTGTCCTGGAACAGTGATGATGAGGCCAAGTGTGGCACTGGCAATCATGAGAGCAAAGTGGGATCAATGGCGGGGGGACACGAGGAAGACCAAGAGGGGCCGTTCTCTGGGTGAGGGCAACTGAATGAGCTTCAGGTGCACTGGCTTGATAGGTCTTTGTGGACATTGCCAGAAGCCTGCAAGTATAGGAAAATGTTCCGACCAGAGTGCTCTCAAAATGTACTGGCCAGAGTACTAGTAAGCTGGATAGCTTTAGTGTCAACTTGACACACCTCGATTGAGGCAGCCTCAACTGGGGAATTGTCTCCCTTGGACTGGCCTGTGGTCATGTCATTGGGGCATCTTCTTGATTGTTGAGTGATGTGGGAGGGCCAAGCCCACTGTGGGTGGTGCCACCCCTGGCAGATGGGCCTGTGTTGCATAGGAAAGCAGGCTGAGCAGGGGCCAGGGGAGCAAAGCAGTCAGCAGCGTTCCTCCATGGCCTGTGCTCCAGCTCCTGCCTCCAGGTTCCCGCCCTGAGTTCCTACCTTGGGCTCCCTGTTCAACTGTGACCCAGAAGACGTAAACTGAATAAATCCTTTCCTCCCTATGTTGGTATTGAGAGTGTTTTGACCCAGCAATGGAGGAACAAAGTAGAGCTAGGGTATAAGTACTCACACCACTCAGTCTACAAAAAGAATTCATCCTGCTCTCTCTAGCTCTCAGTCTCTGTCTCTCTCTCTCTCTCTCTCTCTCTCTCTCTCTCTCTGGCCCAGCAATGGAGGAACAAAGTAGAGCTAGGGTATAAGTACTTACACCACTCAGTCTACAAAAAGAATTCATCCTGCTCTCTCTAGCGCTCTCTCTCTCTCTCTCTCTCTGTCTCTCTCTCTCTCTGTCTCTCTCTCTCTCTCTCTCTCTCTGTCTCTGTCTCTCTCTGTCTCTGTCTGTCTCTCTCTCTTCCTCTTGCTGGAGCTCATGCACTGGCTCTCTTGCTCTCTCGGTCTCTAGCTCTCACTCTGTCTCTCTCCCTCCCTCCCTCCTCACCCCCACCCTCCTGCCACTAGTTATTTCCACACTTAGTCACATAAACAAAGTCTGCAGAAAAATAAAAGCGTGTCCTTTTGTTCTCTGCAGTCATGCTGAGGTACCATTGTACCAGCTCTGCCTCTCATAAATCAAAATGCAAGTGTTTTACCGTCAACAAGGCAGAGAAAGCCAAAGCAAGCCTTTGTGTCATAGGACTGGAACAGACATATCACTGGAATGGGTTTGAAATTTGAATGCCCAGGGTTATCTGTACACGCTCACAATTTCTGGCCAGTCTTATGAACATTTTTATTATCAGTTACATCATGGTTATTAATTTTCAATGCTGTAAAAGAACACCGAGCTCTAATATATTAAGTAAATAATATATTTTAAAGAAGAAACTAGAGATTAGAAAGTAAACTCATTTTTGGTAGTCTTAAAGGAGAGACAGAATAACCTTTTCAGTAAATTGCAGGACAGTATTATTTTCTTTACAGCTGAACTTGATAAACTTCTCAATATATCTGACATATGGTTTCTGAAGGAAGAATCAAGATGAATTTTTACATACCATTATAACGTCCAGTGTTACTAAATGTACTTAACAGACTTTTTTTTTTTTTGCATTTAAATAGTAATGCTTACCAACGCAAAGGATGTTATTTGGCAATTTCCTCTTTTTCCAAAAGAGAAATGCCCTTTGAGGATAAATGTGTTCTGGAGACAGTTTTGTTCTCAGAATAAGCACTGAGATAATTATTGTGATGCTAATCTTGGTTCTCAAAGTGACACATCTGGGAGGAGGGAATCTCAAGTGAGGTAGTTCCTCCATCAGATTAGTCTGAGGGCTTGTCTGTAGAGCATTTTCTTGATGTCTAATGCTGTAGGAGGGCCCAATCAGCTGTGGGAGGTACTAGCATCAATCAGATTTGCCCGGTCTGTATAGGAAAATGACCTGAGCGAGCCAGGGGTAGCGACCTGGTGACCAGCTTTTCCCTGTCATGTCTGCATCATATCCTGCCTGAGCTCCTGCAGTGACTTCCCTCAGTGATGAACTGGGTCATGAAGTGTAAGCTAAATAAATCTTTTCCTCTCTAAGTTGCTTTTGGTCATGGTGTTTACCATAAGAACAAAAGGGAAGCTAGGACACCTGTTTGTAAAATCAAAGAACATAAACAATGACGTAAGAAAACAGTATCTGTCCAGTCCCTGTATACACAGATGAGCTATTGATCAGCCCCCACTCAGAAAACCAGATACACAAACAAACCTGAAAGACGACTAAATTTAACTGGTATGCGATTAACCAGGCATGAAGGAAAATGCTGTATAATTACACACGCAGAAAATTCTTTCAGGTACTAGAAACAAATCTAATATGTCTAATAACTCCTAGGATCTAAAATGAGCCTAAAAATTTAAATTTGGAAAAAGAAAACCCTAAGTTTTAGATCATAAGAATGAAGAATTGTAAAAACATAATATTAAATACTTAATACACCTATGTCGCCAAATTCTGTTAATAATCTTAATTCAGACCAATTTGATCTTAATAAAAATAGAGCTATAAAGCAGTGCAGGTTAACAGAATTATTATACCAACTATATCAACTGATTATTATGTTAAAACTAGAGGCTGGGCTCCTAAATTATAAAATCCATCTAATTTCAGACATTTTATGACTGCCTTCCAGCATTATGTGCAGAAATATAGTGAAGAATTTGACACTGCGGTATAGATGGATCGTTTGACTTCAAATAATATATTTTTTACTTGAAAATGAATTGGAAACTGACAAAGTGAAGATTTCCACAGAACTTTCCAAAGTTCATTTCTAAAGTGGAAGACTTTCACAGAACTTTCCTTGAAGCGCCTGTCTAGAATGAAAGCCCTCTACACAACTCTCCACAGGCCTCGTTGTTAAAATAGAGGATTTCCACAGAATTTTCCACAACATTCATTCATTAAACAGAATATTTCCATGGACTTCAGTCCTAAAACAGATGCTTTCTGCACGTTTTTCCTTTGCGTTCACGCTTAAGAATGCAAGATTTTCAGTTTTCCCTCGAGTTGAGTCCTCAAATGTAGGATTTCCAAATAATTTTCAAATAAAGTTCTCTCATAAAATATTGGATTTTGACAGAACTTTCATAGCACTAACCTCTAAAATACAGGACTTCCTTATAAATTTCCATAGAGCACAGTCCTAAAATGGACAATTTCCACTGAACTTTTCGTAAAGTTCATTCCTGAAATGGAAGTTGCACATAGAACTCTCCATGGGGCTTAGTCTTAAAATGGAGGATCCCTGTGGACTGCTCCACAGAGCTCACTTCTCAAATGAAGTATTTAATATCAACTTGGCATAAGACTAAAATATAAATAGAACACCTCGCATGCTCTGTTAGTGAGAGTTCCACCTCCGGTGATCAATGACCACAGAGAACTCAACTTAAAGGAGGAAGAGCTTATTTCGGCTCGTGGTTTCTGAGTTTGGACTCCCTGTAACTTTGGTATTAATTTATTGGCCTGTGGTGAACAAATACAGTATGTCAGAGACATGGTGATAAAGAGAAGTTCATACCTCACACTGTTCAGGAAGCAGAGAGAGAAAGGAAAGAAATGGGGGGGGGTCCCCAAGTCCACTTCAACTACCCACCCCATAATGACCTGGCTTCCTTCTGCAAGGGTCCACCTCCTAAAGCTTCTACCACATCCCAACAGCACCATCAGCTGACGACCAAGCTTTCAATTCATGCAATTTTGGAGGAAATTTTAGATCAACACCACAGCACATGAATTTTAAAATAAGATACTACATGCTTACCACTAAGACAACTTAAGTACATTGAATGGACTATAACGAGGGAAAAACCACTTCTGACAAAGGTCAGATACATTTTCTTTCATTTGTAATCCTAAAAATGGGTTATCTGAAGAATATCTTTAACTGTTATTAACCTCAACATATTGCAGGATAAGAAGGATACTGAAGAGCTTGAGAAACTTTAGACATCATTAAAGATTATCCTTTACAAGGGCAAAACTGGCCCATTGAATGTTGTCAGAGAGAAGTCCATCTTTTATTCTTTTCTATTCACGTTTCTTCTAATGTAATCCCCTTGGGTGGTTGTAAGAGAAGGTATGTAGTTAAATAACCAACGGGACTAATGTGCAGGCATAGGCCTAGGGTTTTTTAAGTTTTTGTTTGTTGGGTTGTGTTTTTTTGAGACAGAGTGACATGTATCACAGATTGGCCTGAAACTCAGTATGTACCTGATAATGACCTTAAATGCCTGGTGTTCCTCCCTTCACCTCCCCAGTGCCAGGATTACAGGCATGGGACACACTTCCACTTTTATGCAGTGATAGAGTCCAACCCAGGACTTCCTGTATGCTAGGGAATCACTTTACCAACTGAACGACATTCTGAGCTCTCAAGTGTGAGCTCAAAAGAAGGTCTGAAGAGAGAGTGCAACTGACTTACTTAAGAACGGAAATTACATCCATTGGTAAGAATGTCCTTCCTCTCTATGCCAACAAGAAATGAACGACTGTAAATACCAAAGATCGGCATAGTGACAAGGACTGACTGAAACCGTCATGAGGAGCGTCACCCTTTGGGGACCGTGTGTGTCCTGGTCACGCCACTATACTTGGACTTAAGCATTGTTCTAATTTCATTTCTGATGCTAAGAAGAAAAAAAAAAAAACCACTCTGACCAAAAGACACTTAGGGGAGGAAGGGGTCTATTTGGCTCACAATTCCACATTATACTCCATCACAGGGGTGAAGTCAAGGCAGGAACGAGAGAGAATAAATGTACAGAGCCTTGCTTGCTGTGTGCGAACTAGCTTTCTTTCCGTTTATACTGTTTATGTCCTCCTGCCTGGGAAATCGGAGTCACCCACACTGGGAAGAGTTTCCCACATCATTTGACCTACGGCGATCCCTCACAGACATGCCTGCAGGCCAACTCAGTGTAGACAGTCCCTCATCGTGAATCTCATCCAAGGTGACTATAGGTTCTGTCAAGTTCACAGTTAGACCTAACAAGCTCGTCTTTCTCTTGGGAATGGTACTACCCAAACTGGGCTGGGCCTTTCTAGTCAGTGAACAATGAATACAGTCCTCCACAGACATGTTCACAGGTCAACTTGATAGGGATAATTCCGCACAAAAACTCTTGTGTCTATTTCAGGACAAGAAAATATTTCAGGCTGAACTTAAAACACATTGAGATTTGTTCATATTTTTCTGAAAACCTCTCATGCACACAGGAAGTACATATGCTAGTGCTGTCTCCAAAAGTTTACATGTGGAAAGCTTGGACTAACTGCAGTGTTTTTTTCATACAATAATATGCCTTACCTAAGTACTCAGAATGCATAGAGGAAAACTTATTTCTTCCTTCTCTCTCTCCCTTCCCTTATTAATGATACATATATTTGAATATATACATATGCTCATTTGTATCTATACTGTAATAGTTTCTATATCAATATGTTATGAATGATAACAAACGTACTTATGTGTTAGGATCTCTCTCTCTCTGTCTCTCTCTCTCTCGTGTGTGTGTGTGTGTGTGTGTGTGTGTGTGTGTGTCTGTGTGTAGTGCTAGCAATCAAATCCAAAGCCATCATACATCCAAAGCGATCTATCATTGGACAACGTTCCAAATCCCATGGTGTTTTATCCCAATTTGCAAAGATTCTAACACTGTCCCCCCAACCACAACACCTCACTATGGGACTTCTAAAATGAGGACATCTTCCTTCCTAAGCACACTACCATTATAACCAATAGACAAGCAACACAGTTTCCCAACAACTTACCTCCCAGACAGCTGTACCACCTGCCCATGTTTCCAATCTAGGATCCACTGAAGGTTCAGGGATTACTCTTCTGCTTTGTATAAGTCATTTAACATATAAAACATTTCTGCTACTTATATTTTATGACACAGAGTTCCAGAGGAGCCCTGGTGAGTTGCGTTCACATAATGTACTACGCAGAGCTAAGCATGCAGTTCACTGGTATAGCACATGCCTATGACATGTAAAGTCCTGAATTTGATGACAATAATAACACTAGAAATTATATGTGGGTCTCTCATTTCCTTGTGTTTGCATTAGAGTTAAAAAACCTCTTTGACACCAATAGTGCTGTACCTCTTAAGAACATCACATTAAAAAAGGTTTGCAATACTAGATCCCCTCCTACAAGCCATGACGTGAATACACCGGTCACTTTCAAGAGGTTCCATCCTTTACCCTGTCCATTTTCCTCTCTTTTTTATTCTGAAACACACAACTCAGTAATCTTCATCCTTCTGGTTGCAATGAACATATTTGGATGTAAAAATTTGTCTCTAATTATGGACGACTTCCTGTCTTAAACTAGCCTGACCTTTATATCATCATCAAAAGATTTATTTTCCCAGCATTTGAGAGGCAGAGGCAGGTGGATCTCTGTGCGTTCAAGGCCATCCTGGTCTACATAGTGAGTTCCAGGACAGCTGGGGCTATATGGAGACCCTGTCTCAAAAAGCTAAAAAGAAATTTTATTTTTAATTCCTGATGACCTGGTATGCCTAAAGAAATTAAGCCACTAGGCTACCGACCCATTTCTTCCCATGAAATGTCATCTACTAAAAGGTTCCTTCTGTCTTGATTCATAATAATTATATTATATATATATATATATCATTTTTTAAATATAATTAATCCTTTCATTTGGGAAAGGAACAAATTAGGAAAGTGTGAGACAAAATAAAAATGTTTCCATAATGATTTCAATTTCTTTCTCCACCTGAGACGGTGAGTTTAATATGCTGTCCTCAAGACGTTCAAATTCTGAGTTGTGATGCCTGTTAAAACACCCCAGGAGGTTTATGTTGGTGCGATAGAATGTACATTGTTACCAGGTATTTAGGAGTGGATATTCCAGTTCCCATTGAAGGACTACCACTTTATGTGGGAACTTTAAGAAATGCTAATGAATGCTTTTCTAGTTTATCATGAATTATTCATGAGCCTTCCAGGACCCACACTTTTAATTAGCTACCAACTCTGTCACTTTTTGCATTCTTTTCCCAGCTGGATCTAAAGAATGTGGGTCTCGTTTGTCGACTAAAATGGGAAAAATAAATAACTGTGTTATCTGTAATGCATTTCCCTGCAAAATACACCATTGTTTACCAGACAGATAAAAATAAACCTACTTTGCAGGTGCCGAAAGCTTGGAAAGCTAGCTTCTGCATCAAGGCCGGGTCTTGTGTTATCAATGACGTTTAAAAAAGTAAATTATTCTTTAAGACAAGCAAAAAGTTTGTTCTGAACAGGAACGAAAAGGGGAGCACTAGCTCCTTTCAAAGAACAAATTGCAAAAATCACAAAAGCAAATGAATCTATTAAACAGCTCAGCCTTAAGAATAAACATGAGCTGAGGTTTTAAGTCTTCCTGGATGTTTCTTCTTTGGCTAGAAAGGCAGTTCTCTGCTGAGGGGTTTAAATTTAACAGCCAGAGAGAAAAAGAAAAGAAAAGGAAGAAGAAGCATCCTGAAAGGTCACTGCCTTTTCTTTTGATCTCTTTAATTCTTATTCTATCGCTGAGTCCACAAAAGAACGTTGCACATCTGAGCAAGGCGATGAAGTGGTATAGATACCCAAAGAGTGGGCATTCCCAGCCTCATCTCTACTGACATTTTACCACGTGCGTGCGGCACGGATGCGGGTCAGAGTCCCATTGCACTGTGCTGACAAAGAAAAATGTCTCCAGCTGTTGCCAGGATCTCTCTAGAGGGCAAAATCGCCCCGGTGGAAAAGAACTAACATTCATAACCCATTCAGTTCAACGCTGCATTTTTAACACTAACACCCCAGCTCCAGAACCCTCCTCACTCTTCTCATCCCCCTGACTAGAGGGATCTTGGTGGTCGTCAACCATTCCCCTCACACAGGTCATTTGTTTTTCTACGCATCCTAGGAAGCTGTCATTTTCGTCCTGACTGAGACACTCGGGGAGGAAACAGCTTATTGAAAGGACTACCCCAGGCGATGAACTGGGACCACCACCCAGCCCGGACTCTACGTCTAGACATCTTTGGAAGCCTTTTCATACAGATTTGAATCAAGTATGTCCACTGATGCCACCCCCTGCCCACTGCTCTGTACCACAATCCCCCCCACCCCCATGTTAGAGGAACAGTGACATGGTTCTGAATTGGTTCACGTTGTTCACCTTGATATGTGTCATTGGGACGCAGGCTTTGTCCATGATGAAAAAGCTCACCTGCAGACTCTTATTCGTTTTCATGTTTTATGTGTTTATTGATTTATTGGTGCTGGAGAGAAATCCTGGGCTTCATGCATGCTAAGCACCTGCTCAACCCTTGAGGTACATCTCCAACGTGCACACGGAGACTTTTAGCATCGTGTTCTCTACATCTGTACTCTGACTCTGTATACATTCACTTCCAGTAGTATATGTTCTCTCTCCGCAGGGACAAGCCTGCTGGATCCCTCAGGAATCTGTTATAGCAGAGAAGTCTAGGAACAGCACTTTTAAACTCCCAGCCCGATATGCCTCATGACTCCCAGTGTGGCAAGGCACCATGGTGTGGATCTGGCATTCCTCAAAGGCTCACGTGTTAGAAGCCCGAGTCCCCAGTTCAGCAGCTCAGCGGTATGGCCTTTGGCAGGCGGTAGGTTCATGAGGGCTATAACCTCATCAGTAGATTCATCTATTGTGGATTCATAGCTTAATGGGCTATTGGAAGGTGATGGTAACTTTGGGAAGTGGGGTCCAACGTGAACTAATCAGGTAATAAATGGTGCTGTCTAGCAATTCCCTCTGAAGTGAAACATTTCAGGCTGTTCAGACGTGAAGCAGTTGCATCCGAGTTATTCCTTCTCCTATAAGGAAGTCCGCACCCACGACTTGTGTAAATAACCTCAATAATCACAGTGGTCCCCCAAGCGGGACTTTAATGGAATGTTTACTTTCATTTGTCATGTAGGGTGAAAAGGTATTTGGTGGAAAAGTCACACAACAGGTGGCGTCCTTTTGAAGGACACGAATTATTCTTTCTTTGTCCTAGTGACCTCTAACTTTTGTTACCCACTTAGTCCCCAGGGGTACCTTGATTGATTCCTCGGTGCCTCGAAGCGCTGGCATCATTAGCCTCGGACACCCCTTTGCCCTAGCAGGCAGTGGCAGGTGGTGATCTCAGGCTCCCACTTCGTGTTCGGCAGGGCCTCGCACTCCTGGGCCTGGGGTTTCTGCTCTGCCCACGTCTCTGCCAGCTAGGCCTCGAGGTGCAACAGGAAGCCATGGACCTGCTCCACCTGCACAGCACAGCAGGCCTCCACATCCCCCAGGCCGTTCTGCAAACTGGCCTTCTGATGTCTCGTGGCGCTGAGGTCAACCTCCACGGTTGTGTTTTGGCTCTGTGAGTGTTATCTCAGCATCTCTGATCACAGAAGGCTGGGTGGTGACCACTGTGGTGCTCTCCTCCGCCTGAGGGGACTGGTACTCGTTCAGGTCCTCACAAGAGTTCTCAGCTCTTCATACTGGGCCCGTATGTCCACCATGATCTTGCTAAGGTGCTGAGATCTGGGGCATCAACTTCCTCCGCAGTCAAAGCAGAACTGGCGATCTGGGTTTCCAGGCCTTTGACTTCCTCCTCTTGATTCTTCCTCATGAGCAGCAGCTCCTCCATAACAGTTTTAATTTCTGTCTCCAGCTGTAGCCTTGCGATTGGTGTCATCAACCACCTTTCAGGGTCCGTGGATGCCACTCTCCACAGTCTTGTTCTTGGCTCTGACGATATCAACGGCAAGAGGAACACTGTCAATCTGCAGGACGAGGCAGGAATCGTCTACGAAATTTACAAAGAACTGACCCCTGGGGTCCTCAATGATCTTGAAGTGGTGGCCCCAGTCTCTGACCCCTGGGCTCCCTTCTCCAGATGTTCCCAGATTTTGCTTTCCAGCCTCCTGTGATCACTATCCAGGCTCTTCACCCCGTCCGGGTATGACGCCAGGCCGTCGTTCAGGTCTTCCATGGTATGTTTCTCCGTCTGGGTGCTGCCAGGCCTCTGAATCCCAAGCTGCCCCAGACACTAGCCACGGTTGCTGAACAGTCTGGGTGACCGGACTGGGCCCAGGGAGTGGTAGTTGGTGGAGAAGGTGGTGCAGAGAGTAGTGAAGCTTGTGGTATCTCGGGTGGAAAAGCAAAGCAAGAGACCAGGATTCCAGTTTGGGCCGGTGATGAGGATGATTCTTGGTCCCTTCTCTCTGTCTCTGTCTACCTCTGTCTCTCTATCTCACTGTCTCTGTCTCTCTGCTTCCCGGCCAGTATGAGGTGAGCAGCTTTCTTAGAGAACATGCTTGTCCCATGATGCTCTGCTTCTCTGTGACCCAGAAGGAATGACTGCAACTGACTGTGAACTTAAGCCTCTGGAATCTGAGGTATTTGGTCTCAGTGATGGGAATCTCACAAGCACACATTCAACAATCTTGTGTTTACCAGACTGTCCATGCTATCTTACTGACTCTTGTAAAGATTTTTCCTCAAACACATACTTGTTACTGCAGTACTACCAACCTGATAGCCTAAATGGTCTACGTTCACAACACCCTTGCAAAATGACAGTGCTGCATGTTACTACAAAGGTTACTACATATCTCTGCTAAACGCAGACAGCACAGTGTGGATGGCTCAAACATTTTATGACTAGCTAGCGTTCTTTGCAGAGTGAAGGAACACAGAGATAAGAAGGATGGGATAAAATTAACCGAATTTTAATTCGGTCAATGAACTGTGACCTCAGTATAATTTTTTTGTGCGTGGTAGATGAGGAAGAACCAACAGTCGTCCTAATAACAAATATGCTTGTTGATACGTGCGGAAATAAGTTAGGACCCTGGAGATTTAACTTGTACTCAAATCATAAAGGCCACTCTGACCTCAGTCTTGGCTGAGATCACACAAGGCGTGTAACCTCAAAAATCACAGTCTGCCTCAAACCCTGAGAAATGCACATACAGTGTCTGAACATTAATGCATACGTATACCTGGGACCTGCTTGGCAGGAAATGCAGTGCCAGACACAAGAGACCTCCCTTAGAGTGGATGGAAAAGGTGGCCAGGAGACTCCCAGAATAACACAGGATATTGCCAAGCCTCTTGGTAATCTCTCAGAACTAGTGAATAAAACTCTGCTGTTGAGGGAAGAACATACTTGGGGTACAGGACTCGGAACAATGGAGCAGCAAGTGACCTGGAAGCCGTCTAACAGAACGGCTTCATAATGCTAGATGATGATGCACAGGCTTCCAAGGGAGAATACCAATCAGTGGTCCATTCCAGCCGTGCAGCCTAATAACCAAGACCACCAGTAGGGTAAACTGTCCCTATTGGTGCAGTAGTGGCACTGTTATCTGGGGGTGGGGGTGGGGCAACCAACACCTATGTAATTGGACTTAAAGCCCTTTTGATGGGAGGAAACTTATGAGTGGCACTGTAAACACGGCCAAATACACATGGCAGGAGAGAACATAGGTCCTGGAGAAATGCCTATCTCTTCCACATCTCAAGGCTAAAGAAACTTGTAACTGTAGCTAAATATCCATCCTTGTATCACAGACAAGCATGCCATATGGCACTCATCAAAGAAGCTTCTTTTTGCAACCCGTGGAGTCTTCTGCAGAGTTGCACAGATACGTCTGGGAGATGCACGGTACCGGGTGACACATCTGCAGTCGAATCTCTACAACTGAAGCTCATGGAACATAGTGGAATGAGGGGTCGAGGAAGGGCTAATGCACCCCTCAACTCTCGCCAGGGAGGCTGCGTTATACAGCAGAGTGCGATGTACACAGAAGGCAACAACTTTTGGAGAATACGAGACTTTAGAGTGTAGGATGGGACTCCTATATGGAACCTCACCTACACATAGGTCAGGTACTATTGTGGAAAACTTTAAGAGCCAGAGCTGGTTCATGAACACAGGGAGGTGGAGACATCCAGGCTACTGGAGGCTTGCTCATGTGAACCTGTGCCAGGGGTGGTATTAAGCACGGGACCCATGTCAGCACACTTAAACAAGGGCCCGAAGGGGAGGTGAGAAATAGGTGTCGGGCCAGCGCGAGATTGAGAACTATTTGAGATTGATTGCTGCTGGGTGAGGGAGAGTATGACTTACCTACGACCACTGGATGGGCTGACTAGACTCCAGTGGGTGCATTTACACTGAAGGACATTTGGGTACAAACACCTGAATTATGAACAGGACTCAGCATGTGTGGCAGAGTGCACAGGGTTCGACGGGGGAGGGGGGGAACATGGGTGGGGGAGGGGTCTGGATTTGAGTGGGAAAGGGGTGGTGTTAAGCACGGGACCCATGTCAGCACACTTAAGGGCCCGAAGGGGAGGTGAGAAATAGTTGTCAGGCCAGCGCGAGATTGAGAACTATTTGAGATTGATTGCTGCTGGGTGAGGGAGAGTATGACTTACCTACAACCACTGGATGGGCTGACTAGGCTCCAGTGGACGCATTTACACTCAAGGACATTTGGGTACAAACAGTTAAGCACGGGACCCATGTCAGCACACTTAAGGGCCCGAAGGGGAGGTGAGAAATAGTTGTCAGGCCAGCGCGAGATTGAGAACTATTTGAGATTGATTGCTGCTGGGTGAGGGAGAGTATGACTTACCTACAACCACTGGATGGGCTGACTAGGCTCCAGTGGACGCATTTACACTCAAGGACATTTGGGTACAAACACCTGAATTATGAACAGGACTCAGCATGTATGGCAGAGTGCACAGGGTTCAACGGGGGAGGGGGGGAACATGGGTGGGGGAGGGGTCTGGATTTGAGTGGGAAATGTATGAACTTTAAAAAGCTCAATAGAATTTATATATAAAGATTAAAAAAAATTGTTGTCTGTGAGCACCTTGGAAAATGCGGCCTCTTGCAGGGGTCTTTCAGGAAGCCCCTGCCACCCTGTGTCTCATTAGTTGAAACAGCTAAGATTTGGGCGGGAGAGACGGCTCAGTGCTGAAGAGCAGTGGGTAGTTATATATAAAGATTAAAAAAAATTGTTGTCTGTGAGCGTCTTGCAGTGGTCTTTCAGGAAGCACCTGCCACCCTGTGTCTCTAGTTGAAACAGCTAAGATTTGGGCGGGAGAGACGGCTCAGTGCTGAAGAGCAGTGGGTAGTGTTGCAGAAGACCCAGGTTCAGTTCCCCGCACCTACACGGCAGCTACAACCACACGTAACCCCAGTTCCAGGGGATCCGACGCCCTCTTCCGGCCTCCACAGGCATCTGAATGGCATAGGTACACTTACATACATGCAGTCAAAATATATAGACATAAAATTTTTTTAAAATACAGAAAATATTTAAAATAGCCATTTTTGTACTTGTGTGCGCCTATTACTGGGAAGTGTCAAAAGCATACTTTTGCCAGAAACAGGTGCTTCTTTGAAAAACTCTTGACTATTTAAATTTTCTATGGTACCCTAAGGTGCAAGCATATTTTAGTTCTGGAAGTCTCAAATCCGCCAATATAATTTCTGTCAAGCGATGGAGCGAAAAGTCGTATAAAAACCTGCGTGTGTTTCTGGTGGGGCCGGGGGGGCTGAGCTTGTCTGCTGCAGGCTAGACCAGTCTGGGGCCCCCACACAAAACAGCATAAGGCGCCCTCCTCATCCTGAGTATGTGTGAGTCTCCTTAATGAGCCAGGTCAGGCTTGGGTTAATTCCCATAGCAAGGACACTTACAGTGATGTGGAAGAAGAGAATCTTGGTCAATTATCCTCTTCAAGATGTTACGTTACAGCAATCACCATGTGCAGGGACAGTGATGGAGCCCTCAGTGGACAGGAACCAGCAGCATCAGTCTCACCCTGTGAAGTCTTTGAAGAGAAGGAAGCATCAGAACGCGCCTGGTAAACACATTTTTTTTTTTTTTGCCGTGCTCAGAAGTCACGTCAGATCGCTCACAACTGGTTTATTGTAACTACAGCTTCCAGGGATCCGATGACCTCTTCTGGCCTCTACAGGTACTGCACTCACATGCTGCAGGTACCCACAAACACACACACCCTCATACACATAAATAAATAAAAATTGCCTCTCCCATTGTTAAATACCAAATGACCTCCCCTTCCGTGATAGCATTTCCATATGATTTCAAATAGGGGCATTCAAATTATTGAATTATCATTTTACAAATTTACATGTAATTATACCATAGCACGTTTGACTGAATCTATGTTTTATGTTCTATATATCTGAATGTTATGTATTGTTTCCTAACACTTTTCACATTGTTGGGGATCAAACCCAGGCCCTCATGCCTGCTAGGCAAAGGCCCTACCAGTGAAATACATCCCCAGCCTATTGTGATTTTAATATTCAAATGGTCAAAATGTGAATATTTTGTGATATGTGCTAAGTATATGAAATTCAAGTTTCAGGGTTTGTAAACTAGGAGCATAATCATGCATATTAATTTCTATGTTATTCTTGCACACTTCTGTTATTGTGTCAAAGTTAAATGAGTATTTGCAATGGAGAATGTTTGGCCCTCAAACCTGGAAATATTTACTTACCCTAGTCTTTGCGGAACCTCTTATATATAGATCCCAAAATTATGAGTTCAAAGTGTGTTCAAAAGAAAGCCAAGAAGATAGTTTTGAGCACAGGGCAGACAGTTTGGTTTTAGTCTCTGACGTTTGGACAAAGGTTCAGTCGTCCAAGTCAATTTGTTAACCTGTAAGTTTCTTGTTTATGCTTTAAAAAATGAATTATAATCCCACTTGATGATAAAACATATTCACAAGAGTATATCGCATTAGAGCAAAATGACTAGTGTACAGAATTTTACAAATGTAGATCGTAGATTATATTGAAGTGAGGTATCTAGCAACAATTTCTTCAGTTCAATGTCCCAGAAAGGCGAGGCTTGCCCCCAACATGACATTTGAAACTGTAATCCATCCTTCAGCATGGCTTATGTTAGATTCTTGCAGAAACAGAACAGCCTGCTGTCACCATTGATCCCGACCCTCTCGCTGCAGCAACAACAAAGCAAGCAGATGGGGCTGTGTCTCCCTCCCATTCACCGAACCGTCATTTGGGAGGACAAAGTCTGTAGGGATCAGCGTTTGAACAACAGCGCGACTCTCATCGTGGGGCAAGGGATCCAGCTCATCCTTTCCCCGCAACATTTATTTACAGAAAGTAAATCTGTGATATCAACATGAAGAATTGTGTCTAAAGGGATTAAAACACAATTCCTTTCACAGTGGGTCTGCCACCAAGAGTCGGTATTTACAGAAAAAGAACAGCACAGAGAAATATCTGAAGCTCCATACAGTCAGAGGGCATTTTTCAACGCAATAACAGAAAACGTCTCATGCAGGGGCAATTTCACCACATGGGGGACATTTGGCAATGTCTGCAAACATTTTGAGATGTTAGCACTACCTACATCCAGTGAAGACAGACAGGGACATTGGTAAACATGCTATAACTCAAGAGTCACCGGACAGACTTCAACCACAACAGAGCGTCCAGGCCAGCTCCCATCCCCAACAAAGACTGGACTGGCCTCCAATTTTCATAGAGCAAAAGTCTAATAAGGTATCGTGTATTATTGCCTATTGATACTGCGCTAATTTTTTTTTTTTTTAGTCAGAGTCTCACTATGCATCCTGCAACTCATCAGGATGTCCTCAAACTCGAAGATATTTGTCAGCCTCTGCCTCTCAAGTGCTAGGATTAAAGACATGTGCCACCATCGCTGGCCAATCCAACACCGAAAGTGTCCAGGACCACAAACTCAGGCAGATAAACTGGTGCTGGGAGAAGTTGTTCATCCAGTTCATCGGAGCAACTGCACACGGTACCAACTCATGGTGGGGCCTCTCTTGTTGCAAAAAGTAATATTAAAATTCTATTCTTGAGCTGGGGAGATGGCTCAGAAAAGTCCTTACTGTACAAGTATGGAGACATGTGTTTGACCCCCAGCCCTCACGTTATGAAGCACAACATGACTACATGGTGCTTGGAATCCCAGCTCTGGGGAAGCGGGAATAGGATTCCTAGAGCTTGCCTGCCCTTCAGTCTAGCTCAGTAGGTGAGTTTTACATGCAGGGAGAGACACAGTGTCAAAAACATGGTACCTAAGAACAATTTATAACAACGTCTGATATCAACCTCTGGCCTCCACATGTACATGCACACACAGCCGCATGCACCGGTGACATGTGAGCACAGACCTGAATACATACACCCACAAAAAATGGTACACTTTACATAAAATTTGTAATGCAGACTGATGTTTCAGACACAGAGGACTGAAGAATTCAAGCCATTATTTACAGAAACATATTCCATGAATAGTTTGTGTGGTTTAAAAACAAGAGGCAAAATTCTCTATCACATGTAGGATCTATCTGTACATACACCACTGTGAACTATAGGACCAGAGAAGACCAAGAAATTGCCTTCTTATTAGTAAGAATTCATCTCTGATTAGTTTGTAAGCTTCCGAAAACCAAGCCTACTTCTCTATGCCTTCCACGATTAGTTTATCCATACTTGTTTGGTGCATTGCTTGCTTTTTAAAAATTTGATCTGTCAAGGTTTTCGTCCTTTGAAAGAAGTCTTTGAAAGTGCAGCTTTTCATATTAGTATTTGGTCACTTGAAAAACTGCTCCTGAGCATGGCCGCGTGGTTGTACACGACATAATGTGAATTCCTTCACGTTGTGTTTGAAGGTGAAATGTCACCTACAGGCTCATGTGTTTGAACATTTGGTCCCCAGCTGGTGGTGCTGTTGGGAAGCTTGTGGAACCTTTAGGAGGTAGAGCCTTTGCTGGAGGAAGGAACTCACTGGGGGGCAGACCATAACAACAACTTCCTCTTCTCTATCTGCTCCCAGACTTCCTGTGCACCATGATCTGCCTGCCTGCTCCTCCTGCGTGCACTCCTTCCCTGCCCGCTCTTCCTGCGTGCACTCCTTCCCTGCCCTGCCATGATGGACATTATTCCCTCATAAATGTAAACCAAAATAAACCCTTCCTTCCTTCCCTAAGCTTCTTTGGACAGCTATTTTTGTTCAGTAAGGACAAAGTAACTAATACACTACATCTATGTTAATGTACTGTCATCTCAACTATATTGAACCAAACAGATATAATCAAAGACAGCATCTACTGGGCTGGAGGGATGGGTCAGCAGTTAAGAGTGCATACTGGTCTTCCAGAGGACCTGAGTTCAATTCCCAGCACCAGCAATAGGCTACTCACAACTTCCTGTAACTGCAGCACTGAAATGTATAAACCCACACACATATATACAAAATTAGAAATAATAATAAAGACAGCATCTAGAGATCAATACAATCATATTTAGACCCTGTTCCTTATCTGCACCCACCCCCATCTTATTTCACGCATTCTGTCATATATGTTAAGGCCTAATGAGTTAAGTTTGTGTCCCCAGGTGTCCCTCGGGGATGACTTCATCCACTGGCGCCTGGTCAGCCTATCTAGTGTTAACTTCCCTAAAGAGCACCAACTTCCCCTCGCCCAGCTATGAAGAACTGTCAACAGTTCCTCGGCTAAGCTTGAGCCCTCCAGCCCATGTCCTCAGTTACATCCGTACACAAACGTAATTTCTTACTGTATGCCAAAGGGGTATCCTTATATTTACAGATAATTTTACCTCTCACCACTCATCAAGAAACTTCTTTTCATGACAGAAAAGAGACTACTCCAGATTTCCACAACAGGCCAAACACAGAGAATAAATGTCTTTGACATACCCAGCCCTAAGTGACACATGTACAATCGACCTCTACACCTAAGGTTCACGGACCATACTGGAACAGGGGAAGGAAGCCATAAAGCATGTCTCAACTCTCACCAGCCAAGCTCTCAGGCAACAGAAAGAAATTAACAAGGAAGGCCACAAGTGGCCAAAGTGTAGAAAATAAGAACTGCAGAGTATATGTCCCTGGATAGGGCTCCTACAGTAAACCTCACCCACCCAGGGCTCTGGAAGCATTGTAGAAGACAGGGCGGAAGGACTGCAGGACCCCGAGACGGTGGATGACCACAAGAAAACAGAGATGTCCCGGCTTCGGGGAGCTTGCCCATATGAACTTCAAGAAAGTGGCAGCATGCAGACACCCAGGCAGGCTCAAAACAGGCAAGAATCTAGCCCACCCTTCTCCTTATCTCTTCATCAGTTGATGGGCATCTAGGCTGCTATCATGTCCTCCTTATTGTGAACAGACATATAAATATGGATATGTAAGTATCACTTTGGCATGTTAATTTAGAATCATTTGGGTATATACCCAAAAGGGAGACAGCCAATTTACATGCTAGTTGTTATTTTTAGCTTTGAGGAACGCCCATACTAATTTTCACAGTGGCTGTACCAGTTTACACGCCCACCAGCTATGAATAAGTTCCTGTTCCTGTTACCCACAATGTGGCCAGCCTTTGTTGACATATATTTTCTTGATGATACCCATCCTGACTAGCCTGAGATGGAATCTGAAGGCAAATTTCAACTGGCATTTCTTTAATGATCTTTGTAGTTCTGTTTTTCCAAACTTTTATTTAGATCATTAGCCCATTTACTGATTGGATGATTTGGGGTTTGCTGCTTAATTGTCGCAGTTCTTTATATATCTTTTTGATCAATCCTCCTCTGACGTGTTTGGCAAATTATTCCCCGTTCTGTAGGCTGTCTGTTCACTGTAGTGAGTGTTTCTTTGGCAGGCTACCCAGATGGGGTTTCTTTACCTCCAAAGTCTCCAAAGCTGTTCAAAGCAGAAGAAGAAGGGCTTGCTGAATCACTACAGGGTTTATTGGTTAAGTTCATTGCACAATGAATTCAGGTGCTTTCTTCTGGGGAACTATAAAAGTGGCAATGTTTTTAAGTTTCACACAAAGCAGTGTTAAAGCCTATCTTACCAATTTCAACTTCTTGAAAACCTGTAAATCTAAAATTTCGTGGCCTCAGTGCTGAAAGGGCTATGAATAAGTGACTGTTGGGTGCTGAGCTCTACATAGGACATCTAAGTCCCCCCTCCAAGGTCAGGGAACATGGCAGAAAATGGGCAGGAAAGAATGGAAGAGGTGGCCGATGGGGAAAAAAAGGGGGTCTTCTAAACACGACATGGCTGTGCGCCTGTGGATTCACAGCAGTACTTCCTGCACACGGGTGAGCCGGATTATATTCCATCATGAACTGGGGAGGGGCTCCTGAGGCCAAGCCCCCACCCTGAGAAGGGATTGGCAGTTGATTGTTGCTGGGGACCCTGGGAGTCAGTTTCTCGAAAGATGGACGCACTAGTAAGCTGCCCATTCTCCAGTAAATAACCGTCCACCCCTGGTCATGCAGATAAGTTTAATTAAGTGCAGTGGCCCCCACACACAGCACAAAAAGTCATCAAAGTAGGAGGGGCCTTGCTAGGAAGAAGAAGCCATTGGTGGGTAGTGCCGAAGGGGATAAGAGAGGAGAATACAGGCTGGAGAGATGCTCAGCAGTTAAGAGCATTGGCTGCTCTTGCACAGACCCGGGTTTGAATCTCAGCTCCCACACGGTGGCTTACAACCATGTGTAACTCCAGTTTCAGGGGGATCTGACGCCCTCTTCTGACCAGGCATTTCATGGCACGGGTGTACTCAACAAAATGCATGCAATACACTCATACACATTAAATAAAAATAATAAATAATAATAAAAATTCAAAAAACAGAATATCATCAAAGTATTTTAAAATTTCAAAAAAGAGGAATATCACCAAAGTATTTTATATGTACCTACATACATGAAATTCTGAAATAATAAATTTAAGAATTAATAAGGCAATTATTTTTTTGAGACAGTCTTTCATTGAACCTGGATCTCAACAGTTCAGTTAGGTTGAGCTCTAGGAATCCTCCCATCTACACCCCCTCAGTGCTGGAGTTTTAGATGTGTCCCACCGTGCTTGGACTTTATGTCGGCAATAGGTATGCAAACTCGGGTCCTCATACTTGGTATCTGAAAACTGAGCCTTCTCCCTAGCCTTCAATGACTCTTTCTTTTAAGGACACGAATCCTATGGCACACAAGGTGTATCCTGCTCCCGGATAACCTCATTCAACCATTACTCATCAGGAATGTGATTGGTTTGTCCCCGGAAACCTATGTGCTGAATTCATTTCTCATTCTTAGAGACTAGGTGTTGGAACCAGGCGGAACCCTGAAGAGGTATCAGGGCTCCACCCTTATAAATGATAAAGTCATTAATGGTTTGCTACATAAAAAGGTTAATGAACAATCCCAATGGAAGACCTGCTGTGAAAGCCAGTTTGACTAGGTCTCTCCCATTCAACCTGTGTCTCACTGTGGTATGGCGCACTGCACTGGACAGCCTGCAAAGAACAGTGTGAGCACCAGGAATGGGCTTCTTGAACCCTGAGCCAGAATGTCCTCTACTTAGTAACTCCCCCAGTCCCTGATGGTATGACAGAAACAGAATAAGCAGGAACCCACTGTGCCCCTGAGTGACTTCATGTCAAGTGCATCGGCAACAACTCATTTACACACACAGCCTGAGGTTCTGAAGAGAGATTCGTTTGAGTGTGTGAAGAGCTGCACAGAAAGTTCATCCAACTTTCTATGAACTTCAAACATCTCAAAGTCAACACAGGGATGCCTCCACATCCATATTTATTGCAACAGCCAAGTGATGGCTGACTAAGTGTCCGTGAACAGATAAATGGATAAATTGTCACACACACACACACACACACACACACACACACACACAAACACACACGACTACTAATCATCTATAAAGAACAAAATTATGTCACTTGCAAAAAAATAAATGAATGCACCTATAGACCATCATCACATTAAATAAGCCAAACTCAGAAATACAAACATCTCTAAACACCTCTTGTTTAATCACGTGTGTGCATCCATGGGTCCTAGGGTTTTACAAAAATATTTTATTATTATTTTTAAATTTTTTGAGTATCAGTGTATTGCCTGCATTTATATAAGGGCACACATGTTGTCCAATGCCCAAGGAGGTCAGAAGAGGGCGTCAGATGGAACTGAGTTGCTGAGGCTTTTTAGCCACCATGTGGGTGCTAGGACTCGAACTTGGGTCCTCTGTAAGAGCACACAGTGCTCTTAACCACTGAGCCATTTCTCCAGCCCAGATCCTAGGTGCCATATATATATATATAATATAGTTATAGATAGATTATACATATATAGATAGTTATACATATAGAGATAGAGATATAGACATAGGTATAGATACAGATATATATCTGTGTGTGCGTGGGTGTGGGTGTGTGTGTGTGTGTGTGTGTAACGTGCTAAGTGACCCCAGTCTTAGGAAAGCAGTTTGTCCTCTTTGGAGTGTGGATTTCGAAAAGGGATTTACAGAGAAATTCATTATAAGTTACTTTCTGTGTAAAAATTACTCAGTGTTGGGCAGCTGGGGGAATTATTAGAGCTCACCAGCTCTTGGAAGTGACCACTTTTATAAGTTATGTAATACTTGACTGTCAATGCCGTCACAGTCATTAAATGAAGAACCAGCCACATAGATGACGTAAGCTTGGAGAAGTCCGTCTACATATTTTGTTGCCTGGAGCTCTGAGGCAGGTGGGACTTGAGTCTCTCCCTACAAGTCTGCTTGCTCTATAGAGCATAAGCAACATTGTAGGAATTATCCAATGACACCATTTTAGAGGGAACCAAATGGAAAAGACACCGAGGAAGGCTCATTGCTGAGTCCTGTCACACGGGAATGCACTTCATAAAACCTGGCAGAATTTCAGTGATCGAGCCCAAGATCCACGTTCGCATGACCTGCATGTCTGATAATAAATAAAGTACAAAGTACCTAGTCTCTAATTTGTTTTGAATTAATATATACTGACAAAGGCTGTAGGGAGGGAGCTGTAACAAGTGTCCTTCCTAGCATGTAGGAAGTCCTGGGCTGAATCCCTAGCACCACATAAAACTGGTTATGCTGATGCACATCTTTAATCCCAGCACTTGGAAGGCAGAAATGAGCAAAAGTTCAAAAGTCATCATCAGCTACGTACTGCGGTTATACTTCTTGAGACTGTGACTCCCCTCAAAAAGTAGAGTAAAGTACAGATAAGTAGAAACTGTATGTGGCTCTGATGTCTATGCTGTTGAATGGTGTAAATCAAGGTTAATACGTCTACCACTCCACCATGACTTCTGTGCTGCAAACCAGGTCAGAAATGTTTAAGAATACATGGGGCTAAACACATGGGTAACCTGGTGGACCGCCTGCTCCTACACCAAGCTGTAGATGTGCACCACAGCGCTATATAAAATCCGACATGGTGCTGCACATCTGTAATCAAGGTAAAGATCACCCTTGGGTGCATAGTGAGTTTGAGGTCTGACAAGGGTACTATCTAAGACCTTCTCTTCAGCATAATAATAATAATTAATGATGATAATAATAAAATAGGGTTGGAGAGAGGGTTCACGGGTTAAGAGCTCTGCTGGACAACTTTAGTGTTAACTTGACACACCTGGGTCGAGGGAGCCTCGATTGGGGAATTGCCTTCATTGGACTGGCCTGTGGCCATGTCCGTGGGGTACCTTCTTGATTGTTGAGTGACGTGGGAGGGCCCAGCCCACTGTGGGTCGTGCCACCCCTGGGCAGGTGGGCCTGTGTTGCATAAGAAAGCAGGCTGAGCAGGGGCCAGGGGAGCAAGCCAGTAAGCAGCGTTCCTCCATGGCCTGTGCTCCAGCTCCTGCCTCCAGGTTCCTGCCCTGACTTCCCACCTTGGACTCTCTAATGAACTGTGACTGAGAGACGTAAGCTGAATAAAGCCTTTCCTCCCCAAGTTGGTAGCGGTCAGTGTTTTGCCACAGCAATGAAGAAACAAAGCAGGACAAGAGCACTTAACTGCTCTTTCAGAGTGACAGAGTTCAGCTCCTAACACACATGTAAAGCAAGTCACAACTGCCTGTAACTCCAGCTCAGGGGATCTGGCACCTTCTTCTGGCCTCTGGGAGCACTATACTCACATGGACCCCTACCCATACAAACTAATAAAATAACAAATAATAAATACCCAATGATTTAATAATAGTCACCAGATGGTACCATGAAATTGAAATTTTTCACCCATTTTCCAACATCTCCCCAACACACCAACCTCCACCCACACACCTCCTGGAAACCAGCATAATTCTCTCCAGGTCCATGAATTACTGAAGTAAACCCTGTAAACTTTTAAAACGCAGCCAGTCACAGCTAACAGGAAGATAACTCATCCGAGGTGCCTTCTGGTTATCAAGAGGTAGCTCCAAGCGATGGACCTTAATGCTTCTTCCTGCTTTGTGACTAGTCTGCAAGGTAGAGACTTGGGTCAAAAATATCTGTGTCATTCAGAGTGATGAATGGACTATGAAGGCAGGAGAGGCAAAGGAAGAGATAAAATTGGTTATGGCTGATGCAATGGGAACCTGATGAGTAGGTCAGATCTCAGAGAACAGGGCAGGAAGCCCACGATGTCAGCTGAGAAGCATAGGGGCCCTTGCTCCTTGGAAGGATACGTCACTGTCAGTAGCTAAGAGTGCCTTCATTTTATCTATAGGAAAACACCTTTTCCTCCAATGAAGCATGATTTAATGTGCTATAACACAGACCAACAGAAATGTTGGAAAGTGTACCACTCACTATCCAATTTCAGGGAACTAAAAGATAAAAAGAAGAAAAACACACAACTTATTTTTATTCTCGCACTAACTTCCGAATAGAAGGAAGATTTTGCTCACGCAGAACTTGCTGGCAGAGTTGATTTGTTTATTGCGCAATAAATCATTCCCTGTCTTCTCCCCCTCCTCTCTCTCCAGCGACCTGTCTGCACGTACATGATTTGGTTCATGCATTCTGACCAAAGTGTGCCACTCAGACTCATGATGAAACAACCAGGAAACATGTCATGTTCCTAGGTACTTGTTAACTGATAAAGCAAGATTACTTGTGAAACCCGATCTGGGCAAACAAGGCTCAAATCAGATATTTACTCGTGAACACTTAAGTGGTGAGGTGTGTCCACACAAAGTTCAGAGCACGCATCATGGCCACAGTCTGTTGGAATGCAGACCACGAATAACAACCCTGTCCTACTCTGCTTTTTGTTGCTGTGATAAACACCACGACCAAAAGCTACTTGGGGAGGAAAAAGGGGTCTTGCGGGGAGGACTGTAATTCACAGTTCATCCTCGAAGGAAGGCAAGGGAGTAACTCAAGGCAGGAATTTGGAGGCAGGAACTGAAGCAGCAAACGTGGAGGAACACACTGCTTACTGGCTTCTCCAGACACCTTTCTTTTTTAATATTTTACTATCTTTATTTTATGTATATGCGTATATTGCCTGAATGTAAGTAAGTGCACCCGTCTCGTGCAATGCCCAAGGACAGAAGAGGCTCTCAAATCCCCTGAAACTAGAGTAATGGCTTAGCACTCTACATTTTTTTTTTTTACTAATGTATAACTGTTTTATGTGTATTGCTTGCATGTATGTAAGCACACCTATATTGTGCAGTTCCTCAGCACTCTACATTTTTTTTTTACTAATGTATAACAGTTTTATGTGTATTGCTTGCATGTATGTAAGCACACCTATATTGTGCAGTTTTTCCAGAAGTCAGAAGAGGGGGGTCAGAGCCCCTGGAACTGGAGTTACGAACAGTTGTTGACCATCACATAGGTGCTGGTAATCGAACCTAGATCCTCTGCAAGACCAGTCAGTGCTGTTAACTGCCGCACCACCTCTCCAGCCCCTCAGACCCACCTGCCCACGGTCCATGGAGCCCTTCTACAAGTAAGAAAACACACCACAAACATTAACTGCTGCAGCACCTCTCCAGCCCCTCAGACCCACCTGCCTAGGGATGGAATTGCCCACGGTCCATGGAGCCCTTCTACAAGTAAGAAAACACACCACAAACATGCCCACTGGGCTCTTTGACAGAGGAAATTGTTCAGTTGACGTTCTTTCTTCCAAAGTAAATGTAGGTTTGTGTCAAATTAAAAATTAACCATCACTGACCTCCCCCACCTCAGCAATGAGTACATCCTACTTTCCCAATCCTAAGACTAAGAGTCATTCAATAGCAAAGAGGACTTTACTAACAAGATTAAATGAAAATTGTTGGGACTGAGGAGATGCTCAGTAAGTAAGGTGCTTCCTACTCAAGCCTGAGGACCGACCTAAGATCCTCATGGGGATCTCACTTTGAATCCCCATCATTCCCGTAAAAAGCTGGGCACGGTGGCATGCACCGTGTTACCCCTGGAGGCTCACTGGCCAGCTCATCTTGCTAAATCACTGAGCTCCAGATTCAGAGAGAAGCCTTATTAAAAATTAAGTTGGAGAGAAACTGAGGAAGGCACTCCATGTGGACCTCTGGCTACTACACGCAAACACATGTAGACGCAGATACGTGTGTGCACACACATGAAAACATACTACACACAAACTCACACAAAATAGCTGAGATACATTGATGCTCCTGTTGAAAGCACCTACAAAATGAAGGAGACAAAACTGCACGCACATGATCCCACAAGTGGAAAATTCTACTCAATGAAACTTTGTTTCATGCACAAAATTGTTGAAAATGTAGCACAAAATTGGCTTCAGACTATGTGTACAAGACACGCCTATGGGGCTGGAGAGATGGCTCAGCAGTTAAGGGCTCATCTTGAGGACCACCTAGATTCATTTCCCAATATCCACATGGTAGTCAACTTTCTTTAACCCCAGGACCAGGAAATCTGATGCCCACTTCCGCCCTCTGCAGACATTGCACAACATGAGTGCACTTACATGCAGACAGGCAAAATGCTCAAACACATAAAATAAGTTCTTTTAAAAAATAAATAAAAGGAGATGGTAGGTCTGGATAGACTTGGGTCTCACCAAGAAGATCTCCATATTCCAAAGGTCTGCCCACTAAATCCAAAGTCTGAAGTATTTCTGGCTACAACCGTACCAGGTACTCAACATTGGTAATCTGTAATTGTGCCATTTAGACACTGTCATCCAGAGAAGAGAGAAGCCCTGCTTTACACATCTCTCATAGTCAGCTTCAGCTGTCAACTTGACCCACCTGGTAAGAGTAAAGCTCAGCTAAAGACCTGCTTCCTAAACATGATAAAAATGTTTCGTATGAAATACACAAAATTTCAATAAAAATATATATGTTTCCATCAACTCGGCCTATGGGCACATCTGTGGGTCATTTTCTTGATTGATAATTGATGTAGGAGGACCCAGCCCCCTCTGGGCAGTGCCATCCTTGGGAAGGGGGGCCTGAATAATAAACCCGTTCACCCCCCACCCCCAAGTTGGTCTTGGTTAGTGTTTTATTACGGCAACAGATAGCGAACTGGAACCATAGCAATGTCCTAGCCCCTGAAACAGACTTTCCTCAAAGTCACTAGCCAGGAGATAATATCTGTATTTTTATCTGAAAGACACAAAAGAAAGTCAGTTTTGTCCAACCCTGACACACACACTGAACAATGTTGATGATTTATAATCACAGAATTTAAACCACGAGTCCTTCCTCACAGATTCTATCGGACACACTTCACCAACCAATACATTCTTGTTCATCACGAGTCCAATTTAGAACAACACTGTACCTTCAGGCGGAAACTTCCAGAAGGAAAAGGGTATGAGATAATAAATTCTTAGCTGGGGAAGATTTTCGGCAGATACCTTGTGGCTGTGTTCCAATTTTATTATATGTAGGGACTCATTATTCAGTGTTTGGATCTGCTTGGGCATCTGTTCTGTGACTTTTCCCCGGGCAACGTGAACAAACATCTATTCTCAGATAGAGCACTGGGAACAGATCAAAGAAATCATTTCACTGCACTCCTCCTTCTTGAAGCAGTGCGTGTACTGAGACTATGCTGAAAACACGGTTGTTTTCAGCAGCATGGGTGAGACAACGGCCGCATCACCAAAAAGCCCATCCCAGCACAGGTGACTGCTCACGAAAACTGCATACTTGAGCTCCCTGCACAGCGTGGCGGCCCATCCGTGGAAGACTCTCCTCTTCTCCAGCAACTGTTACTATTTAACGTCAAAGAAGAACCTCCAAAATCTCTTCTAAATTTTTATTTATGTATTTCTATGTTATGTGTATGCGTGTATTTCCTGCACATACATAAGTGCACCTGTGTCGTGAAAACCCCATAGAGGACAGAAGAGGACGTCGGATCCCCTGGGATGGGAGTGACAGATGATTGTTAGCCACCATGTGGGTGCTGGGAATCGAATCCAGGTCTCCGCAAGAGCAGACAGTGCTCTTTACGGTGAGTCACCTGTCTAGCCCCAAACCTTGTAAATCTTGTGACTTTCTGATTCTTATACATGTCCTAAGCTTCGTGATCCTGGTACGTGTCCATAGTTTTCTGAATCTTCCTAGCCTCTGTTCTCCCTCAAAAGAAGGTATGTTTCCATGTGGAGGAAACAGTTATACTAGGAACGTTTACGATGTAGTTCCAAATCACCCCAATTTGAGGATCTCTTTTAAAACTCTTGGTCAAACAATACCACAGCTGTGAAGATTTCTACACTTCCACAGCTTGGTTGTTACAAGGAAAATTCCTGATGTGGCCATCTCTCAAGTGAGACCTCTTTCTGACAGTAGTGTCATTTTTCAAAATCCAGTGTTCCTGTGTCTGTCTTTGCATTTCTAATCCCTCTCGAAATAATTGCACATGTTCAAATGATAGCAACCTAAGACACAACCTAATGACAGATATTGGCTTGCTTATTATAATTATGGAATCATCCTAAGGGCTTACAAATTCTAGCGGCAATTCCAAGAACACGACCATAATTATAGGAGGGATGAAAACAGAGATAAAAGGACAGAGGAAAGGCTAAATGATTTCAGGCTTGGGTGGGTCGTAGACAAACGAGGCTGTAAGGGGAATGGGGATCCACACACTGCATCTCCATGCCTCACAAATTAGCTCTGGGATGTTCAAGGACACTGTTTTGCCATCATATGACAGGGTAACGTAATCTGGTGGCCAGGAACGCTTCTGCGAAGGCACAGGGCAATACTGCATTGCCCCGATCCCACCAAACTGCGAAGACCTTTACAAACCTGATTCCTAAAACGTGTTCAGGCAAGGTGAAGTGAATCGATATTCACAGCCGCTGCACAAAGTATCTCGCAGGGGTGATGAAATGATCAAAAGAGGATTTACATGGGTGATTGCACGATTGGATAATTTAATAAAAGCCACCAAATTATGCCACCTGGCGAAATCAAGGAACTAGAAAGGAGACCTCAGAACAGCTGTAAGCATGTTTTTCATCAAAATTATTGGAAAGAAAACAATGAAACAGAACGCTGGGTATATAGATTTTTTTTTGTAGTTCATGTGAGATTGTAACCGAGAAAACACATTAGATCTTAAACTGTTTGAATCGGTTCCTCTCCTGTCCTTCCTTTCTGTCAAATGCATAATCTTATATGTGAATGAAATCTTTTTTTCCTGATAGTCACGGGGCTTGGTATTTCTTTCACTCTCTACGTACCTAAGGAAAATCCTATTACAGAATGCATTAGTTATTTTTTTTCCCATTGTTCTAAATACCCGACAAGAAGCAACTTAGAAAGAGTTTATGTTGGTTTGCAGTAAGAGAGTTCATCATGGCATAGAGGGCATGCCAGTAAGAATGACCAGCCTTCTGCTCACAGTGCATCAGCAGGCAAGAAAACAGAGACCGAATGGAAAGTGATTGCAGGCCTGTCAAACCTCAGTGCCTGCCACCAGGAACATTCCACTTCCTGAAGGCCCCACAACCGTATGAGGTGCTCGGAACAAGATATGGGCTCCCAGGACAATTTATGCCAGAAGCAGCTTTTATTAAGGAGTTGGCACAGGACCTGAGAGATAGCCCTCCAAGGCACAGCCTAAAACAAAGGAACAAACTCAGCCTTCAATACCCTCTGCTAGTTCCCTTTATGGCTCAGTCTCTTGTCTCCTGTATACAGAAACACACAGTTCCTGTTTCCGTGCTTCCTGCTACAAGGTCTTCAGAAGAAGAACTGTGCGTGTCCACTCAGGCACCGATCACACTGCATTCCTACTTCTATGTTCTGGGGGCTTCCTGCCACACCACCAGCTGTGGGCCAAGTGTGCAAACACGGGAGCTTCTGGGGGCATACTCTTCACACTCAAACCCTATAAAACTTAAGCACAAAAAAAACATAGCTCCAGCATCCCAGTTGAAGACCCCACACCCGTGTACATGTGGGCAGCACTAATTGGACTGCGTGGGTTGAAAACAAACAAGAACAAGAAAAGAGAAGGAATGACGTTTGAAGGGAGATCTGTTGGGGAGGGGATCCTGAGGTGAGCTGGGATGTAGTGTGGATATAGGCAAGATATATTTTATACAAGTAGGAAACTTTCAAGGAATAAAAATCTTATTTAAAATATCCATAATTCAGGGGCTGGAGAGATGGCTCAACGGTTAAGAACACTGGTTGTTCTCCCAGAAGACCAAGGTTCGAATCCCAGCACCTACATGGCAGTTAACAACTTCCATAACTCCAGTTCCAGGGACTCCCATGGCCTCTTCTGTCCTCCACAGCCATTGCATGACACGGGTGCACTTACCTACATGCAGGCAATACACTCATACACATAAAATAAAAATAATAGATGATATATTTTTTAAAAGAAATTATTTATGTTCAAAGAATCTATAGTTCACCCTGAGTCTTTGGGATCCAAAAATGCACAGGTCACATAAAACTATGATCAAATCAGTCTGGTCTACCTTTCTCTTGGTAGGTTGTGCATTGTCTAAATGATGTCAGCTAGATCCCACTTTGATGGACAGAAATGGATTGCCCAGTTTGAGCCCATGAAAGGGCTCATGGAAGTTGAAGGACCTTAAAAACAGCCCTTTAAGCTCTGGTGTCAGAATGCAGAACTCAGAAGGTAGACAGAAGACAGTATCTCCATAGGAAAGTCAAAAGCAGGGGCTGGGAGGACGGATAGATGGATAACGTGTTTGTAATGCAACCATGAACACCTGAGTTCGGATGTCCAGAACCCACACAAAGCTAGCCACAGCTATGTGCATCTGTAATCTCACCTCTCCTAAAGCAAGGTAGGAGGCCAAGACAGAGAGCTTTACTGGAAGGCTCATATATGTTGTCTGTGTACGCTTTGCAAGTCAGTTAAGAAAATAAATTCAGTTGTTCGATAGAATTATCTGGGTTGCTATCCTGTATGAATGGGAGTCTGCAAAGAACTCACAGTGTGAATAAATAAAACTGTCTTTCTAAATTCAGAAGTTACCTGAATCACTGTGGTATTTAATATGCCATCTACATTATCACTATGCCTAATAAAAAAACAGCCTGGGGCTGCAGAGACGGCTCCGCGGTTAAGAGCACTGACTACTCTTGCGGCGACCCGGGCTCGATTCCCGGCACCCATACGGCGGCTGCAAGCCGTCCTTAACTCCAGTTCCAGGGGATTCCAAAGCCCTCTTTTGACCTCTGTGGCATTGCACAATATGCATGCACTCACATCTATGCAGGCAATACACTCATACACATAAAATAAAAATAATAAGATATTTTTAAAAAATTAAAAAACAGCCTGATACTTAGCATCTATTTTTAAGCCAAGACTACATACAACCCAACTGCTGAGACCCTGTTCCTTTAGAATTCCGTTGAAGCCATGCTCCGCAGTTAGGGTCAGCTCTTTGCTTAACTGAACCAGTATATCCAGCATGAAATGGGAAAGTAAAATTCGGACTCTCATCTCATCAGAGGAGTTTACCCCTTCTGATCCCCAGACCTAGAACGCCACCCACACAAGGCCCGTCTGGTGTTAATAATACAAATGGGGTGATCTTCTTATCTTCACTATTTCAAACGAATAATACCTGCTGGCCCTTCACATTTGCCATGTGCACATACCCATAAACACATTATTTTATGCTGCGCTTAGCATGGAAGTGCCAGGCTCACTGAGCTTCTCTATATTATAAACAAGGTAAGTTTAACCTCTTGCACTGCAAGGTTAGATAAGTCATTTGTGCAGAGTATATGCCCAATGTAAAAGTCATTACCACAAACAGTATCTGTCACATGTCAAGAACTCAGATATTGGTATTATTTAATCATTAAAAGTTCAACTACGACTGTGTTGTAAGGTGAAAACAGTTTGGGTGCCCTGCTGTGTATGTGTGTGCGCGTGTGCATGTGCGTGTGCATGTACGTGTGTGTGTGTGTGTGTGTGTGTGTGTGTGTGTGTGAAGGCCTGAGCACAACTGCAGCTGTCATTCCTCAGGAACTATGCACCTCATATTTTGAGACAGAATCTCTCACTGGCTGGCCAGCAGGAGCCAGAAATCCTCCTGATCCTACATCACCAGCAGTAGCACTGTAAACACGCATCACAAGCCTGTCTTCCTTTACATGAGTTCTGGGGATCCAACTCATCTCTTTAGTACCGCCAGGACCATATTTACAAGTATTTTTTAGCGTCTTCCTCCAGAGATCCTATCTTTGCCTTCTGAGCCCTGGAGTTACAGGCTGGCCACTATTCCCACCTACCCTTTAAATGAGCTCAGCGAATACTTTGTCTACTGAACCATTTCCCTTAAACACCACTTAGTTTATCTTTGCAAAAGAAGTAAAATGCTTCCTGAATGAACCGCGCATAGAGATGATAATGTCATGAAGTCATTATGTACCATATGCACAATTCACTGGGAGTAGTGCTACTGCGTAGAGTAACTCTTGCCAACATTATAAACAAATTGGTGGAAAAATCATCGTTATAGCAGTCGAAAGCCATAAAGAAGCCGTGCGGACGATTCCTAAATGCACTGATATGTGCTTATCTCTGGCCGAAATGACTTCGGTCCCTCGAAAGGCTACCGTTTGAGTCTTGAAAAAAAAAATACAGTTATACTCCAAAAATAGTTTTATGCACAAGACTCGTTGAATTGACAGGAGACAACTGTAAATGCACAGCTGGGAACTAGAGATCACAGGAGTGGAAACAGCATCTGAGAGCTTCAGTGGTCTGCTGTACCGCAGCTCAGAGGGTGCGGGATTTCCTTCATCATTTAAGGCAAGCTGCCAACAGTGTCTGCATCGAGCCCTCTGGCGGCTCTAATGAAATATATAACCAGGTGCCGCATATATTCAAATACATCATTGGACCAAAGGATGCCTCATTTGCAGCTAATGGCTGGGCTGTTTCCAGCAGCATACTTTCTTGCTCAGGAAAAAAAAAAAAATACATAATTAGTCACTTAGCCAGTTCTATGGTATTATAGCTAATAAAACCCCACATCTCATAATTTAACGCCAGCTGGGTGCAACTGTGTTTGCTAACAGAGAGGATGTGAGGGTTGGAAGAAAGTCTCCTACTAGTTTTAAATTAGTTCAGTTGGCCCTCAGAGCCTGCAGGTTCCCGTTCTTCAGGTCCAACCAACTATAGATTAAAAATATCGGAAAAGGAAAATCACCTCGTGCAGTAGGAGATATGGGAAGACTTAGGTTTCCTGCCATTAATCCCCAGCGATATGGCAGAAAAAGCTATCTATTCAGCACAGAAACGGCATTAGGTACTGAATGTAATCCAGGAGGGCCAACATGCATAGACCGTGAGCATGTACAATAAACACAGGGTAGGGGCATGTGTAAAGACATACGCTGTATGCATATGCTAATATGAAGAGGCTACACACATATATACTAAAATGCTTACACATATATTAATTGGCTACATGCATATGCTATGATACAGCTCACATGCATATGCTAACATGAATACATTATGTGCATATACTAAAATGCGTATGCATATAGTAATAGGCTACATGTATGCTAATAGTCACAGAATAAATATATGCCTATCCTAATGCATAGACTATATGTCTATGGTAATATGTATAGGGTATATGCATATGCTAATATACATAAATTGTATGCCTACATGAATGTACATAGCGTATACTAATATACTTATGCATATACTAATAGTCTACATGCCCACACTAACATGCATAGACTGTCAGCCTATACTAATGCATTATGCTGCATTTGACAAGTGACTTAAACATCTATACATTTTGGTATCTACAGGTGTAAAGGCCCTAAAAAAAAAAAGGCCCTGTGGATACCAAAGGATGTTTGGATGTTAAAGCCCGAAAGAACAGCTCCTAAATTAATGGAATTTGAATATGCATGAGATGATTGGCCAATGGCCCCATTCAGATCTGTATCTACACCAATGTAGAGCAAGACTGGGGTTCACCTCTGGTCATGTGGGATGGAGAGTTAGGAAAGCAGAGACCAGGGAGGCTTTAAAAACCTGTTCTGGAGAAATCAACATCCCCTATGTACAATTTTCTTCTTTCAGATCAGGCTAAGAAGCAAACGCAATTTGTCAATCCAGAGACTCCTGGAACATCTGCTGTGTTCCTGGAAAGCCACCCAGCACCCAGACACAGAACATACCCTTGTTATATGTGTAGGCATTGGGCAAAGAGCTACCCCTGAGTGGCACGGAAGTGCATCACACTCGTAGGAATAGGAGTGTCACTGCATGTGACCTTGGATCCAGAGTGTCCACCCTCTCCCAGGCACACTCCAGTACCCTTGCTAGACGTCAAGAATTTCTGTGCCCAGTCAGAACTGACCTTAATACTTGCTTGTTACTGAACGAACACAGCAGTGAGAAAGGAGTCATGCACGTGCCAGCTTGTATACACAGACTCTGCCAAGGGGTTCTGACAGGAGCTAGGCCTGTCTTCTACTCAGCATGTGTTCTAACAGGAGATACTGTGGTTACAGTTAACCGGGCTGCACAGACAAACTAGAGAAAACTCCCTAAGATGAAGATTTTAAAAATAAAAGATAGAACGTTAGTGGAAATAGCCCGTTGTTTTCTCCTAATATTAAACACAATCATCACTCCTACAACTAGGTAAGTATATTCCTCAAAGTACTGAAAATATGGTTATGTGGGGTTTGAAATTTTTAGAAAGATTTATCTCTTTTTATGTTAGGCATGTGAATGTTTTGCCCGCCCGGAAGTAAGCGTATCATATGCATGCAGGGCCCACAGAGGCCATAAGAGGTGACCACATCCCTTCGAACTGAAGTTACAGATGGTCGTGAGCTGTCACGTCAGTGCTGCGAACTGAATCCATGTCTTCTACGAGAGCAGTCAATGTTCCCAATGGCTACGTCATCTCTGTGGCCCCCTGGTTTTGGGTCTGACATGTCCATAAAAGTGCTAAAGATGTGGTCCCCAGGGGGGGCGAGAATTGAGAGGTGAGGTCTGTGGGAGGTGACTGGATGCTGAGGGTTGTGATCTCATGAGTGTGTTCATGGATTAATAGGTCAATAGAAACCTGTGAGATCATGACCCCAAATTCCTTATGTATGGGACCATCTGGTGAATCATGGGTAACCTACCGTGGGCCACACTGCTGAACAAGACTGACGCTCCCCCATCTGCCATCAACCGTCTATGGAGCCTCAGCTAGGGGTTGAGGGTGGACAGTCCTTTCCGCTCCACACTTGCATGTCGACTGGCTTGATTCTACGCAGCTCTCACACAGACGACCACAACAGTTTTTGGTTCATCGGTTCAACTACCATATCATGCCTAGAAGACAGGGTTTCCCAGGGGCCTTTCCTGATCTCTGCATCTGACAATATTTACATTCCCTCTTCCCTCTCTTTTTAAATATTGTATTTCTTTTTAATAGTCTTTTTTAAAAAATTTTTATGTACATGAGTGTGTCACCTGTAGGTACGTGCATGTACCCATGTCGTGCAACGCCTGTGGAGGCCAGAAGAGGGTGCCAGATCCCCTGGAACTAGAGTTATGGATAGTTGTTAACTGCCATGTGGGTGGGTGCTGGGAATCGAACCTGGGTCCTCTGCAAGAGCCGTCAGTGGTCTTAGCTGACTAGCCATTTCAGCAGCCCGCCCCTCTTCCTTACCTTGACTTCCTGAGCTATGGTTTCCACAGCAACAGAATGATGACTTACACACACGGACCCAAACACGCCTTTCTACACCATATTCCTATCCATGCTGTTCACAACAGCTACTGAAATGCTCATACACAGACAAGTGCATAAGCCGCACAGAGTGCATCCACACAGAGGATTGCTACACTGTAACTTAAGCGAATGAAACACCACAGACACATCCCACAATGTGGGGCAGTCTGGAAACTCTACAATCCATGAAAGAAGTCAAATACAGAAGACAGCATCGTGTGCGATTTCGATTACAGAAAATATATAGAATATACACATTCCTAGGGGAAGACATTGGGTAAGAGTTTTCCCTCAGGCGGGCATATGAAGGGAGTAACTGCTAAAAGGTATGTTGTTCCCTCTGATAGGAGGGAACAACACAGTCTAGAATCAGGTGGACTGTGAGGGTTAGCTTTGTTAACCTGACACACCATAGATTCCCCTGGGAAGAATGGCTGCATGAGAGATAGTCTGCATGGGGTTGGCCCGTGGGGAACTCTCTTAATTGATGTGGGAGACCCAGCCCACCGTCAGTGGCACCATTCCCTAGGAAGGGTATCCTGAACTGTACAAGACTGGAGAAACTCACTCAAGTAACAATGCAGCAAGTGAGCGTGCCCACATTTGTTTCTGTAGATTCCCCTGGGAAGAATGGCTGCATGAGAGATGGTCTGCATGCGGTTGGCCTGTGGGGAACTCTCTTAATTGATGTGGGAGACCCAGCCCACCGTCAGTGGCACCATTCCCTAGGAAGGGTATCCTGAACTGTACAAGACTGGAGAAACTCACTCAAGTAACAATGCAGCAAGTGAGCGTGCCCACATTTGTTTCTCTCTGCTCTTGACATGTGATAGGACCCGTTGTTTTGAAGTTGTGATGTGGCTTTTCAACAATGCTTGACTGTAACCTGGAATTGCATTGCAAAGACCCTGCTTTCTTCCCTAAATTGTTTTGTGGCAGGATATTTTATCACAGCAACAGAAATACAACTAGATCGCTAGAGAGTGCTGAGTGCACTGAAGCGTGGCCGGAGGGCACACTCACAAAAATTGATCGTTTTTGTTAAGTGAATTCTCAAAATATACAAAAAGAGGGAACCGAGCTCAAGTTATTTTCTAACTGCTGTTGTCATGGTTTCAATGTAGACGTGTCCCGTGAAGACTCCCAAGCTGAAGGATGCTTGCCCCGCTGATGCTGACACTGTTTGGAAAGGTGACGATCTTAAAAACAAGAGTGTAAGTGTGGAAATGTCAGGGTCACAGTGGTGAGGCTGGACCCACTAGGGATGAGAAATAAAAGGCTTGCAATGGGGTCCGAGGCAGCAAAGCTGACTAGAAAACAGTTGCCTCCGGGCTGGCTTCTGCGCGGTGACTGAAGTTGGCCTGCGTAGGAGCAACAGTCCCCACAGTGATCTCTGCTTAGGGTTTAAAGAGGCCCGAATGCTTTAAAACCCAGCTCAGAAATAGCCACAAAACTCATTTTTGAAAATTCTAGAGCAGAATCAGCTAGGCGGATCGCTGCCTCAAGGCAGCGTAATCCAATCTCTTTTTGGGGTGCTCTGGTTAGCTGTGATAAGTGCTGCTTTATGGAAACGCAACCTTGCTAAGTAAGCTTTTGTTCTGACCATCCGGGTCTCTTGACTGGATCTGTTCCTTCAAGAGGAAAAGAACCCAGTCTCTACCACACTGATATCCATAGTTAAGTGCATTAGGAAGTGGAGGTGCCATGGAGGAAGGAGGAAGGGGCATCCACGCCTTGAAGCAGATACCTCGTCCTCAGAAGATAAGCGTCTTCCTAATCCTCTTCTTCCTCCTCTTCTCCCCACCCACCCGCTCCTTCTCCCCATCCCCTCCCCTCTCTCCTTTGCTCCATCCCTCCATCCTCACGCCATCGCTCCCTCTCCTTTCTAACTTCACTGAGGTGAACAGCTCTTTCCACCACAGCACACACATCCTCCACGATGCATGCAGCCAGCCAACCAGCCATATTCTAAAACCTTGAGCCCAAAGAAATATGTTCTCCTTTTAACTCATCTCTCCTAGGTATTAGTCACAGCAATGAAAAGTCTGATTAAGACAGCTGACAAAATTTTGACAGCTTCATCATAATAGAACACCCCCTGCCCCCAGTAAAACACTACTGATCATACTGTCAAATAGTTGGTAAACACTTTCAACAAGACAGCCCGGCCTCAGACACAGCCCGGCCTCAGACACAGCCCGGCCTCAGACACCACAGCCCAGCCTCAGACACCAGACCTTCAAAGGCTTTTAGAATGAAGGTCTGAGAAAACATTAGGGAACTGAACACACGAGGAGTCTGGGGTGATCATTTCTAATTTCTGGGATATCCCATCCTATCACAAGGTATGTCTGAAAATGAGTTCAGAGCTTACCCAGAAACTAAAGGGTCCAAGAAACTTATGGAGCCCATGGGGGCAGCTGGACATGCCTGCCTGCTGGCCTGCTATGAAACATTCCACACGATCTTCACATGGGTGCAGTGGTGTCCAGCCCTTAGCCATGTTCCTAAGCAAGATCAGAATGTGGCTGAGTCAGAGGAAATCCCAGCATGGCAGTAAGGAACTATTCCATGATTTAAGGCACAGTCCATTATTTTCTTAACACCCAGATTTAGCCATTGTGGGGAGGCAGGACTAACTACCCGAGTACAGATGTTAATTTTCCCCCCAATTACCCATTTGCAACCTGTTATTTGATTCCTAAAAATCATTTACATAAGACATCATTTGGTTCCCCAAGACTATAAAAAGAGACCAGTGGCAGGCAGAATGCTAAAGGTGCTTCCCAGAATCTCATCTCTGTTCTCGATCCTTCTGTGAGACATCCATTTCTCTTGATGTGTGTGCTTTTCCCTTGCATGTGGGATTGAGGTCCATAATCAGCTAAGTCTGTCTTGACACAAAAGAGAGATGATCTTAGTGGTATTTACCTAACAACCGGAGTGCTTGGAATCTGACTTTTAGGAGCAGTGACTCTCCTCAGCTGACCTTGGTAAAACAGAACCTGGAGGTCATCTACGTGTGAAGTCCTCATCCAGGGTCACATTAAAATTGTGGGAGTGACACATCTACAATGCAACCTCTGCACCCAAGGCTCAGATTCAAGAGGGGAGTGAGGGGATATTAATCCATCTCTCACGTAACAGATGGTGATTAACCCAGAAAGCCACAACTGGCCACAAGTGCAGAGAGTGCGGTGAACTCAATCTCAGAATCCAAACCCTAGTTCACATCTCTGCCACCCAAGGCACAGGGTCCACTGAGGAAGAGGGCCGGGGAAATACTAAGAGTCAGCGGCGGTTGCTGACCACGAGGAAGCAGTTTTCCAGATAGTTGGGAAGTTACTTGTGGGAACTTAGAGCACTGGTAACATCGTGCTTAAGGGTTACGCAAGCTGCAAGCAGACAAAATCCCACCCTAGAAGTGAGGAAGAGGTGTAGAAGTCCCAACCTCAGCTGACAAACTAGCGGAACTGGTAACTACTGCGATACGGAAAGTGGGTTTTCTTGAACTGTGTGAAACCAGATAGGTTAACTGGGCTTCCGTGCGCATGGATGCACACTGAACGACATCTGGGGGCAGAAACGTGACCTCCTAGGCCTTAATATATATGACAGAGTACGTGGAGACTGGCCGGGTGTAAGAGAGTACTGCAGATTGCGGAAGGGGTCTAAATATGATCAAAGTATATTGTCTGAAACTCACAGAAATTCAACAACTTTTTTTTTTAATGGAAGGGGAGTTGCTTTGAGTCTCCACATCTGTGTTAATTTGCTCTTCGGTGATGGCTACTGACCTCAGGATCTACTATCAAAAGGACAAGATTAATGACGCCGTATAATTTAGTGTACCTAAATGTATGTGCAAACGTGTGCGCATGTGTATGGACGCTAGGGGACCGCCTCGGGCGCTCTTTCTCAGGCACTGTCCACCTGACTCCATCGAATTCGGCCAAAAGTGTTTTCAAGTAGTGGTGGCTTTGAAAGCCGCCTTCCGTAGGATTTCTACATCCTGTCAATCAGACTTTACAAAAGGTCTTCGGCTTGTGTCCAAAGCAACCATTCCTGGCGTACAGCTTTTCCGTTGGGTCTCTGTGCTTCCCACGTCTGCTGTCCCCACTATCCAAATCCCTTCCTAGCACTGACCGAGGCGGTACTGGCTCTCTGTCCCTTCTAAGTGAACACCTAGAAGTCTTTCAATCTGCAAGTTGTAGGCCTGCTATGACCACAGCCTCTTAAATTAATCCATCACCTGACGTCCTTTGCTGTCAGAAGCTCCTGGAACCCATTTCCTGTTACGAACTTTCATGATGCTACCTAGTAATATGTTAATTATTGCATACGGCTCAACATGCCAACCAAGGCTACTGGCTTTGCACACACTGTGGGTGAGGCATCTGCATGATATATGACAATATGGGTACAACGAAACTAAACTGGGCTCTGATGCTACCTACAGATGCTTGGGTTTAATTTTCCCATCTATAAAATGTGAGCCAACAGTATACACCTTGGGCTGCTAGAGTACTTACCCTCAACACTGCATGAACGAGGCAGGCCTGTAATGGCAGCCCTCAGCAGGTAGAGCCAGAAGGAGGAGGACTGCAGTATCATCCCCGTCTACACAGGGAGTCTAGGCTACGTGAGACCGTGACAAAAACACACAGAGAGAATCCAATGCCCCCTTCTGACCTCCGTGGGCATTGCATGACACACGTTCAGTCACAGGCATGCAGGCAATACATTCATACACACACGCACAAAAAAAAAAAAAACTTAAATATTTTTTAAGTAAAGAAAAGGATGTGTGAGCAAATTTCTGAGTAATGACAGAGAGGTTGCTTGGCATGCATGAGGCCAAAAGTTCAATTCTAAGTAGCTGCGCTGCCCCTTGAACCCCCAAATGTTGAAGCCGGCTCCTCTGATTTATGTCTCCGGGATTTAGAGTTCAAGCTTGGGATATATTATCTTCGAACAGATCTATTCAACGGCAGCAAAACATTTTCCCCTTCTGAGGCTAGGGATGGAACATGACTTCAGTAGGAAGTAGGGATGGAGCCTACCAGTAAACTACATCGCTAGTCCATAATTACGGGAAAGTTACATTGTATGTTAGATGTATGTCCTGAGAAAGGGGGACTGGCACCTGTTTGTGAGTTAAGCACAAAGAGCAAAGAGTATAGCTATGCTGTAAATGTTTCTGGCTTAGTTTAGGCAACTCAAGATTCTCAGAGGATTGCAAGGCTTAGAGAGGGCACATTATCAATGCGTTTGGAGTGATGTCGGTAAGCCGTGGGTGAAAACAGAAAGCGACCGTAA
>NW_008356461.1:184721-193843 GCF_000622305.1 Nannospalax galili
AAGATCAGTTCAAGGTTATCCTTAGCTGCCTAACAAGTTTGAAGATAGCATGGGCTACATGGGACCCTACCTCAAAAAACAAGCACACGAAAAAAAAAAAAAAAAAAAACAACAAAAACACAGCTTTTCTCACTTGCAATTACAGGATCTCTTCCAAAGCTGTGAAATGGAAACCTGTGGGCCCAGTATGAGAGAACTCAGAATTCTTCTGGAATACAGAAGCTCAGGATATTTGTAGCAACATATAAAACACCTTGGAGAATACCTTAGCGATCACCCCACCTGTTCACCCCGACTGAGGTATTCTGCCGTGAATGAGCACGCAAGTACAGGCGATGTGCCGAGACCGAGCCTTAGCCTCTCTTTGGTTTTATGTTACTTCCAAACTGGAGTCACCGCCAAGTAAGATTTGAAAATTCTCAATTTCCAGTCCTGTTTTATATCTTTTATTTCCTGATTACGAAGACAGGTTTTTAATAGTTCTTACTCTGGGCCAACAACCCTAGAACTGGAAAAGCTCCTGCTGCTGGGAAATCTCTTGGCCGGAATACCTTATCGTAGGTATCTGCAAAGTTTCCTCATAGCCAGAAGTAGCAAGTAGGCATCACAAGGTTCTTGCACCATGACTTGGCTGGAACCAGTTGTGTGAGACAGACTACAACAAGAGCCCGCAGACAAACATGGCACTAGAGCCAAAAGCTGACTCTCCGTGGACAGTCTGTACATGTCCTGCCCTCCACACCTTCCGGTACTGCTCTCTGTTTCCAACCCAGTGATTCTAAGCCTGGGCTTGTTTCTCCACTCAAAAAAAAAAAGTATGGCAGGGGTTGGAGAGATGGCTCAATGGTTCAGAGTACTAGCTGCTCTTGCAGTAGTCCTGGGTTCAAATCCCAGTACCCACCTGAAGGCTAACAACCATCCATAACTCCAGTTCCAGGAGATCTGACACCCTCTTCTCTCCTCCACAGGCATTGCATGACACCGGTACACTTACCTACACGCAGACAATACACGCATACACATAAAATAAAAATAATTAAAAGGAAACATGTGACAAAGTCTGGAGACAATTTTGGATGACTTCAAAAGGAAGAGAAGGAGGGGCTAATGGCAGTTAACATCAGAATCGGATGTCTGGGAGCACCTCGAGGTGGCCAGAGCAAGCTCAACACACAGACTGACAACTGCTGTAAATGTTCCCAACTGCCCATGTGGAGAGAGCGCTTTCTAGGTCAGAGCTCTACCTTATATGCTTTAAATACTTTTCCCTGCCAAAGTCTGCCAAACCAAAGGATGACTGTACCTGTCAAGGTCCATGTGGCAACATGCAGACACTCTGTCTCCATTGGGAAGGGAAAGGCGATTCTAGCACGCACTAGTTGTGTTACTGAAGTTATTAGGATCAGGACCTGCGCCAAGAAAGTGCTAACAAGCTAGACACGGTCACCTGTCCTCAATAAGACAATTAAAAGAGCCAAAAAGTGATCCCTTCACTACGATGACATTGGGAAGAGAGATCAAGTCATCCAACGCCTCCCCGAGTCCACTTTCGGGGTCCTGACATGAGGGTTAGCCTTAAACAAAAGGCATGAGATGTACAATACTACACATTCTTGGTCAAGATGCGGTCCTGTCCATCACTAGACCCCAGGCACGAGCCCCCAGAACACCAGTCTTTTCCTCTTCTCAGCAGGAGATTCCTGGGGGGAATTCGGATTTCTTGGGGATCATTGTTTCAACAGTCTTATAGTCAAAGGAGGAGTTCAAGTATCTCTTGAGAATATCTTCCTTCACGGAAGGCTAGTTGCAGACGAATGCTAAAAACATGGCACAGAGCAGAAAAAGAGCTGGTACAGAAATACATGACACAAATCCCAAATCCGAATACACGGCTCGGTGGTTGAGGAACTGCAGTACATCACTTCCTAAAGAGCACCTGGCAGGATGAGAGTCTGTATCGAGAACTGAAATCGTGACATCTTGGCACCAGGGGAAGTTTTCAGTGGCACCGGGGCACCTGAATTCCATGCCTGGCCTTCTCAGCACATTCCAAGGCGCTGTTCCTTAGCCCTTGGCAAGCTCTGTCCTGCACTGCCTTCTTCGCACAGTAAGCATTTCATGATTACTGCCTTTGACACCTGCGGCATTCATATGGACTGTTGGTTTTCATTCTCACACTACACACTAGAGATGAGGCTGGAGGTGTTTCTTCACCACCAGATGGTCTTGATAGTTAAGAGCCTGAGGGTGACCGGGAAGTGATCTCTGACAAGTGGCCATGTTTTACTAGGATTCCTTCCAAACAAGGCTGGAATTGTAAAGATAAGAGACAGCCACAATACAGAAGCCGGACCCCTGACCTATACCCAACTATGTTTTTAATTTTATTGTTATTTATGTGTATGTGTACACGTGCGTGTATGTGAGAGTGCCCATGGAGGACAGAAGATGGTGTCAAATGCTTGAAGCTGGAGTTACAGATGTTTGTGAGTTGTCCAGCATAGGAGATGGGCACCAAATTCAGGCTGAGTCCTCTGCAGGAACAGCATACGCATTTGACCACTGAGCCATCTGTCCATCCTCCCACAAACTTTAGTCAGTGTTTTGGCCAACCTTTTAAGGGATGTCCAACACCTATATTTAGGTTTTTCATAATAATAGGAGTCAATTATATACACACATATATTTAATTTGCCTGCACTAAAACCTTTTAGATTTCTGTCTCCTGACATTATGAACTGTTAAAGCCTCCTGAGAAGGAATATGGGTTATTTCCATGGTTGTCGGAAGACTCCTGTAATGAAGGACAAGCATTCATAAAGCATTTTATCAAGTGTTGTACATTTACTAAGATGGAGAGAACATGTTGTACATGACTATAAAATGGAGTAATCCTGTAAACAGCGTCAGCTTCTTCTTTCATGGTATCATCATCGGTTTGGTTTTGTTTTTTTAATGTGTGTAAGTGTATTGCTTTCATGTATGTGAGCGCACCCGTGTCGTGCAATGCCAGGGAGGTCAGAAGAGAGCTTCGGATTCCCCTGGAACTGGAGTTAAGGACGGTTTGTAGCCGCCATGTGGGTGCTGAGAATCGAACCCGGGTCCTCTGCAAGAGCAGCCAGTGCTCCTAACCGCTGAGCCATCTTCTCCAGCCCCCATTATCACTTTTTTTGAGACTGTATGTGTATGGAGCCCAGACTGCCATCACGATTGCAATCCTCCTGTCTTCGCCTCCTGAGTACTGGGATCACAGACATACATCACAATGTTTGGCAAAAGAAAATAATTTCTAACACCACCCTAATTCAGTCTCTGAGGGTTAGCAGAGAGGATTAAGTGGATGAAACTTGTTGATATCGAGCAAAAAACTAAGGTATGTGAGGACTGGGCATTTGATGATGAGCCGATTCAGTCGCTTGGGGAACTTAATGTTGAGTTTTCTCACATCATGCATTTGGTTGGTTCACAGTTGACATCTAACATACATTACAGAGGTTGCATGTACTACATGCTTAATTTCTGTAATTAATACATAATTTTAGAAAACAGCACCTCATTTCTGAATTGCATACACCACCCCAGTGAATCCAGCCTTTATACAGATGATTCACACAGTCAAATACAATCTTACATAACCGTGTAGTAAACAATAACAGGCATGCGAAAACAAAGCGGGCCATTTCCTTCCACCGCACTGAGCATAAATGAACCAATTTATAGCTGTGCCCATTCAAGAAATAGGAACTGTTGGGATTCATTTTTCAGATACAAATTTAATGTGTTCATAACAGATTTAGAATCTATATTTTTAAACTTTATTTCTATCTCCCTAGTAAAAAAGTAAACAGTAATACTAATTCCTTCTTGAATTAATTTTCAGAAACCTGAACAGAATAACAGCACACTTTCCTGGCATACAACGGCTGGAAAACATATTTATTGTGCCCAGTTTAGAGGAACTGATGCTGAAGTTTAGCTTCATAAAGTCAATAAACTCAATTTCTCTTTTGCATAAGCTACAACACAAACCCAGCTCTTTATCTGTCCGTTCCCTTACAGCTTTCTTCTAAGATTCCATTTGCTCTTTTTGTAAACCAAGCTTGTGTTTCCCACTGTTACTTTAATCCAGAGAGAAAGAAAGTAATACTTTTATTTTAACCCAGAGAGAAAGAAGCAATTACTTTTGTTTCTCCAAAGACCACTTTGTTTCAGGACAAAGGAATAAATGGAAACATACGGCATCAATGATTGTACATGGTTTTAATGCAACACCACTGGTTAAACAGAAAGTTCATTAGCTCCACAGAAGAGAAAGGAAAGCACGCTCTCCCACAGTAAAAACAACCTCTTTTGCCCTATTAACTCTTACCCTTTCTGCTACTTAGGTGTTCTAGAAGGAACTAGAAACTTTTAGGCTGCCTTCACACAGTCCCAAGAGTTGTTTTCTGCCCTAACTCAGGACCTTAGTGCCAGGCAATAATAGTAATCTAACTTACCAGTTGTGGAATGGCTATCAGTCAGGCGCCTCACTGGAGACCAAGGCGTGATGGACCTTTCCTTCAAGGGCTTCCAACACCAGGTCACACCATGACTTTGAGCAGCACCCCAGCCAAAACCTCAAGTGTGAATAATCTTCTGACAGCCCAGGTAGTTATAGCACACCATCACTGACAATAAAGTCGTCGTCACAGAGGCAACCATCATGAAAAAGTTATTTAACTGCCTATGTTTGGCTCCTGGCCTTCCCCCATTCCCAACGTGACTCAGATATCAATGACAAACAAGCCCGACTTCCTGAAGCAAGTAATCACACTGTGGAAGCCTTGTGTACCAGCTCTAAATAATTCACTGCAATCTCTATTTACCTACCAGCTCTGTGACCTGGGGAGGGGACCGAAGGAACACAAAAGCAGGTGACTGTGGCTCTGCACGTTACTCTACGTATAGCAGCAAGCACAGCAGAAACTCTGTGCGCCAAGAGAGGTACAGCCTGGGGTGAAACCGGGGTGCTGATTTGCATTCTATCAGTAACAACCCGGAGTGACACGCTTCAGGCCGGCATAGCTGGTATGATGTTCTGAATGGTCTGTCCAGGACAGACCTAATTTCTGCTTGCAAAGCAAGGGACAGGCACAAGGCAGTCCAAACAGCCTGCAGGAGTTCATTCCTTTGTCAACAGGCAGGGTGGGGCAAGGCCTAGGCTGGCGAGAAGCTTTGTAGGCACAAGGCTGGGAGGTGTCCCAGCAAGGCCTAGGAAGGGAACACGGAGTTTTCCTGACCTCATGCCGCAATAAAAACCTTAAGCCGAGGAAAGGAGCCCAGGGTGGTTCGCTTTCATTTAAGGATGTCTTTCCACCTGCCTCTTCCGTTCACTTATGGGGAGACACACAGAACAAAACACAAATTAAAACAACAACCAAAATAAAATACCTCTTGCTTGATCCAAGCATCTGCCTCCCTCTTGGCCCCGAGATGTGTGGGGCCCATCGGGACATACACATCGGTGAGAGGGAGTCTGAGGCTGCCGCCTTCTCCTAAGCTGTGACCCCTTTACTGCAGCTGAACCAAGCAGTGGCCATCCCCCAGGTCCTTTGTGCAGCAAGAAGTGCACACTCAGAAGTGACCCTATGTGAAGACCTTTGCTGAGGCATGTGCACTGGTCAGAGGTCAAGAGTGACACAAGCCGCTCAGGACTGACGGGGCAGGGCAGGGCCCCGCTCCAACAGAAGCCTCCTCCCCGCCCCTCCTCGAACACCCTCACAGTGAGGTCACGGCTCCCGGTCATTTCCACAGGGTTTCCTGTTCTCCAGGCCATCATTTTTCATCTCTCTGCCAACGAAGCTGTCCCTTTAGAACCCTGCTTTCACAGATGTTCCACCAGAATGACTTATCCTGTGGTGTGTGTGTGTGTGTGTGTGTGTGTGTGCATGCACTTGTGAGTATGCGTGCATGTGGCATTCAGAAAGCCACCTTAGGAAGGCTGCCACCTACCTTGTTTTACAAGACAGCATTTCTCAATGGCCTGGAGGCCCCCATTTTGGCTAGGCTGGTTGGCCAGGGACAACAAGCAAGCTGTCTCTGCCTCAGTTCCCCAGCACTGGGAATTACTACTACACACACCACCATTTCTGCTTCGTTTTATTTGCTTGATAAATAAAGGACTGAACTCTGATACTCAGGCTTTTCCAGGCAAACACGTTACTGACTGAGCCACTTTCCCAGTCCAGAATAATTCATCTTTTTTATTTTATTATTTTTATTTTATGTGTATGTGTGTATCGCCTGCATGTAGGTGAGTGCACCCGTGTCGTGCAATGCCCACAGAAGACAGAAGACGCTGGTGGATCCCCTGGAACTGGAGTTACAGCAGTTGTTAGCTGCCATGTGGGTGCTGGGATTTGAACCCGGGTCTTCTGCAAGAACAGTCAGTGTTCTTAACCACTGAGCCATCTCTCCAGCCCCCAGAATAATTCATCTTAATATTCATCATAACAAATGACAGAGATGTTTAGTAATGACTGTCCTCAAGGAAACTGGTGATCCATAAAGACTCCTGCTCTGCTGGAGGCCAAACGAATGTTACTTTGTAGCAAAGGCAGAGCACAGGGCACAGTGTTTTACTTTGCAGAATGCTTTAAGGTCTGGAAAAGCAGAATCATTGTCACATGCAGGTGTGGCAAGGGACCACACTGCTCCTCAAAGCCTCCCTGAGAGATGACTGATATTTCTATAATCACACTGCCCACACCCAGGACCCAAAAGGAACTCTGTGAGTGCCTCTTCAGTGTGGACTTTCCTCACAGAGAACTCAAGGCAGAGCCTACAGGTTCCCAGCTGTAGGGTTTGAGGAGGGCACCTTGCCACCACTCACACACAGCGAGCAGACTCGCTCTATAAACACAGTGAAAGCATGAACAGAGATGGAGGCTTGCTGGATACTACCGATACGGACCGGGTCTCATGGGGCGGGGAGTGGTGGTGGGGTCTTCTTCATCTAATCACAACAAGCTGAATTCTAGTCTAGGTAACACGGGCTTCTGAGAAAGACATATGTTCCTGCCACAGAAGGACAAAGGAAAGGACGAGGAAGAGGAGACATGTAAGCTCTGCTCCTGCCAGGAATGGGGGCTGTTGCCGCCAGGCTCAGCCCCCTCTTTATCTAGAGTGTATTTTTGCTTCCCTGCTTGCTCCGATGAGACTATCCATTGTTTCATCTACTACTGAACTCCTGCCCTCTGGGAACACAAGAAAGGAGGCCAGGTCGGAGGAAACTGGCCCTCCCCCTAACACAAGGAACTCTGGCCCACCTGGTATGGCTTCAGGTAGTTCCTCCAAACCACTTGCTACCTCCTTGCAATCCGTGAATGTTAAGGTATTTGCTGTCCTTTAGATTTTGATTAGACAACAAAAGGCAATGCATCGTAGAGGTGGTCCACATGGGGGCGGGGGTGCTCTGGCATGCTGGGGTTACTCAGGCAAGGTCCTGGTGGGTCACTGAGAACAGAACACACCTTTGAAGGCAATTCTAACATTTTTCTTCATCTCTTTTATTCCTGACACTGAATGGCCAGGATTACTTCTCCAAACATGCCGGCCCACATGTGCAATTTATCCAGGACTGAAATCCTCAATGCCGTGAGTCAAACTCAACCCTTTCTCTTCAAATCTGAAAAGTTATGCTAGGTATTCGTTATAGTAGTTGAACCCTAACCTAATAGCTCAAGCCCTTTTGAAAATCTCAATCCACGTGTGCAGATGCACACACTTATTCCTGTGTGGGCGGGTGTGTGTGCGTGTATGTCCATGTGTACATGTGGACGTTAACAAACCTCAGATCAATTCTTAAGAGCTGCCTACATTTATTTATTATTTGTGCACTCATTTATTATGAAATGACACGGTCTCCTCGCTGGCCTGGAACTCGCCATGCAGACTAAACTGCCTTGCTAGTGAGCACCACGGGGAGAGAGGATCCCCTAGAGGGTTCTTAGTCTCATTCATTAAAGAATTTAAGAATGGACCCAAACAGAAGCTTTTAGGACAATTTCATTAGAATTAAGGAGAAATCCTCAGGGCAGGTGAGCTGGTCATCTCACTAGCTGCCTTGAGGAGGGTGCAGGGGACGAGGAGAGAAAGCCATGGAGCCCTGCAGGTTTAGAGCCTGCGTGGAGGTCAGACACGTGGCAGAGTGGCAGCCACACGGCTGGGAGAAGGACTCTTTAGAGAAAAAGTAAAGAAATACAAGACGCTAGGGGCAGCCCAAAGCCTTAGAGAAAGAAAGTTTAGTAAGAAAGGGATGAAGAGGAGGAGGAATTACCCTTTTCTGAAGAGTTCAGAAAAGCATGCACACTTCCAGAGACCCACATGCCTGTTGTTGGGTCCAGAAGTTCCACACTGAGAGGTGGGATACCAGGCAGGAAAAGTTTACTATCTCATTAACCACCGGTATTCTGCCCATCTATTTAGCATAACGAGGTGAACCTGCCTTCCTATGACCAGCTGATTGACCAGTGAAACTGGAAAGGTAGGTATTCCAACAGATAGAGACGTTAGAGTCTTGACCACTTAAACTTATGGGGCTATCTGTTACCATAACATTAGGGTCCACCTGTCTCCTCCTCGCCAGCACTGGGATTACATGGGTGCAGGAGACCAAACTCAGGTCACCGTGGTTACAAGGTACAGTAAGCCGTCTTCCCCAGAACATGAAGCACTCTTGTGCCTTCGTTCTTTGTATCATCTTTGGGTTCTAAAATTAAAATTAACAGCATAGCAGGGAAAAACACCGGAGAAGGCACTTCTCAGACCTCCTTCTCCAAGTGCTCCATGTACTACGGTTAGGGTCAGGTCACAGAAGCAAAAACGGAAAATCCTTAGGCGTTTCTAAGTGGGTATTGGTGGTGATTTGTAAACGTTTTTTTCCCCTTTGACACAGGGTCTCACTCTGTAGCTCAAACTGGCCTTCCGACTTACAGCAACCCTCCTGCTTCATCTTCCCAAAGTACTGGAATTCCCAGCATGAACTAGCACCCCCAGCTTCCTCACGGGCTTCAATTATCATTCATTTCCCATTGTTCTATAGCACACGTAATCATAGTTTTGCCCTTGGTGTACTGCATTTT
>NW_008356461.1:194730-196489 GCF_000622305.1 Nannospalax galili
AAACCCCTCAGAGGAATGCCCAGAGACTTGTGTTTTAGTTGATTCTAGATCCAGTTAAGTTGACAACCATTAGCCATCACAGATGGTTTAACTTAGTTTTTCTACCTTATAATAATGGGGAAATTGATTGGCATTCAGAAGAAATTATAGTCCAAATATGAACTTCAGTCTTTCTCTAGACTACGATAAGAAGTTCGATGCCCACTTGCAAGTTCTGATCTATACGAACACAGCAATCAATCACAAGATGAAACAAGCATTTTCTACATTGTCCTGCACTGTTATTTGGAACATGTTTTCTGTTCTTTCTGCAAATCATGTCTACGATGCCTACCTTTGCATCTACAGGAGATAATCAATACTTTTCTATAAAATAGTCTTTATGTTTGTGAACTCAAATTCCTAGGGGAAAATGCCACACCTGTGTTAAACAGTCTACAGGGCTGATTACCGATTACATCATCAGTGCTTGGGAGAGTGGGGATGTTGTAGATCTAGAGCCAAATTGTCTTGGGCTATCTTTAGCCCTCTCCCAAGTCATTCATTCACCTGTGTGTGTGACCAGCTGTGCTTATGACCATTAGGAAAATCCTTGTAGAGTGTAAGAACACACCCCCTAGCTTCCACCAACCCAAAGACTAAGAATATAATCAGAGACTATCTGAGACCTGAAGTAGACACTTTCACTTTGCTCTAACACGCCCAGCTGACGTCCCCACCCATGTATTTGAAACATGTCTTCATTTATGAATTTTTTGCTCTGTTATTAAAAACCTTCCACATTACCATATTGGAACATGGTATTAGGGTAACCTGAATCTCTGCCCTTGGGCCATGGTCTCTCAGATCTGCCTCCAGAAAAAACTATCTCTTATTCTGCTTGAGGGGTGAGCTATGTTTTTGTGTTGATACGTGACATGATTTACCATACCAGAAGCTAATGTAAATAAGCATGGTGAGTAGTTTTGAAGGTGTGTGTGTCGTGGGGGGAGGGGTGCATGTGAGTGTGGGTGCCTGTGGAGGCATTAGATCCTCTTGGAGCTGGGTGGTTGTGAGCCACCTGACATGAGTACCAAGAATCGAACTCGGGTCCTCTGCAAGAGCTGTAGGAGCTCTTAACCACTGTGCCATCTCTCTAGTCCCTGTATTTGGCTTCTTCCTTCAAAAATCACATGACCATCACATCCCATTCTTAGAAGAGAACATAACTTGTCCCTGTAGCCATGGCAACCACATAAGGAAAAGAACAATTACAGTCCCTTACAGGAGGAGGAAGAGATCACAAGACCCTGACCTGGCCTGGGATTCCAGACAGTACCCCTCCTCCAGTTCCACGTTAGATCCTCTTGGAGCTGGGTGGTTGTGAGCCACCTGACGTGAGTACCAAGAATCGAACTCGGGTCCTCTGCAAGAGCTGTAGGAGCTCTTAACCACTGTGCCATCTCTCTAGTCCCTGTATTTGGCTTCTTCCTTCAAAAATCACATGACCATCACACCCCATTCTTAGAAGAGAACATAGCTTGTCCCTGTAGCCATGGTAACCACATAAGGAAAAGAACAATTAACAGTCCCTTACAGGAGGAGGAAGAGATCACAGGACCCTGACCTGGCCTGGGATTCCAGACAGTACCCCTCCTCCAGTTCCACGTGATGTTGGGAGATGCTAGCATGTATAAGAAGTGGAAGGTTCATGCAAAGTAGAACTGTCTTGCAAGTTCTCGTGGTCATCATCCATGATGGCGGGGTGTGGGGTGAGGGT
>NW_008356461.1:196537-199822 GCF_000622305.1 Nannospalax galili
TGTGTGTAGAGGATATGGGTGTGTCCCTTGTGAGGGGGGAGAGTAAAATACAGAGAGAAAGAGAGAGAGAGAGAGAGAGAGAGAGAAAGGGTGAGAGAGCAAGAGAGAGACAGAGAGAGAGAGAAACATATACTAGCATTACTCATTGAGCTTTTTAGAATCTCAAATATTCGAAGCACTTGAAAAGGCTCTGACTGACTTTTACTATGTGTGTTAACTCTGCTATTTCAGTGTTTAGGCTTTTTGCCCACTAGCTCATATTATCAAATTCTCACTAAGCGATTAACTTAAAGATAGTCGGTGATGAGGCAGAATTTGAAAACCGGAGCAGGATCCTCAGCCTAAGATTCATGGAACAGTTCTGAGGGCAGGAATTTGATGAAAAAAATAAAAGGTATTACTTTCTTTTTTAAATCTAATGATTATCCTTGATAAGTTTGGAACAACTGAAGCTCATTTGTTTAAAAATAAAAGATATTAGCCAGGCGTGGTGGCGCACGCCTTTAATCCCAGCACTTGGGAGGCAGAGGCAGGCAGATCTCTGTGAGTTCAAGGCCAGCCTGGTCTATGTAGTGAGTTCCAGGACAGCTGGGGCTACAGGGAGACCCTGTCTCAAAAAGACCAAAAAAAATATATATTTTTTTAATTAAAACATAAAAATAAAAATAAAAGGTATTTCTTTTTTAAGTGTAATGATCATCCTTGATAAGTCTGGAATAACTAAAGCTCATTTGTTTGTGTGTATGTGTGTGTGTGATGCATGTTTTCTTTTTTGACTTTTTTATTTTTGTTTTCTGTATATGAGTGGTATGCGTGCATATGTGTAAGTGCACCCGTGTCCTGCCAACACCTGAGGGGAAAGAAAGAGGGCGTCAGATCCCCTGGAAACGGGAGTTACGGACAGTTCTTAGTCGCCGTGTGGGTGCTGGGACTTGAACCTGGGTCTTCTGCAAGAACAGCCAGTGCTCTTAAACACTGAGCCATCTCTCCAGCCTTGATGTGTGTTTGCATGTGGATGTATGCACATGTAAACACATGTGGAGTCCAGAGGCCTACATGGGTGTTTCCCTCAGTCATTCTCTACCTAATTTTTGAGAGACAGTTAAACACTGGAAGTACAGCTTATCCATCAGCCTGGGCTAGTTGTGTGAACACCAGGAATCCATCTGTCTCTGACCCCCACACCCAACACTGTAGTTAGAGGCATGTAGCACCAGGTCTGGCTTCTACATGGACATTGAAGTTCCAAACTCACATGCTTCCACAGTCATCTGCCCAACACATGTGGACACCAGTCAAGTGTGTTGGGCACAGTTGACCTTGTAAATCCCATAGCACAGCAAAACGATACACTGTATGTCCATAGGTACCAGTTTCACTTGGTTATCTTGTCTGACTGGAATCTTGGCTCACTGTCACTGCCCAGCACCCCGAGAGAGTTTCCTACCACAAACCACTCCCTGATGAACCTCACAGGCCAGGAGGGCATCCAAAGATAACTTAGGCAGCAGCAAGCAGCTTTCCAAAGAAAACAGATAGTGCATACACAAAGGCACCAGAAGCAAGATCTGGAACTGAGCAAGCTGGAGTAAACTAGGAATCTATAAATGACGGAAGGTATAGATAATAAGAAACATCGTATCCTAAATAGCTTAAGTTTATTCATGGTATGAGAAGAGATCTACTCCAACATTTACTAATGCGCTTTGATATTGTAGCATAGTTTTTTGCAACGTCTCCTGTTTTCTTTTAAAGTTGTCAGGAATAGTGCACCATAGCAAAAACACAACTGCAAAATTAGACTGTCATTATGATGGGAAGTGATTTCTACTTCTGGATAGAAGAGATCTATCTCCAGGCATAAGGGAATGAGACAGTGACTTAGTACTTGCACACAAACAGTATCACTAAGTCTTTTGCAATCAAGTTTGTGACAAGAAGATTGTTTGGAATTATTTAATTTTCTTTTCTTTTGTTGAGATATGGTTTTTCTATGAAGCTGAGGCTGGCCCAGAACTCACTATAATAGAGCAGATTCGCTTTGAATTTGTTACCCTCTTCCCTTAGCCTTCTGAATGTTTGAGATTCCAAGCATGTGGGCATGGTGTCCACTTTTAATTCTGCTGCTGGAGAGGTGGTGGCAATTCCTTTAAATCACTGGTCAGACAGCCTAGTATAATTATTGAACCCCAGGTCTCAGTCAGAGCTGGCATGTGTGTGTAAATGTTTCTGATATGCTGAATCCCACATGTTTCCTGAAGTCCAGTTCTACAATGGCCCAGGGGCTTGACTGAATTGCATTCAAGGGCATCATCCCGACAGCACTTTCATTTCTAAAAGAGAATAGACTTCACTGTTCTCCAAGGTTCTTACCCTGAGCTGTGGGAAATATACAGCAAGGGTGGCCCTCTCTGAATATAATGTGTCTTAAAAAGTGTGACCCCTTCATCTCCTACATCACCTCCCTTTGGTCTGGTGAGGCAAATCTCTATGGGGTTTGGAAAGTGATCAACTCCCCAAGCTTCTTCTCAGGAACCAACTGCCTGTGAAAAGATCAGTGACAACACAGAGATTTTTCACTGTGGCCTGCAATTCTCCTGACATTGGGGGCTTTTTCCCTTTTTAAAATTATGTGTTAGTACTTAAATAAGAGCGTGCACGAAGCCGAGTTCAGTCTCCCCGGGGGCAAATAACGACGGCATGCTGGTGCACAGCTCTAACCTGGAAGTGTGAGTAGATGCAGGATAATCATTTCAAGGTCAAGGCAGCCTAGGCTATATGAGGCAATGTCAAAAAAATATATAAATAAGAAAGGGAAAAAAGAAAGCCTAAGGAATTAGTAACAGCAGGGTACTTTTTTCTGAAAACTGCCATCATTTCAACACCGTCTGGGGACACATTTCCTATCAAGCTTCTGACACGGGTTCATTTTGAAGACAATGTTCCATCAGGGCTGCTCAGACGCAGATGCAGCACTGCGCATGTGCTCCTGTATCCTCACGCTCAGGTGTAGGACTGCGGGAAGTGGGGAGGGCGGGCTAAACCGACAGGGCAGGAATCTTAGGGCCGGAAGACCGCTGATCAGGGACTGAACGAACCCCCTTAGAGACCTCCTGACCCAGAGCATCTCCCTGAAAGCTGGTGATTGACAGGGATGCTCTCCTGAGCGCCTTGTACACGTGACATCACTTTACCTCGTCCCCCTCCTTTACCTCGCCCCCCCTTACCTCTCCCCCCTCCTTTACCTCGCCCCCTACTTTATCTCGCCCCCCCTTTACCTCGTCC
>NW_008356461.1:200270-202605 GCF_000622305.1 Nannospalax galili
CGGGGCCGTGAGTCGCGCACGCGCAGCTGGTCCCCGCCCCCCACCCCGGCTGAGACGGCTGCGCCATGGCGGCGGCACCCGCACCCGCGCCCGCGCCCCCGCCGCGGCCTGTCACCCACCTCATCTTTGACATGGACGGACTGCTTCTGGGTGGGTAGCTTCCGGCGACGGCTGTCCGGTTGGGGTGGAGGTCGGGGTCGCCGTTTTCAGGGCCGGCGGGCTCCTCGGTTTCCCGCGCTTTTGAGCCCCAGGAGACGGCTGCGCCATGGCGGCGGCACCCGCACCCGCGCCCGCGCCCCCGCCGCGGCCTGTCACCCACCTCATCTTTGACATGGACGGACTGCTTCTGGGTGGGTAGCTTCCGGCGACGGCTGTCCGGTTGGGGTGGAGGTCGGGGTCGCCGTTTTCAGGGCCGGCGGGCTCCTCGGTTTCCCGCGCTTTTGAGCCCCAGGCCAGCCTAGAAGCGGGGCGGAGGCCCGGCGCCCGCAGTCACGTCTAGGCTGACCCTGCGAGCGTGCGGCCACCGCGTCTACGCGGCCCCAGCACCGCTTCCGGTGGGGCCGCAGCACGTGGGACGCCCTCCCCCTAGGACCACTTGGCCCCGCAGTGTTGATCCCCTGACGACCTTCAGGCCCGCCCAGCCTCAGTTTCCCTGTTTGCAACGTCCGCCGGAGGGTGCCTGCGCGCCTGGTCCAGGACTGCTGCTCCGGGGAGGGCTTGGCTGTAGCATCCCGCGGAGGTGTTCAGCCGCTTTGGACATCCCTGGCCACGTTTGGGAGCATTTGAGCCGTCCTAGCCGGTGCTGGGGGGATGGGGCTGCTGGCGTCGCCGGGAGTCCAAGCAGTTCCACAAGAGAGCCCTGGTGCAGCCCATGGGAAGGACTTATCCAACCCCCCAGCTGTCAGTACTGCAGAGGTGGAGAAACCTTGCCAAGTGACCTAGCCACGCAAGGTCACCAGCAGGCCGGGCATTACCGAGGACTCGCTGGAAAAGGCAGAGGCTGCTGCCCCACCCTTTCAGCTGCCTAATGGAAAGGTGCATTTGAACCCAGTTGCTCAAAACTTTGAGAATCAATACTGTCTGGGTCTGAAAGCAGCTGAAATCTATCAGTTTTGGTGGGAGAGAGAACCCACCAGAAAGACAAAATCACTTAGAAATTCAAACAAAACACTCAAATTTTCACTCAACAGAATGGTGCTGAACTCCACTCAAAGCCTCCTCGTACAGTTGTGAATGAGACATACAAGCTAACCTCCAATCTCCCAGAAGGCTTTGTATATCTAAAAACAAGTAGCCCAGCTTTAGATTGGTGGCCTATTGATTTGATTGCCTCATCGGGCAAAACACTAGTAAGGGAAATACTTGCTTTTAATCGACTAAAAACAAGGAAAGGCTCACACTTTTGAGGGTAATGAATGGTACTTCCTCAAGGGCTCCCAACTAGTGCAGATACCTAAGAAATTGTTAGACTGACTTAATTCTACATATAGTTGACCTTTATCTCTCACCATGTTGCAGAATTGTTAGTGAGGAGACTCATTTTGTTGGGGAAAAAACAAAACTAGTGCTCATTTTAAGGACAGAGATGTGAAATGTTGAATTCCAGCGATAGGACCATCAGGGGATGCCCCTGGACACATATCAGTAATTGAATGATGCAGTGTTAATTCAAGCACTAAATTTGAAAGGAGTCCATTTCAGAAAGCTGGGCATCTTCCCTATAGTTTTACAGGTCAAGAAATTTAATTGTTCCACAAATTGCTTCTCCTTTAATGAAAGTTTCAGGTAGCCTTTTCTGGGACAGCTCTGATTTCTAATGTATAAGCAAGTTGTCTTATTAATATTGTTTTAAAGGTCTCCATGAGTTTGATGCCTGAGGGGTTTATAGCCCTGTAGTCATCGCCTGGGCTTGAATTAATTCACTTATCAACAAGAATTTGTTTTCTTGACCAAATCACCCCTCCTCCAGCCAGTCTTTAGCACTTTGCTCTGGTATGTGTGGTTTGTCCTAGAATAGATCATCTGTGTGTAATGAGCCCTTTCTCAGGTCTGTTTGTGGTATACATAAAATGTGTTTGTAAGCCTGTCCCCAGGAGTCTGCCATAGTACTGCAATTCACTTGGGAAAGTGAAACTGAAAAGTTTTGTGCAGAATAGTTGACTGGTAGACAGGAAGTTTCTTTAGTCGCAGGAGAATATGGAAGTGAGTACAGATTTTAGGGGAAATGTTGACCTATAGTTCACTAAATTACTGTCCTTTGCTGCTGGAAATGTGTGATACTGTCACTGAGGGAAAAGATACTTTCACACGCTTTTTTTTTTTTTTTTTTTAACCC
>NW_008356461.1:202617-207436 GCF_000622305.1 Nannospalax galili
TCTGTCCTTTGCGTCTGGAAAAGTGTGATACTGTCACTGAGGGAAAAGATACTTTTCCACGCTTTTTTTTTTTTTTTTTAACCGGCATCAGCAGTCAGCCACCTGTGAATTAGGGAATGATCTTGGCTCCTCGGTTCAGAGAGAAAAGAGGTAACTAAAGTAATTTGTGAAGAGGAGGGCCAAGATGTTAGAGGGAGAGGAAGGATGAGGGGGTGATAGGAAAGATGCTGTGATTGGTGGATAACTGAAGTTAGCCTCCAACGACAGCCCCGTTTCTTTAAAGGAGAGGGAAGTCTGCTGTGCAGGGTGCCTTGTAGGAACAGAACACAACAGTCAGTGCTTCCCAGAAAGTGCTATTACGGAAGGGAGCAAACAGATACAGATTAAAAGGGGTTTGGATGCCCTCTCTTTAACTAACTAAATGGAGCCAAAATGCTGTTCTTTTTTAATTTAATTTAGTTCACTTTCGTGTTTGAGACAGCGTCTCCGTCTGCAGCCTAGGTTGGCCTAGACTCATGATCTAGCACAGGCCGGTCCCAAGCTGCCAGGAGTCTGTTGCAGTTTTGTGAGTGCTGGTAATACCATGTGATTTTGCACAGAGCCAGTATAGGAAAATCATTTGGATGTTTTTGTTTGTTTGTTTGTTTGTAATACTGGGTTCTCTAAATACGTGTTTTAGACCGATAGCCCTTCTCAGCTTGGAATAGCTTCCTGCTAAGTGGGGTGGGAGTCTCGTTCTGTGAACTGGTACCAGTTTTGCAGTCACGGCAAATGATACCTGCTGTGGATATTGGCTGTGTTGGGAGGGCCAGGAAGGCAGAGGTGAGTTGTTCAGAATATTCAGTTAGCAATTTGAAGATAAGTCAAATGTGGTATACATAAAATGTGTTTCTAGAAGTTGGATACAGTAGTTACTTAAAATCCTTTTAAAAGTCATCACAGAAAAATAAGCTTATTTCCAACCTCTTCAGTTAGAAAACAGTAAGAGCCAGGCTTGGTGGTATAGTTTGTACTCCTGCCTGCTCAGGAGAGTTTTAAGTCCAAGGCCTGCGTGGACTACAGACTAAGTTAAAGTCTGTTTCAGCAGTTTAGCAAGACCTTGTCCTAGAATCAAAAGACTTTAAAAAACCAGGGATATGTCTCAAAGATAAGGAACTTGCCAAGCGTTTGCAGGGATCTGGGCTGAGTCTAACACAGGCAGAACAGGCCTAAGTCTGGGATGGGAGAGGAGAGTCTTTCCCTCTTGGATGTAGCACGTCTCTGTAAATATCTGCAGACTACAGGATTTCAGAGAGCGGCTGTCTGTATCCATTGATCTTTGGCCCTGACTGCTTCACTGGGCTACACCTGATGTCCCACAGCCTGGGTCTCTGCGGTGTGTCCAGCGCGCAGGACCCCAGGGAAGCTTAGGCTGCCAGTTGTGTGTGTCACTTGATTTGGGCTTTCGATCCTGAGCAGTCCATAGAGCTGGAGAGGAACCGAGAACCCTCTTCTGCAGCACGTCCCCATGGCCCAGATGTGTGCTTACCACCTTTGACCCCCTCTGATGGACCCAAGGTTTCAAGGGATAACAGAGTGTGTGTCAGTGTCCTGCCTCTTCCAGAGGGATGAGTCATCCATTGCAGGTTGCATTTCTAAGAGCCTTGGCTCACCTTTCAGCCAGGCAGATCCAAATAAGGCTCTTGTCATCCGCCTCTCCTACGTGCTTACCTCTTGGCCTTCTCAGGACAGTGTCCTCGGGGAGTCAACGTTTGTTTCCTGAAACGTGAGCGTGGGGAAGTGGGGTTCAGGCTAAGGGCCCCACGGAGGAGATTTTATTGTGTGTTGCAAGGTGTCCTGTTTTGAACTTGACATCCTTTGAGCTCTGTCACCCCGAAGTGTGCCCTTGTAGTTAGATGTCTGCTGTCCACCTGTGTTGTTCTTGGTTCTAGAAGAATTGAGAGGGGGTAGGACTGGCATCTCCACACTATGCAGGTCCGTGGAAGTTGTGTCCAGCCGACACCGGAGGCCAAAATGTCAGCAGGTTTCGATGCGCGCAGGTGCAAGGTTTCTGGCCTTCAGAAGCGACGTTCGCCATGTGCTTTTGCTTGGAGTCTTTGCAAACTAGACTGAATCACCGAGAGCAGTCATCGCTTTTTGTTTGCTATTTTTAGAACAAGCTCTTTGTTCTTTTTTTTTCTCCTTGAAAATGCTGTGTGTTGGGGATGATGATGTCAGATCCCTGTTATCTTTCAAACTATTTGCTCTTTTTGGTTTTAGAATATTGTACTATAAACCCCATTCTTTTCCATCATTCGTCACAGGTTTGGGGGAGATTTGAATCTGTTGAAAAGCGCGAGACGAGCAAGTGTGTGTGTTCAAAACACTTGCAGGTTCCCAGGTGACTTGTTTGAAAACCTGAGATGTTTGAAAAACAACTAAGTGATCATATCTGCTGAGCCTGAATCATCACATCCCTCTCAAAATCCACACACCAGAACCTAATTCCCAGTGTCGTAGTGTTGTCAGGTGGGGGTTTAGGGCGTGACCACCTTTCCTCCAGAGTGGAGTGGGCTCGGGCCCTTATGAAAGAGGCTTGGAGGAGGTTGATGTCCGTTTCTAGCCTGTAGGATCTGTAAGGAAGTCCCATCTATGCAGCAGAGGGGGCACACGATGACACGAGCACATTGAAGTTGACGTTCCCAGAACACTGAGCTAGACCTCTCCGTCGTACCCGATGCACTTTGTTATAGCAGCTCGACCTGAACTCAGATCACAGCCTGCCCATCGCTGAGAGGTGCAGTGCTGTTCTGCAAGCACAGGTTATGATGGAAAGTAAGAGCAGGGCCATCAGGTGCAAGTCCTTACTCAGCTGCTGTTCATTGCTTTCCTATGTCGGAAACGTTATTTCATTGTGTTTCAATGGTGGAGGGGCTTGTTTCATGGTGAGATATTCGAGTTCTTTCTAATATTTATTATTATGTGTGTGGAATGGGGAGGGAGTACGTGCTTGCCGTGGCACATATGTGAGACGGCTTGGGGGAGTCGGTTCTTGTAATCCATGTTATAAAGCTTGGCAGCAAACACTTTTACCCTCCAACGCATCTGGCCTATTTGAGATTTAAAACGGTCCCTTGGGCCCCAAGGAAGACTCCTTTTGGAAAAGTAGAAATCCTAACACATCGTATCTGCCGTGTAGGTGCCCTGCAAGGACAGTGGTTTTCCCTTCTGCTTGGCGAAGGTAGACTCCGATACTAGCACAGCTTGCGGTTCGTAAACGTGTTAGCCTTCTGCCGCTGTGACAAGGTATCTAGCATAATCAGTGACCACCGGGAAGGAAAGCTTGGTTGCCGAGGTTTCATTCTGTGCTGAGGTGACCCTGTCGGTTTGGGCCTGTGGTGGGGCAGAGCACTGTAACCGGAGGTGTGTGACAGAGCAGACTCCCTCCCTCAGACAGGAGACACAGAACCTGTCCCATTATACCCTGCCAAGGCACAGCAGAAGTCACCCCCCCACTAGGCCCCACCTCCTAAACTCCCGTCTGCCTCTCAACAGCACCATCCACAGGATATCAAGTTAGCACGTGAGCAAGCGATGGGTCAGATACTTAAGATCCAAACTGTAGCAGTTAGAGGCTCACCTTCCCCCCATGTTCCAGCAGCAGCAGCAGCAGCCGCCGCCACCTCCCTCTTGCCCATGGCTAATGCCTGCAGTTGAGCTGCTCATAGCCTTGGGTGGGCCCGTGACACCCCGGACCCTCCTAGTCCCAGGTCCTAGGCCAAGGGGCATGCTTTTGGTGTGTGTGACTGGTGGCATCATACTTTGAGATTAATGCGCTAGACTCAGACAGACAGATGGAGGAGCAAACCAGCATCTGTGGGACTCCCATTAGACGCCAGTGTGGACATCTTGGCTCATCTGAAGGCCACCCCGGGCCAGTAGACAAAATCCCCGTGTATGTCGTATTTTTGTGACCCAGGCAAGAACAGGTGTTGTTCAGGAGGACCGTAGACCTTGCTTCTCGGTAGCCCTACTGTCCTACCCTTGGCACCTCTTCCAAGGTGTCAGTGACTGTTCCAGGTCTACCGTGCTGGGGAGACAGCCTCAGCCAGCCACAGAATGTGACCTGCACAGGGGAAGAACTAGGTGACAAGGGGGGTCAGGAGAGGTTTCTGAGGTGGCTGCCATTTCTGGAGGTGGCCTGAGCTCTTCAGCAGGAAGGCACATCCTGCAGGAGAGCTCTGCCCTATGGTGGCCACTGTCAGGAGAGGATGCACACAGGAATGGGGACCCCGAGAAGGGTCCATCCACCACATCCAGCAGCGTGCAAAGAAGAAAAATCAGTTATGCACATCGTCCTGTTAGTTCTTCCTACATCGGTGTGATTAGCGTCCTCTGCCCTCTGTGGGGAAGACTGGAGAGACTTGAATTTTAAGCGTGAAACAACAAAACTAACAAGATAATTAAGTAGTAATTAGAGCGTTCTGTTTAAAGAGAGAAACAGGGAGCGTGCCTGCTCCAAAGGTTGCCTTTAGAGGTGTTTGAAGAAGGAGTTCCACAGCGTTCAGCCGTCAGGAGAACTGAGGCCTGCAGCAGTACCCTGGCTCCCAGAAGGGAGGGAGGGAGGGAGGGGGGGGAAGACTGGAGAGACTTGAATTTTAAGCGTGAAACAACAAAACTAACAAGATAATTAAGTAGTAATTAGAGCGTTCTGTTTAAAGAGAGAAACAGGGAGCGTGCCTGCTCCAAAGGTTGCCTTTAGAGGTGTTTGAAGAAGGAGTTCCACAGCGTTCAGCCGTCAGGAGAACTGAGGCCTGCAGCAGTACCCTGGCTCCCAGAA
>NW_008356461.1:210852-261567 GCF_000622305.1 Nannospalax galili
TCCCCTTCTCATCTTCCCCCCCTCCTCCACCTGTTCCTCCTCCTTTACCTCCAGACCCTCCCTACCATCTCCTTTCTCTTCTGAAGCGCCTTTGTCTTTGACCCGGTCTTCTCCCCTCTCTGTACCTCTGACTTCTTGGTCTCTCTCTAGTTGGCCTCCAGTTCCTCCTGCCCATAGGATGCTGTCCTCTGAAGCTCAGTCTTTGCTGACATGGGAATGCCAGCCTTGGCAGCCCTGGCGCCACTCCCTTTTGCCCTCTTGTTCCTGCTTGCTTGGTTTTGTATGTCAGGGAGAGGTAGCGGGCACAGTGCCACGATGCAGGAGGAGGCTGTTTATTTAGCAGTGCGATGCCCGGTGGCTTCCAAACGGGAGCTCCTTTTCCAAAGATGCAAAAGAAAAAAAGGACCTTGAGCCCACGAGCACATGTACTTACCGGGCTGGCGTCAGGCCGGCATGGTGCCCTGTGCTGTTCTTTGACTAGGTTCGACAAACCCAAAATGACTGCTCTTGCTTGACTTGTATCTGATCAGAACCATACAGGGATTTGCTTCAGGCCTAGTGTGAAATTTCCTCGGAAGAGTCACCCCACCCAGCCACAAGGTGCATCCTTGAACTTCTGTGTCCTTGACTGAGGACCAGACTCAAGCTAGAATCAAAGCCCACGCATTGTTGTAATAAAATAATTATGTGATAATTCCCAGGACGGTCACAGGTGCTGGGCATAGTTTTGGCCTGACATTCTGCCGTTCTTTGTGGCACAGCTGGTGAGGGGCAGGGAATATTCACCTTTCTTTGAAAGCACAAAGCTAGTCCACCCTCTCCCGGAATCTAGAGGGAAACTCCCAGTGAGGTCTTCGGATTTCAAGCACACGTGTCTTCCACAAGGTCGTGTGGCCTCAAACTTAGCACATGGAGAAAGACGCTAATCCAGAGTGCGTGTGTGTCTCCGAGAGTGAGTGCCTGTGCCAGGACAGGCCGGGGTCTGCAGAGTCAGTGTTTTAGATCTCTCCACACTTCACCTGCAGTTCAGGCAGGCGGTGAGCGAATGTTGAATAGGAGGGAAGAAGGACTGCTGATCTCCGTGTGGCCTGGCGTCCGTGTGTGGCCTGGCATCCGTGTGTGGTCTGGCATCCGTATGACTAAATGTCATTAGTGAGAGGCCGGAGTGTTGCTAATTACATCCTGCCACCTGTTTCCCATGTATGTGCCTTCTCTAATTATGTCCCAGGCCACAGCTGTCAGAAAGACCCAAGGCTAATAAAGCGCTTGTCCTTTCTTCCCTTGCGAGGACTTTGAACTTGTCATTTCACCTGCAGGGACTCAGGCCAGCTGCAGTTAAATGCGATTATACTTAACCAACAGTTACTGGTAACTTGGGGGTGGCTACGGCTGGGATTTATAACAATAATAAGCACATTCGAGCATAGTCATATTTATATTCATATGCATATGTGTGAACTCTGGATTATTCATGGAGCTATCATCTCAGGCCTGGCTGCCTCGCCTCTGGCTGTCTGAGTGATGTCTGTGTCCTCACTCACAGCAGAGTAAACAAAGGGCCCCAAGGAGTGCTCATGTGAAGCACTGAGATAATCAGAGCACGTCTCCCCCCACAAGATGCTATAATTAGAAGTCACACAGCCAAACCCATATTTGTAAAGCCTATCCTCCCTTGCTGAGCTGCCTCATCTCTGAACTTGCCGGTCCAATGCCTGGTTGTGATAGAAAATTCCATTTGTGCAGCAACTTGGAAGAGGAGCCCAGCTCTGCTCCACCGCAGTGGCACTCATCCCAGGGCTGTTCACTTCCAGTCCTTGCCTTTCACTTTTTTTCCTCTCTGTTTCTCTTTCTCTCTCTCTGTCGTGTGTGTGTGTGTGCGTGCGTGCGTGCGTGCGTGCCTGCCTGCCTGCCTGCCTGTGTGCTTGTTGGTGTCTGGGTGTGCACATTCAGAGGCCAGGAGAAGATACCAGGTGACCTGCTCCAGGCCTTCATCCCTCGAGACAGGGTCTCACATTGAGTGTGGAAGTACGCTGGTATCCAGGCAACTCAAGAGAGCCTGTCTGGGCCCCTCCCAGCACTGGGGTGATAGGCAGGTGCACCGCCAGGCTGGCCCTTTTTGATGTGGGTGCTGTGTATGTGATGTCAGCTCTTGGTGCTTTAGCATCACACACTGCCACCCCCTGAGCCGCCTCCATGGCCCTGCAGGGCTCCTTCATCTATCTACAGCTGTCCTACACAGGCTCATGTACACAGTGCGAGAGGTGTGATGGGCCGTGTGCTTAACGCTACTCTGGGGACTCATCGGTTCGCCCCTCTTTGCTTTTAAAAATGTGAGCGATTCAAAAATGTTCCTGTTCTTTAAACCTTTGATTTCTACCTATACTGTTTACAAATCTAGTTGACTTTTTAAGAAACCTTAGCAGTGTTTGAATTTGTTTTATATAAGCTTTATCTTTTGTGCTGTTAAGGCCACTTGGTAATGTAACATTTTGTTTCTTTGCTGAGGAACAAATGTTGGCTTTCTGGCACTGTAACAAGGTGAGATGAATCAGCTTAGAAAGAGTGAAAGGTTGACTTTGGTCACAGTTTTGGAGGTTTCAGTCAGCAATTGCACAGACCCGTGTTCCGGCAGCAGACACACTTTCCTAGAACCCTGGGGTAGAACAAGCCAAGTCCCTCGATTGAAAAAGGAAGGGGAATTTCAGAAAAGAGCGTAGATGTTAAACAGACGCTGGAGCTCCAACAGTCCCTTCAGAGATACAGTGACCTGGCAAACCTCTCCTGAGCACACCTCCACAAGTCTGCTTCCATCACCTCAGTGTGCTGTGCTGAGTGAGACCAAGCGTTAACCCGACAGGAGCACTGAGCCTCAGTACCGCGACTGCTGTTGAATTCTGATCCTGTTGTCTTACGGCCAAGTGTAGGTCATCTGCGGGAGCCTCTCCAGTGTTCATGATTGGCTCCTTTGCCTCTCCGCCCAAGTGCAGCTCAAAGACTACAGCCATGAAGCAAGGGCCTCTTCTAAACATTTCTCTCAATGATTGGGTAGTTCGCATGTGATGGCACACTAAGGGAAAGTTCAGCGCTCAGCAGCCACGGTTCCCAAGGGTGACTAGGTTGTCCTTTCTTAACGTAGGCAATGAGTACAGTGATTTCTGAACTTTGTAGACATTCTAGACTCTCTGACTCTGCTTTCCAAATCAGTCAAGTCCTACGATATCTATTACAAGTTCTGAGTCTTGCTTGTAGTTTGATTTATGTACAGTACAAAGCCATCCCACTGACATGAGTGAACTTGGAGCTGGCTGTAAATACACGCCTGCCCAGCCCTGTTCAGTTGGAAGTTGTTCTCTCCCTGCCTGTTAAGGCTAGTTGCTCATTGAGAACTTGAATGGACATTTGACTATCTCTGTATACAGAGCCTTGGCCAGAGAAAACTACTGAACCTCCTGACAGTCAAATGCCTGTTGCATTAGTGTTGAGTCAGAGGATGTGCTCAGATGGTGCTCAACTGCACCTTCATGGGTCATGGTTCTGAGAAACCCTGAATCTGAGCTATAGGAACGAGTGTCCATGATGCAAACTAGATGCATTATTTTCGTTTTTCTTTGATTTGTTGGTGTGTGTGTGTGTGTGTGTGTGTGTATGTGTTGTGTCTGTATGGGAATGTGGGCACACTTGTCCCATGGCGAGTGTATAGAGGTGAGAGTACAGCTTTCAAGAATCAGTTTTCTATACCCACTGTGGGTGCCAGACATGAAACGCAGGCTGTCAGCCTGGCTCAGCAAGTGCCTCTACCCTTTTACCTGCTGAGCTATCTTGGTCCTGCCCTCAAATATGTATCACATATATAATATATGGATATATATTTGGGGGGGTCTTTTTGAGACATGGCCTCCGCATAGCCCCAGATGGCCTGGAACTTGCTATCGAGATCAGGATGGCCTCTATCTCAGAGATCCTCCTGCCTCTGCCTTCCGAGTGCTGGTATTAATGGTAGGTATCACACCCAGGTTTATATATTCTTTTAAAAAGGATCCTGGAGCCTATTTCTTAGGGCTTTTCTTTTTTCCTTCCTCATGTTGAATCAGCCCCTTCTCCCCCAACAAGAAGACATGTAACTGGCTGCTGTGCTTTCGTTTGTTTGTTGGGTCTTTTTGTTTTCCTGTAGCCCCAGCTGGCCTGGAACTATGTAGACCAGACTGGCGTGGAACTATGTAGACCACACTGGCCTTGAACTCACAGAGATCCGCCTGCGTCTGCTGGTGCTATTTTGTTTTGTTTGTTTTGACAAAGGCAATAGTGAATAATGCTTGGGTTGGACCACGTCTCTTAAAATTCCGATGCTAAACCCCAGCTCCGCAGGACCTCAGAATGTGACTGGGTTCACAGACGGGGTTCTTAAGGAGGTGAGTGAGGTAAAACTGGGTCGCTGAGGTGGCTCTGATCTAACAGGACTGGTATCCTTACAACACAAATAGGTGAGGACACACACACACACACACACACACACACACACACACACACGTCTCTGAAGCCACACAGAGGAGGTAGCTTCTGCAAGCCTCCAAAGGCCTCCCTAGGAGGAGGCAGCCCTGCTCATGCCTTAACGTTAGACTTCCAGCCTACAGTCCTATGAAACTGCTTGTTGAAGAACCATCCAGTCTCTGGTCCTACTGACAGATAAGCTCAGTAGTTTAGTGTTTAGAGTCTGTGTCGGGATGAAGCCATAAACTGAGACTTTGGAAAGCCGGCTATGAGGACGAGGGGCAGCTAGGCAGAGCGGCATCCATCCAGACACCCGTGGAGGCGTGTGTGTGCATCTCCCGAACGTGAAGAATTTCAGTGCTCCACATTAACTTATTGAGTCTCATGCTGTGACAGTACAAAAATTGGGGAAAAAATAGGTACTGCAGAATATTGAGGTTGGTCCCAGCGATTTATCCATGCAGCAATTCTGAACACATAGCATGCTGTCCTTCCAGGGAACTGGTGCACTGCTCCTGCACATCTGTCACAGTCCGCTCTATAAACAGCTGCTGGTGCTTCTCATCCACCTCTGTTTTTTGAGGGTCAAGCATTTAAAAAGAGAATTCTTACATGTGTACACATTTTGCTATATTTTCTTTCTTTCAGACAGGACCCCGGTACGTAGTCCACGGTAGCTTCAAACGCACCATCTACCTGTCTCTGCCTCCTGAGTGATGTGCTTTCACTTGTGCACCACCATGCCTGGCATGCATCTGGTTTTGATGTATTTGAGAGTTGCTGTATGAAGGTCAGGTTGTGGGAAAAAAATCGTTCAAGACAGTTTCTTATTGCATTTTAATGCATTGATTCTGTATTGCTGCTGGAAGGCATTGCTGCAAAGAAGAGTGTAAGACAGCAGACTTAGGAAGTTGTGGTTCTAGAAGTCAGCCTTTTCAGGGTCCTGAACTCAGATGTCTGCAGGGTTACGTTTCAGGACAATTTTTGCTGGCCCTTCTCCATTATCCAAGGTCACCCCCATTTCTTGGCTCACTGCTTCCACAGATCAGCTTCTCAACATTCTTTTCAAATCCGTGCATCACAGATTCCCTGCAGAAATTGCCTTTCTTGCATCCCACTGCTAGATGTTTTTCTCAAAGTATCTTGTAACTTCTCCTGTGGTTTTTCTCATCCATGAATATGTGAAGAGCCTGCTATTTACTTGTCACTAGTCATTTTTTTTTCTTTGAGACAGGGTCTCATGTAGCCCAGACTGACTAGTAACTTTCTGTGTAGCCATGGTTGACCAAGAGTCTCTGGTTCTCTTCCCTCTGCCTTCCCCAGCACCGGGACTAAAGTTTTAAGTTTATGCAGATACTTGACCGACTGGACTCCATCTCCAGCCTGTTTGCAGCAGATATTTTGGTTCCTATTCTTCTATTACCAGTTTCATTGTTTGCTGTCTAAATACTTTGCTTTGCTAAATACTTTTTCCATTTATGAGACTGTACTGAGCGTACCTGCAGGATGCTGAGTGCGTACTTGAGTACTCTGTACATTCTGTTATTGCTGAAGGATCTCTGTCTCTCAGTCCTGGCTTACTTCATGTGTTTAAGAGATTTAAATCTTTAAGTTCTGGCTAGTTCCTGTATCCACTACTGAAACGCAGTATTCAAGGCTCCATCATAATTGTTGATTGACTTGGTATTCCATTTCTAACACGGTGCTTTGACTCCATGGAATTTGGACCTCAGCGGATTTCTCCTTCTGTTCATGACGGTCACATCTTGTGGATGAAGTGGACCTTTGTCCTCTATAAGAAGCTGTTGTTGAAATGCTGTTTTCCTGCTCGTCGGGCCGTCAATGCCAGTTGTCGTACGGTAGCACGTACGGGTGACGCTTTGTTACTTGTTTCTCTATGTCTTATGTCTTCTTACGTACCTCTTTTTCCCTCCCCTCCTCCTTTCCTCTCTCCTTTCCTCCCTGCTTCCTTGCTTTCTCCTTTAAACAGGTTCTCATATACCCCAAGACACTTGCTCTGTATCCAAACATAACCTTGAACTCCTTTCGTAGCCTCCCAACTACTTGGGAGGAACCACGCCTAGTTTCTGTGGCTAGGGATGGAACCTAAGTCCCTGTGCATGACCTCAGCCTCATCCCCAGCCCCTGGACTCCACTTCCTTTGAGTGTCCCTTATCTTCTAAGTGTATATGAGAGACTTTGTCACCGTGTTTTGGGTGTAGAGCGGCCTCTGGTTTCTACTAATAGCCACTCATGTTAAGAGCTGCAGGAGCTGTACCCTGGTTTCAGTCTCAAACCCGTCCTTTGGGATGTGAACATACAAATTACTTCTTGAAACGTCTGTCCAGTCAACAGAGATTGACTGTTGTTGCCTCCTCCTCCTTGATTGTAAGTCAGACAGGAGAAAATAAATTTATAGACAAAAATGCATTTATGTTACCTTTTATGTCCTCTCAAAGGCCAAAATCATCCAGTAATTGTGAGCCCTCATTTTAATGTGAAAAAGAAGTTAGTTTTTTCCTCTTTCAATTTAAAGCAATTTAGCACCATTTAGAAAGATTACCAAAGATGTTTTTCATTAGATTATTGGATAATGAACCACAGCAGTTTCGTGTGATAAACAGTGTTAAATTTTAAGTTTTCAAACCTCGTGCACTGGCATTTTCCCATGCAAAAGGAAAGTAAAAAGCAACTTTTAAAAAAATTTATAAAACTCAGAGTCTTGTGTGTCTAACGTGTTGTGACACTAAGCTACACCCCAGCCTCAGCAAATCAATACCAAATCTTCACTTAAATGCCACTTTCAAATTAGAATTTTTTTTTGTTCATTAAGCCCTATTGAAATATTAGAAATAATTGTGAATGAGAAGGAGAGTGGACGTCTTGCATGACTTTAATAACCACCTCCAGTTTTCTTGGCCTGGACGGAGAGCCATCTAGAAAACTGTTGCACATAAGTGAGACGTGAGAATCTGCACCCACCCACACATGCTGTGTGCACAGCCTTCTAAGCACCCCTCATACCCAGAGCGTGCCATGCAAAGAGGTTGCAGCCACTGTGACCCTGGCTCATAGAACCCTGATTCAAAATGGAGGCAGGAAAGCCTGAGCGTGTTCCTTTGTAAAGTGTGTCTCCTGCCTCCTTCAAGGAGATCGATCGGCAAACCTTTCTTCAGCTTCTGCCGCCAGGAACCCGCTTAGCAAAAGGGGAAGGGAAAAAGACGCATAAGAAAGGGGGAGGGGACCCAGCTGAGTGACAGAAAACAGTCACATCCAAGGCCATTTTTGCTGCAGAAAGCCAGAGCGGCTGGTACCATCGGGTGTGCATCCTGGATGTGTCTCTTTGTCAACCGCTTATGCACTGCTAATCAACTGCTAATTATCAACTGCTAATGCAAATGGCTGTGGACCAATTCTTCTCATCCCATTATATTCCAGGTATATTGTTCGGTGTGGTCCTGAGAATCATCTGCCATCCCCTCATTTCCGTTTTGAATGACTGGGTTTATTAAGTATGGAGCAAAGAAAGGACTGAAAGGCAAGTGTCAGGTCCAGAGAAGCAACAGACGGCCAAAGGCAGGCAGACCAGATAGCGCAACATCCGGCCGCTTAGCATCTGGCCGAGACAGCAGAGGAGCCCACTTGCGAGAGCAAATTACGGGTCTCAGATCAGGGGCCTACGGACAGGTGGCCCAGACCCGCTGGGGGAGCCCCAGGAGGCAGCCAGCTGGAGCTCTCCGTTGAGAGAGCCCGGGCAGAGCATCCCTGGGGGCCACTGGGTGAGGCTTCGAAGGCCCAAACTGCAGCAGATAAATACTGTGCTCGTGAACCTGACCTGAGCGTTGAGGAGCTCGCCTGGAGTTCCCTGTGGAGAAAATCCTGGGCGAACGTAGGGCTCGCGCCTTCCTCTTTGGCTGAGCTTGCATCTCGCATTTCCCACTGCTGTATTTGTGTATAGTGGGGTCAGGGATAGGAGCCTCCACAGAAACACTCTGCCCACCAGCTCTCCTTAAGGGCACATTGATTTTAATCCTGCTGGCTGTTTGTCAGTGCTAGGGGAGCCAGTCCAGAAAACAGATCTTGAAGGATACTTTGAGGCAAATGTGTTTGGGTCTGAAACCAGGAAGGAGACGGCCTGCTCCTAGAGTCGGCTTCTCAGCCTGCTCCTAGACTCAGCTTCTCAGCCTGCTCCTAGAGTCGGCTTCTCAAGTGAGCCCAAACAGCACGTGACAGTTTATCAGTATAATGTATATTACGATATAAGACTTTTCCTTTGCAGAGCTCAACACAGATATCTCTCAGCATTTATAAACCTTCCCGTTCCATTTAACTTACCTTCCTTGCTTTTGGCTTTTCAGGAGCCCCAGTACTTGACCCATCAGCAACAAGACCTTTAGATGACTCCAGATCCCTTCCATCCACCTGCCTTTCCCCGGTTGCTTACCCCAGATATCTTCTCTGAACAGCCTTCCCGTGTGCGGTGTATGAGGAAGCTGATAGCCAGGATGCCTTCCTAGCTCCTGTTTTAAGAGTGCACCTCCCCCGTAATTAGATGTAGAATACAGCAGAACCTGCTCTTAGCCAGCAGACTCTGGGCCTGGAGCGTGGGCCAGCAGACACCCCGAAACTCATGGGGACCCAGTTCTGGTTTTGTTCCCCCATACCTCCTGGAAGTCAGGACTGCAGACAAACATGCTTAGAACATGGGCCTGTTCTGAAGCTAAGAATCCTCAGCAGACAGTCCCCTTCCCGGATTATTTTCATGCATTTTCACTTGCTGAATAGCTGTACTGTGGGGATGTAGTTTGGGCCCCCAAAGATGCCTTTGTCAGAGATCGCATGAACCCCAGCACCATATCCAGGTGGAGAGCCTTTAGGGGGTGGGGCCGAATTCAGGCAAATTAGGTCATTGGAGCTCTGCCCTCAGGCACGGATTAGCACTCTCTCCAGAGTGGGTCAAGCAGTTTGGCACTGGATTCTTTCCCATGGAAGTGGTTCATTGCAAGTGAGCCCGCCACCCATCCAGAATCCCTCTGCAGATACCCATCCTGACATCTCAGCCAAGCTGGTGGAGGCACCATGCACGTAAGCCTGAAGAACCATGAGCTACACAAACCTCTTTTCGTTATAAAGCACTCAGCCTCGGGGAGCTGGTTATACCATTAGCTCTTCCTTTGCGACCTGGGTTCCTTCTTTGAGGCTGAATTTCTGGGCGCTCATTCATGCTGTCTATGCCAATAGTTTTTATCTTTTTTGTTGACAGATGTGATCCTATCATGTGAATGTGTCGCCGTGTGTCATTCACTTGTCAGAGGTCTATTTCCCAGTTGACGATTCCATATAACTCCTGCTTACAAGTATCCGTGCCTGGGTGTTCTTTTGTGTTCTGTCTTACAGTGTAGAAAACCAACATCAGCTGTGTGTGCACAGAGCAGGATTCTTACCACTGAGCTGCTTCTCCAGAACTTGGCGTTTTTCAGACGGGCCCTGCTACAGGTCAGGCTTACTTGGCATTCACCCTGTGAAGCAGGCTGACCTTGGACTTGGAGTCCTGCCTCAGCTTACTTGACGCCGGGTTTGAAAGCAACTGCCCACAAGTCCCCTGCGTCCCAGTAGGAACATACAGTGCTGTTTCTCATGGCTCAGTACCTATGCTGCAATTTAGCTGTTGACTGTGCTCTAGAGGCATGTGCTGCAGGCTGAGGCCCCAGGTTTGTGCTGTTGGGTACTAAAGGACCCTTCAACTAAACTGAGAGGGAGTCTTCAAACTGGATTATGGGCCCCTGGAGACTGCCTGTGTGCTGGCTCTAGTGCCACACTCCTCCAACACCTTTGCTCTTTGTAAATCGGTTGGTTCCAGACATTTGTCACAGCAGTGGAAAGCTGACTAAGGCAGCCTAGAGGTGTAATGATGTATTGCACAGTAGCTTTCATGTTAGGCTGAGCTTTTGTTGCTGGTGTAAACAGTGCGAGAGGGAGTCTTCAAACTGGATTATGGACCCCTGGAGTCTGCCTGTGCACTGGCTCTGGTGCCACACTCCTCCAACACCTTTGCTCTTTGTAAACCGGTTGGTCCCAGACATTTGTCACAGCAGTGGAAAGCTGACTAAGGCAGCCTAGAGGTGTAATGATGTATTGCACAGTAGCTTTCATGTTAGGCTGAGCTTTTGTTGCTGGTGTAAACAGTGAACAGAATGCAGAGGCTCAAAACCGCACAGAGGGGTTGCCATCCCACAGTGCTGCAGGTGGAAGCGCACTGCTGGTCTCAGCAGGGAAGGTCAAAGTGTGGGCACTGCAGCATGTCTTCCCGAGGCTTCGGGAGACACCACTCTGACCTCTGATTCCCTCTTCACAGTTCTGAATTCTTTGTTCCTCTTCTAATGTGAATATATTATTCTCCAATCAAAGAGGTTCAGTGGATGCCACCTCCGTGGCCCCGTTACCAAAGAAACCAACGCGATCTCACTGCTGAGTCCTAAATTTCAACTCCATGTATATTCAGGATACAAGTCGTGTGTGTGTGTGTGTGTGTGTGTGTGTGTGAAGAGAGAGGGAAAGGCAGAGGGGAGGGAGTGGGAGGGTGTGGGTGTGTGTGTGTGCATTCTGTAGCCAGTCTGTTTTCTTGGTGGGTTTTAATTTCACAAGAAGCCCTCTGTTCACATGTTCTCTGAATCTTATCCTTTATTCTAGACTTAAACTTTTGTGCTGTGGTTGTAGTCTGACTTACGCCCGTAAAGTCGTGTTTGGAATGATGGGTTTGCTGTCTTCTGGTGCTGTTTGGAAGTCTGTGGGGCTTTAGGTGGTGTAGACTGGCTGAAGGAAGAAAGTCATTCAAGATGCCCTTGAAAGTTATACCCGCCCTTGATTCCCGGTCTGTCCCTGCCTTGCATGCCACACCACCATGAATTCTGAGGTGACTTCCCTGCTGTAATGGAAGGACATTCCACTGAAACTGTAAGCCAAACCAAATCCTACCCACTTTAATTAGTTGTTACTGTCAAGAATTTAGTGATGATGACGCAGAAGTTACTACTATGCTTCATGTAACCCAATTAAAGACTAAGGATTTTGTCTTGTGTCTGACAGAAGCTCCATGGTGTTACTTTCACATGGTTCTAGGTTGAGGATCCTAAGGGTAAGTGATCATCAGCTCCCCCTCCCCAGTACAGATGTGTTTCCACAGAGGTATATAGGCCAATAACATTGGTTTAAACAGTGCATTCAGAAATGGTCTTTGTGGTCAGGGTGATGGCTCAGCGGGTAAAGCACTTGCTGTGCAAACACAAGACACTGAGCTCGGACCCTCAACACCCATGTAAATTCAGCGTAGCTGCTGTGGTCCACCTGTAATCCAGCCAGCACTCACAAGGCAGAGACAGGGAATTGCTGGAGCAAGGTAGGCAGTTCACGTATCTAGATGGGTTCACGTGTAGAAGCTCCGTGGTGTTACTTTCACATGGTTCTAGGTTGAGGATCCTAAGGGTAAGTGATTATCAGCTCCCCCTCCCCAGTACAGATGTGTTTCCACAGAGGTATATAGGCCAATAACATTGGTTTAAACAGTGCATTCAGAAATGGTCTTTGTGGTCAGGGTGATGGCTCAGCGGGTAAAGCACTTGCTGTGCAAACACAAGACACTGAGCTCGGACCCTCAACACCCATGTAAATTCAGCGTAGCTGCTGTGGTCCACCTGTAATCCAGCCAGCACTCACAAGGCAGAGACAGGGAATTGCTGGAGCAAGGTAGGCAGTTCACGTATCTAGATGGGTTCACGTGAGAGGTTTGCCTCAGTGGAGAACACACAAAGCAAACCAGGAAGGCACCTGACATCAACTTCTGGTTTCTACATACACAGACATGCAAACGCACAGATAGATAGATAGATAGATAGATAGATAGATAGATAGATAGATAGATAGATGATAGATAGATGATAGATAGATAGATAGATAGATAGATAGATGATAGATAGATAGATAGATGTTTTTTTTTAAAGATCTTTGTATTCATTGGCAGTGATTGGGGAAAAACAAATTCTTGGGCCAACACCTATTAAATGAAGTCATTGCAAGTGTAAGTGAATTATGCCAAAAGCTCATCAAATTTTACTTTGCAAGTAATCACTTGAGTAAATAACCACTACACATCATATATATGGCTTTTTCTTTACTATTGAAAGCATGATAGCTGAGAGCCTCAGGAAGCAGCACATGAAATCCTTAACTACTTTTGCCTGAGCCCACGAGAGCAAGCTTCTAATTTGAACCACATGTTATTGAGACTTAGTTTCATGGTCCTTACTCATTTGTGTCTTAAATTCCTGAGCACGAGAACATAATGCAGTTTCCATGAAAGTGCGTTGGTAAAAGGTCAGCAGCTCTAGCAAGGAACTGAGCTCATAAGCTGTTGGCCAGAATGGGAGAGGGCTCCCCGCGTCTTAAGAACATGCAGCATTAGCGCCGGCTGAAGAATGGGTCCTTGCACGTGTCTGCATCCCAGGTGGTCACCACTGCCATCTTGTCTGTCCGCATCCTGGTGGGAATTCACGTTTGGTGTCTAGCTTGACTGCATCCCGATGAGTGCCCAAGGTGTTATCACGGCTCCTTTCAAACCATGTTAGTGAGCATTTCTGCTCACTGGAGGATTTTACATCGTAAGAACTCTTCTCTTTTCCATCATCCTGCTTTAGACAGTCTTTAGTGCCCAGTGAGTACCTAGGTAGAGTGGGGGTGCCACAGAGCAGCTGCGTTGCAACAGAGACACCCTGACTCGTTTACACCAAGGGTGAGTCTGATCTGTTCTGAAGTGAGGTGTCCTGATTTCTCTGGGAACTGGGCCCTAACTATCCTCTCTGTGTTTAAGCAGTACGCCCAGCATGGTGTGGGAAAGGAAACGAAGAACTTTGTCTTACCAGGGAAGGGTTTTCCCTCTCTGATCCCTGGTGGCCTAGAACAGCAGACACAACCGTAAGCTAATACTAACTTGTTTGGAACATCAGCTGGCGATAAGGCCACTTCACAGATTCCTGCCATAAGTATTTCACAGCGTACATACACACGTACATACACACGCACACACACACATACACGAGGCCGTTCCGGGTTGGGGAAAAGGAAGGGTCATGAGGAATTAAACCTATATGTTTTAAAAAGGAGCCCAAGACCTAGTAAGAGTGCTTATGTTGTAAGCAAGCTGTTCAGTAATGTCAAAACATAACATTAAGTTTGGTTACATGTTCAGGAAAAATTCCCATTAGTAACAGAAGGCCTCCCTGGAAAACTTATTGCCACACCCAGATAAGACTAGCTTTGTGCAGTCTGTCTGTGCTTCTAATCAATGTCAGGTGGCTCTGTTTACTTGTGTTGCCACACGGTGTTCCCAGTTTATAGAGGTTTGTCCCACAAGAACCTCTGCTCAGTTATTGGAAACTGAGTGGATTTTAATGCAGAGGAAATTTACGTTTTACTGACTTTGCATTCTGGTATACAGGTTTCTTTAACCTAGCAAATAGCAGGACTTGCTTTTTTTTCCAAATTTCTTTTTCATTCATTCGTTCATTTTGTGTGTTGGGCCCTGGTGGGGAGTGTCTCTGTGCCTGGGTGTGCATGTGACTGCGAGCCCGTGGGGGTCAGAGGACAACTCCCGGGAGGCACTTACTTCCCTCCACCATGCTTGGCGCCAAACACACTTGCCCACTGAGCTGTCTCACTGGCCCGTGCCTATTCCTTTACTGCTCAGCATGAATCCAGGCAGACACTCCAAATGGCCACATGTTGATCCTGATACACTTGTTTGACCTTGTTTTCGTGTTGAGGTCAGCACCTTGTGTATAGCCAGGCAGGCTCTCTACTCCTGAGGCCGGCCAGACCCAGAGCAGTGTTACTATACTGACCGTTACGTGGAGTGCTGGGTGCATGCCAGGGAACAGGCCCACAGAACCAGCCTTGCAGCCCAGCAGCTTATGTTTTGTTGTACCTCTTACAGTTATCCGTGGAAGGTGGTTTGGATGCAGACTTACAAAGAAAGCTTAGAAGATATGAGTATGTTTTATTTTCCTGGATTTACATGACCATCATCAGTGTACACACATCTTTACTTCCGCCTCCTGAGAACTCCTTCTGTTTCTGCCAGCCTCTCTGCTTGAAGCTTTGGCATGATGGCAATAGACCACCTTCCTCTGCCAGTTTCCCTGTAATGCGTACTGGCATTCGACAACAGGTGATCCGTGCATGAGGCCGGGTGGGGTGCCCTGAGAATGGGCAGAGGCCCAGAGCCCATTTCTCTGCGGGCAGGGAGCCCACCTGAGGATGACAGTTGTTTAAGTTGTGTTCACGGAGGACTTCCACCTTGACTCTTCTCTCTGTTCTGAGCCGTCACCAAGGGAGTATGCGGAATGTGGAAAGAGCTTACTTGGGAGAGCCCTGAGTGAGGCAAGGAGGGACTTGGAGCTGGGTATCTGGGCACAGTGCCAAGTCTGCCCCCAGCTTAGTGCATGTGTGTGGATCACTAGGTGGCACGGACAGACCAGGGGTCTGCTGGTGAGGTAGAAGAGTTGAACGAGCTGGGCATGCTGGCAGACTCCTCATTGCTGGCCCGCTCCACCACTAGCTTTCCACACGGCACTGTGCATCATGCAGGCAGAGGCCGCGATCTTCAACCTGCACAGCCACCTACTCCGTGGGGCCTCTTTAGCCACCCTGCCACATAGCCACCCAGAGCTGGAGGAGCTTAGCTCCCAAAACTAAAACACAAGGAAATCAGGGCTGCATTTCACAGGGGAGGAGAGGTGGCTCAGTTGTTCAGAGCCCTGGCTGCTCTTACAGAGGACCTACGTTTGGTTCCCAGCACCCACATGGCAGCTCACAGCTGCCCTTTGCTAGGTAAATCGAGTCAAATCGGGTGAAAGCACCAGGACACTGACGAGAGCTCCCGCGGGATAGAGTTTATTATTAGAGAAAATGCAGCGGACAGTCCCCAGATCGGGATGGAGGAGCTGTCAGTTTACAGGCTGTTGGCTGGGGGCTTTTATAGGGGATTGTGGGGGATGTGGAAGGCGACAAAATATTTTTTAAACAAGTTAGGCAGGGGAGAGAGCCCAGGGCTTATCAGGAGAGAACAGCCTCTGTCAAACCACCCCCTTCCATCAGCCAGGATCTGGGTCAGGGGATAGGGGTCTCTACATGTGAAACTTATGGGGGGGATAGCTTGTAGTGAGACAGCTCCTACATCAGTGGGTCTGGGGCACAAGGGCCTATTTATCTTCCAAGATTATCAAAGGGGAAGCAGGCTGAAACAGCTCCAGCAGTAATTGGGTCTTGGCTCAAAGGTGTGAAGAGTCTGTTTATCTTGTGTGCAGATGGTGACCGTGCTCATTAACTCAGTTCCTGTAATTCCAGAGGGCTTGCAAAACCATGAGGCCCTGTTGCATTGGGGAGGGGGTTTGCTATAGATTCGAACCCTGACTCCCTTAAGTCTGGATTCAGGGAATTGGACACCCTCTGCAGGCATTGTAGAACACGGGTGCACATATATACATGCAGGCAGAACACTGATACACATAAAATTAAATAATTTTTTTAAATGAGCCTGCACCTTCAAACAGTGACCTGGAGCGTGAGGTCATGAAACTCCTCCCCACAGCATTTGTAGCCCACGGACGGGAAAACAGACAACACCCTTGCTCGGGACTTGGCCAGTCAGCACACCTCCCCTGGGCCCTCTGAGGACCAAAGTATAGAAACCTGTTTTCCTAGGGGAGTGTCACCTGCAGCCAGCTGCCTGCAGCTGTCGGGCTACATGCCTCCCAGCAGGACTCAGGCGAGCTGAGCCTTGTGCACCACAAGCTTCCCTATGTCAGTCAGCTGCTGAGCTCCCGTGGCCGGCATGTGCCAGAACCTGCTTGTTATTGGAGACAATCATGTGCTTCCGTCTGTGCCAGGCACATGCAGCCGATGACTTCTGGTTTCTTTCCCTCCTGGTCCGCTGTCTCCTGGGATCTGGTTTTCCACTTTTCTTCTCTCCACCCAGTTTAATGAGTCCTTTTATCACCTGGGAAGACACATCATCCATCGTTCAGTCAGGGCTGCTGGGACAGCTGTGTTCCTCAGGCCACACGAAGTGGTGCTCAGTCTGGGAGCTCTTCCTCCTCTGGGGCCACATGTGTGCAGCAGCTCCTACTTAAAACAGCTGTGTGCCCAGGATTCCTGCATCTTGCTACAGGCCACAGGCCTCAGGAACAAGGCTTATCCCTTTTTGCCCTGACTAGCCTTCCCAAACCCCTGTGGCCAGGAGGGTGGTAGGAATCATTAAACAGGTCTGACTGTGTAGAAAGGCCAATAAAAGCCTAAGGCCATCCTCAGGACAGATTGTAACCTTTGCCAGATGTAACAAGTGCTTTCTCCTGACAAGTTCTCTGTAAGACAAAGTTCAACTGTGGGGTGGCTGTGCTGGTGACCAAATTGTGTGGTTTTCAAAATGAACCCTGATGTTCAAATAATACTGGTCATAAAGGAGACATGCTTTCACCAGAGGAATAAACAGGTCAGCAGTCAGCAGAGAAAAAGAGGCCACCAGGCTGGAGTGAACAGAACACACACAGCAAGTACCTGAAGGATACAGGCTTTCCCTCAGAGACCACACATCTAAGTACTAGAAACATCCCCCCACCCCATGATTTCCACTTGAGACATAATAACATACTATAGTATGTTCTATTAAAGTACCTCTGTTTTTATTCCATGATGTATGTTGTTTTGCGTTTTTTATTTATTTCTTTTTCTTTCTTTGCAGACAGGGCCTCCTGTAACTGGGGCAGGTCTGGACCTGGCTGCACAGCTCAGGCTGGCTTTGAAGTTTTATTCTCTTACCTCAGCCTCCTGGGTCCTGGCAGTCCAGGTGGGCTTATGCCAACTTATTCAGCTCAACACTGGTTTGTTACAAAGATACTAGCTGACTTAGTGGGCATGAGAAGATGGAGTCTCAGCCTGTGGGGTTTAAGGAGGCTGCCTGTTACTTTGAATGCTGTTCATGTCTCCTGTGATGCAGCATTTATTGACCTCCATTAACTGAGAATGCCCATTAACTGGAATCATTGTTCCAATTCACTTTAAAAAGATTGGGGCTTATCTAAGACTTGTTTTGTAAGAAATATATTACTGAAACTAGGATTCAGTTTATGCTGTCACTTTAAAAATCATATATATATATATATATATATAAAATCAAATGTGTATAGAGAGCAATTATTATAAATGGCATGATAAAAGTTACATAAATATTCTCCCTCAAAAAAAATATCCAATGAGCAAAGGTGGGAATTGAACTTAAAAAAGTGTGATTCAAGGAACTGACGAGATGCTCAGTGCTAACAGTGCTTGCTGATCTAGCAGAGATCACATGTTTGGTTCCCAGCACCCTCCTGGGTGGCCTACAACTGTCTGTAACTGCAGCTCCAGGAGATCTGATGCTGTCCTCTGTAGCCTTCTTCAGTGGCCCGCTGAACACACACACGTACACGCGGACGGAAGGAGGGAGGGAGGGGGGGTGCTGGGGGTGTATGCATGCACATGCACAGAGAATGTAGACCAGGCTGGCCTTGAACTCACAGAGATCCGCCAGCCTCTGCCTCCCAAGTACTGGGACATTTTTTAATAAATTGGTTGGGCTGGAGGAGTTGTTCAGTGCCTCCGTGGGTGAAGTGCTTACCATGGAATCATGAGGGCTTCCCAGAACCACATAAAAGCTGGGTGAGTATCGTGGCCCCTGCTGTAACCCCAGTGCTTCAGAGGTAGAGGTGGAATTCCTAGAGCAAGCTGGCTAGCAATATTAAGTGAGACCATGGAATCATGAGCTCCAAGCTCAATGATAGACCATGCGTCTGTGTATATGGTGGGACTCAGTGATAGACTCTGCCTCCGTGTATATGGTGGGACTCAGTGATAGACCCTGCCTCCATATATAGGGTGGGGCTCAGTGATAGACCCTGTCTCCATATATAGGGTGGGGCTCAGTGATAGACCCTGCCTCCATATATAGGGTGGGGCTCAGTGATAGACCCTGTCTCCATATAGATGGTGGGAGTAGGCTTGGGAAGACTCCCAGCTTCAAAGTACGGCCTCCATACACATATGCACACACGTGCAAGCACACACAAGCACAGTCACACAGACATTCCACATTCTCACACAAAAAGCAAACAGCATTATTCAGAGAGCCAGCAGTCTGAAAAGACAGTGGATTCCCATCCTGCAGATGTGTTCTGAAGCCATGGGACTGTACAGGGAGGACAAATGAAGGAAGCTTAGTCCTGCCTCCCTGCCCGGAGGCACCTCTCCTCCCTGAGATCTCTGGTGCTGTGGCCTCTCTCTTACCAGGCCTGTCTTTTTTGGAGGTGTGGAATACACCTGGCCCACTGGCTCAGGGCCTTTAAAGGACATCTAAAAGTTAACCGACCACAAACAAACCCTTCCATTGTGTACAGGCTGGCTACTTCCAGCCTGTCAGTGCAGATTCCTTCTTGGAAAGTGACTCAAGTGTGCTCCTAGAAGCATGGTAGAGAGGGGGGCAGGGCCTGGCTTTATGGCACACACACACACACACACAGAACATGCGCAAGCGCACGCAGACACTGTCCCGCAGTCAGATGCTGCCTTCGGCTGTGGGTGAGACTCAGGTGTTTGCAGCATTCAGTTTATCCCCCGGATGCTAATGGCTGCATTGGGTTCCACACTTAAAGGAGGGAGTTCACAGAGCAGTGCAGCGTCTGAGTGAGCAAACCAGTGAATTTATATTCAGAAGCTGCTGAACTCTGACCCGTTACCGACCGTGTGCTCATTAAAAACCTTTAGAAAAATGAGTCTGCCAGTTTAATGCAACGCTCTGTGTGGGGGGTTTTATTATTAGTGCGACTTCAGCAAGCAGTGTACCTGTTTCCACGATCAGCACTCCCTCAGGGCAGGGAGGGGGAACGGGCTTGAGGACCTCTAAAAAGCCACTCAAGGCTTTTAATGACATGGCATTGCATCTCCATGTGACCTATGCAGTTAAACTGTTTTTAAAAATTGCATGTGTTGGTGTGCACGTGGAGGTACAGGTCAACCTCAAATACCCTTGCTTAGGTGCTGACCTCCTTGTTTTTTTGAGGCAGAAGCCTGGAACTCGCCCAATAGGCCCTGCTAGGGGGCCTGGGAACCCTAGACATATGCCAGCCCCGGCCTCACTAGCCCTGGGATTCCAACCTCTTGGCACCATACCTTTTTTTCATGGGTTGTGGGGACTGAACTCAGGTCCTCGTGCTTGCAAAGCAAGCACTTTTGCCAAGGATCTGTCTCTCCAGCTCAATGCACTTGCTCCTTAAACCATGTTCAGATGACTTGTAGTAACTCACCGAATGTCAGTTGTATGTCAGTAAGATGTTGCCCGGCCGGGAGTACTGAGGAATGACAGGAAAGCTGTCTGAACTCGTACAGTATGGTTTCCTTTGTTTTCTTCCAGTCTGTGGTTGCATCCAGCGATGGAACGACGTATGGATTCCTCAGAACGTATATTTCTAGAAATCTCCTGCAAACACAAGCCTCTTAGCCACTGAGCACAGCCCCAGTTCCTCTAGGGACAGGGAGGTGTTCCCTCTACTACCCCGCCAATAATTTAAACCGGAACACCTTGCGTTTTCCCCCTGGGAGGCATGCCTGGCATCAGGCCTGTTGAAAGCCCCAGTCTTCTTGGCCCGAAGGCCTGAGTGGCCTGTTAGTCCTGCTTTGCAGCTGTCTGCCTCTGCCCTGGCTACACAGTTGGTTGCTCAGCTGCAGAGACTGTCCCCGGCGGTACCACACAGATCCCACGCCACTAGGGATGTCCAGCTTCACCCGGGATCTTTCTGTAGGTCCCTTAAAGAACACAGGGGTTTATCTGTCCACAGCACATCAGAAACACAGTTGAGTTTCCTAGTAAAAATAGCACAGGAGCCATTTGCAGAAGCTGAAGGCTCCGTAACAGGTGGGGAAGAACGTTGATTTGAGAACTCCCCAAGGTGGTTTCACGGTTTGGGGTTTTGTTTTGGCTTTTCTGTTTTGTCCTTTCCTTTCAAAACGCAGTGCCTTTAAGTTTGCAGCCATCACCTGCTGTCGTATCATTTGATCTGAGGAATTTAATTCCTTGTTCAGAGCCTTCCTTATTCCAGGGAGGACTGAGGGTGATTTTATCTAAGTTGTGAAGAAAAGTGACTGTCTGTGCTGTCCCCGACAGGTTTCTAATCCTGCAGCTCTGCATGTTTGCAATTAAAAACTCCATGGCACGTTAAGCCTTAAATAAACCCCACTTCCTGGGTCTCAAATGGATGCGGCTGCGTTTCTGCTTCTGTGGCTGTGTGCCCCAGGCTCTGCTGCACCTGCCCCTGCTGGTTTGCTTCACTACAGCATCAGAAGGAAAGTAAGCAGGTGGTGGAGAGGCAGGGACAGCTGTGTGCAGGCCTGCTGTAGCTAACACGGCGGTTCAGCCTTACAACTTCCTAAATGCATGTACAGCAGGGGACCTGTGTGCCTGTAAGTGCGCACAAAGCTGTCGGCCCCTTGGGCTCGGGGCTCCCTGTGTCTCCGTGTTCACTTTCATTCAACATGAACGGGACTTGCAGATCCTGTCGTAGGAGCTTACAGCATCAGAAGCAAAGTAAGCAGGTGGTGGAGAGGCAGGGACAGCAGTGTGCAGGCCTGCTGTAGCTAACACAGCAGTTCAGCCTTACGACTTCCTAAATGCATGTACAGCAGGGGACCTGTGTGCCTGTAAGTGCGCACAAAGCTGTCGGCCCCTTGGGCTCGGGGCTCCCTGTGTCTCCGTGTTCACTTTCATTCAACATGAACGGGACTTGCAGATCCTGTCGTAGGAGCACTCTGCTACTGCGTTTTAACATCTCGATTTGGAATGATAAGAGAAACGGCGGTCAAACTTCCCAGGGCTTTTCAACATCGAGTACAGCTCTGAGCTGTGAGGTTCGTGCCTGTGTCAGGGCTATAGCAAACAGCCAGAGTCGTGGCCTCAGTGAGCCTTCCAGACCAGGTCCTCCTGCCTGTGCGTGGCCCAGGTAACTGTCGCCCACAAGTAGGCATTCCCACTGCCATCTGAGCCTTGTGTCTGCTAGATGCTACTTCTTGTTTGCACAGTGAACACTGGACAGCACGGAATAGAGCACAGGTTTTATTAATGAGCACTACTCATCACCCAGGGCTATTCTGAGAATTTACATCTGTGAGTGGAGTCACTGCCATAGTTATTGGTGTGTACTATGCCCTACATATGCAATATACGTGTGTGTGTGTGTTCAACGCAGTATAAATGTGTATACAGTTGGTACAAACTTGCCCTGCAGTGTACACTGGAGGCTTGGTTCTCAAATCCTTGTGTATATGAAAATCTGAGGATACTCTAGCCCCTTGTATAAAATGACCCATAGCTACTCACATCCTCCCTTAAAGTCTGAATCTTATCTCCATGCTGAGCAGTACGCAGTACTCCACAGACAGCACAGAATAGAGCACAGGTTTTATTAATCAGCACTACTCATCACCAAGGGCTATTCTGAGAAGTTACGTCTGTGAGTGGAGTCACTGCCATAGTTATTGGTGTGTACTATGCCCTACATATGCAATATACGTGTGTGTGTGTTCAACGCAGTATAAATGTGTATACAGTTGGTACAAACTTTGCCCTGCAGTGTACACTGGAGGCTTGGTTCTCAAATCCCTGTGTATATCAAAATCTGAGGATACTCTAGCCCCTTGTATAAAATGACCCATAGCTATTCACATCCTTCCTTAAAGTCTGAATCTTATCTCCATGCTGAGCAGTACGCAGTACTCCACAAAGGGAATGCGATATTGATGGCTGTCGTACTGCACTATTTAATGACAGAGTCAGCACATGCTCAGGGTGCATGGCTATTTCTTCCCGATACTTTCAGGCTGAAGTTGGTTGGACCTCAGCACTCCACAGAGGAGGGGTGACCACGCATACTGTAGTGTCTGTGTTTTAATGTGCTACGTGCTAGTGCTGTGGATAATATAAACTAGTGCTGCTGCTCACCATGTAACGCAGGAAGAAGGAAGCAGGGGGAGGTTACCTTGTGCAGGCTGCTTTCCTGGTGAATGCTGACGTGGCGCCAAATGTGCAGTCAGCCTGACCCCAATTCTCTGACAAGTATAACTACCTGTACATGTGTGGTAGTCTCCTGTGGAGGCAGGACACAAAACCAGCTTCCCATGGGTGGAAATCCCTCCAAGGAGGAGTGGAAATGTCCCTAAAACCAGTGGGCCCGCCCCATCTGTGTGCTGCTCTGCTCAGTGCACCCGAGGGTATGAGGTAGTAACAACCTCAAGAGCAGGTTTGTGCTGCATCTGCGCCAATAGAATAGGGTGACACAGACGTCCTTTCTCTCCTGATGCCTGCCTGCCCAGGCGACAGGTCTGGACACATGTGCCGCAGCCTGCGCAGACACAGTGGAGGCACCTTTTAGTGATGGAAGCCTAGCATCTCCGCTGGCTGCCTTGGGTGTCCTCGAAAGCCTTTAGAATGGGAGCTTCGTGGTGTGTGCTGGTGATGCTGGGATGCAGAATTGGTGTGAGTGTGGTTCGCACACTAACTGCATCTTTCTCACTTTTGTCTCTGCAGATACTGAACGGCTGTATTCAGTAGTATTTCAGGAGATATGTGGTCGCTATGGAAAGGCGTACAGCTGGGATGTCAAGTCCCTGGTGATGGGGAAGAAGGCGTTAGAAGCCGCCCAGATCATAATAGATGTCCTGCAGCTGCCCATGTCCAAAGAGGAGGTGGTGGAGGAGAGCCAGGCAAAGCTGAAGGAGCTGTTTCCCACTGCTATGCTCATGCCAGGTGCGGCTGCCTAGGGTCCTCATCTTCAGGACCACATGTGCGAGTATTAGCGACGTCTGAATCGCATTCCACGTCTTAACATGCTCAGTTATCTCTGTCTTGTGAAGTCTCGGGGTGCTACTGTGGGGAGCGCTAATCTGCATTCTCTAGGGTCCGAAAGCACTGGAGTTGTGTTTATATCAGGATTGTACTATTTTTTTCTGATACTGAGGATGGAGCCTAGGGCCTTGCCCATGCTTGTGCTTGGTAAACAGTACCAGTGAGCTACAAACCCAGCCGTTTCTAAATATTCTATAATGATTGCATTCGTGATGGAATTGCTTCAAAGATCAACTTCAGTAGGTAGCTTTGCCTTTTTCTTTTCAAAATCAGATATAGGATTAATATTTCAGCAACTATTCAGACTTTAACAAGTCGATAAGCAGCTAAATCTCCCCAAAAGACGCTTAATTGAAAGGAAAAAACGTTAAATCTCTTCACTTGTTTTTCCCATGTACGTCCTGGTTTCTTGTTTTTCATCTTTCAGTGCAGGGCTTGTGGAAGCTAAGCAGTGCCCTTCCCCTCAGTGGTAGACACCTCCTGCATGTCTTTACCTGGGCCCTGTTTCCCTTGTCAGGTCCCACGACTTTGTGCCCTGGGGTTAGATGGCTGTGGTCAGTCACAGCTAGCTTGCCTGCTAAATGCTAAATAAGTAAAGTGCACATATATTCTAGACTGCAAGCAAAAAAGAAAAAAAAAATAATAATCACGACACGGTACACTTAGCTACATGCAGGCAATACACGCATACACATAAAATAAAAATAATAAAATATTTTAAGAAATGGACCTAGAATATTCCTCTCCAGTGTTTAAAAATTCTGTCTCTGGAATTCTCACTTCAAGGAAAGAAAAAAAATCACAACAGCACTGATTTTATATTTATATTATGAATTTGTTGGACTTAATCCGAGTCACACAGTTTTGAAGTTCATGTGTTCTTTCTATATTTATTATGCACACCTGTGGTGGTTTGAATGCAAATGTCCTCAGTAGGTTCCAAGCATTTGGACATTTTGTCCCCCAGGTGGTCGTGCTGTTTGGGGAACTTTTAGGAGGTACAGTCTTGCTGGAGGAAGCACACCGTGGGGGTGGGCTTTGAAACTTCTTAAACCTTGCCAGAATTCCAGTGTCTCTCTGCTTCCTATGTCTGCTTGAAGATGTGACTTTCTGCTCTGCCCACCTCCTTCTACCATGCCGCCCCTGCCCTTGTGGACCCTTGTCCCTGGAATAAGCTCAGATGCTTCCCTCTGTAAGTTCTCTTGGTTGTGGTGTTTATCTCAGCAGCAGCAAAGACAACGAATCAGAAGTTGGCACCAAGGAGCGGGCCATTGCTGAGAAGAACCTGACCGTGGGGATTTTTGGAAGATTTGGGAAGTGTGAACTAGAAAAGTGGTTGAATGCTGTAAGCAGAGCTGAATGGGCTCCTCTAGTAGGTGCCTGGAAGGAAGTAGGTGCTGACAGCAAACTGGTTCCGGAGGGAAATAAGGACTTCAGCAACAACTGGGATGTTTTGGCAAAGCACCTGGCTGTAGTCTCCCACCAACCCAAGATGTTGCCTACGTCTAAGTTAAAAACGAACAGATTTCTTTGGCAGAAGAAAGTTGAAGACAACGTGACATAGAATTGGTGGTGTGGCTCTTGATGGTGGATATTATGCAGATCTGCAGCAAAAAAGGCTGAATGGGGCAGAAAGAAATTTGAAGCATGGGATTTGTATTGAGAAAGAGTGCTAGGAAGCTAAACGTTGGAGCCAGAATGTTGAAGGACAGGCTGTCTTTGATAGAAAAGCTTCTAAGGGGGATGAAGCAGGCCAGGTCCATCCCAGGTGGGGACGGGCATGTGGCAGTGTCATTAAGTTGGTGCAGGCTCTGGAGACATGAAAGGTGCTGTAGTGAAGGGTTCCCTCATTCTTCCTCCATATTTCAGAGAGCCACCCAAACCAGGCAGTGTGCAGTAGTGGCATGACTGCTGAAAGCAGGCGTGACAGGCCATTCCCTGAAGCCGTGACGGGGAAGCTGATTGGCAGTGGAGACCTCACGGTGCTATTGCTGGGACACATCTGTCAAGGAGAGCTGCATACAGGGAGTGGTTCCAGCCCAAGGGAGGATGGGTGTTGCGTGGAGCAAAGCGTGAGGGGCCGAGCCAGCTCAGCCCTTTGGAACTAAATTCCCAGGCGTTGTTCACGGAGCTGCTGGATTTGGTGTTTGCCCTCCTGGGCTTTGGTCTTATTTTGCTGCAGTGTTTCCTCACTGTGCCCACATTCCTCCCTTCTGGAATGGGAACACATACTTGGTTCCGTTGTATGTGAGAAAGATGCAATTTGTCTTTTGTTTTACAGGAGCTTATAGTTAAGAGATTGCCTTGAGTCTCCGAAGAGACTAAGGACTCTGGTCTTCTTATAAACACTGGCGTCTTTTGAAGGTGGACTAAATGCATGTTGCATTTTATATGGTCATGAGCCTGTGGTGGCCAGGGAGTGCTTCATTGTTGTTGATCTTGTCTGTTTTGTTTTGTTTGTTTTTTGACACAGGGTCTCCTCATAACCCTTGCTGGCCGGGAGTTCCCTATGTAGACCAGGCTGGCCTCTCTGTCTCAGAGATCCCCCTGCTTCTGCCTCCCAAGTGCTGGGGGCCAAAGCTCAGCGACACCGTGCCCAGCTGAGACGTGGCTCATTTTTACATTCCGTTTATATGTTCTATGCTGAAAGGTGCGACAATATTGTTTTCCTTGTGAGTATCTCATTATTCCAGTACCAGATCACTTGTTGAAGAGATTTACTTTTCCTATGTGAAGTAATCCTGGCTCTAAGGTAGATGATGCTTTGACCGTACCTGATACGGGTGATTTGGGGGCTGTGATACTTCATTCTTCTGTATGCCACTACCAACCTGCTTTGATCACTGTGCCTTTGTAAAATGTGGAGGGATCAGGAAGTGTGGCACTTCTGACTTTGCGCTTCTCTTCCAAGCTTCTTAAGAGTATTACGCCTCATGTGAGATGCCTTGTAAATTTTAGGATGGATCGCTGTTTCTGCCAAAGGTCACGTTAGGATTTTGACAAGGATTGCATTAATTCTTGAAGTGTGTTTTCATGTTATAAACATCCTAACACCGTTCAGATTTGCAGTGCATGAACAGATGTCTTTCCATGGGTTTCTGTCTCCTTAAATTTCGTTCAGCAGTCACTTTGATTTCTGTGTGTAGTCTTTCCATAAGTTTATTCCTCAGTGTGTTACACTTCTCAATGCCATTTTGACTAGAGGTTTTGTTTTTATGTATTCGAGTGTTTTATCTTCATGTGTATACATGCAATGTGTGTGTGCAGTGCCTGTGAAGCCCAGAGGAGGGTGTCAGATTCCCTGGAACTGGAGTTACAGGTGGTTCTTAAATGCCCTTTGGGTGCTGGGAATCAAATCTGGGTCCTCTGCAAAAGCAGCAGTGACCTTAAGTCATGAACAATCTCTCCAGCTCCAATTAGGTTTATTATTATTATTATTATTATTATTATTGCCTTTATTGGACTCTTCATTGTTAATCTACAGATATGAAACCTATTTTATTTCTGTATTGATTTACTAAATGGCATAATGTGTGTGTGATCTTCTGCACAGAAGATCATGTTATCTGTGAGGAGACATCATTCCATTTTACTTCTGTTTTCCATTGGGGTCTCTTTCTTTCTCTTGCCTAATTGCTTTGACTAGGACACACACACACACACACACACACACACACACACACAGAGTATTAGTTACTTTTCTGATGCTGTGTGAAAAGACCATGACCAAGGCAACTTATAGTAGAAGAAGGACTTTCTTTGGGCTTAGAGCTCCAGAGGGAGAGTCCATCACAGCAGGGAGGCATTGTGGCAGAGGGGACGAGGGGACCGGAGCAGAAAGCTCCTGCGTTCAAAGCAGAGACAAAACTCAAAACGGGGCAAGGCTGTGACCTCTTGAATTCCATCTGCAGTGATACGCTTCCTCCAACAAGACCACACCTCCCGAAGTTTCCACGATCGCCCGCAGACAGCACGGACACCAAGAGGCCAAATGTTCAGATACCCGAGCCTGTGGGGACCATCCTCATTCAGAGCACCACACACGTGTTAGCATATGGGAACATCATACCCTCTTCCCGGCTGAGGTGAAGAGCTCTTAATCTTCCTTCACGGAGTGACTTCAACTCTGTTGTCTGTCTACATTTCTCTATTATGTTGAGCTGGTTGGTCTCTGTCTATTCTGGGCTAAGTCTTTTCATCCTGAAAGAGAGTTGAATTTTTTCAAATGCCTCTTCTGCATCATTGACATAATCCTCTGGGTTTTGCCGCTCATCGTGTTCTGTCCTGGGCGTCGCTGAGCTTCAGTTCACGAGCACATGGCACTCCACCAGACTGGATGCCTCTCTCCATTTGATGGGAGGATTTGACTGCGGTGTCTCAGTGTTCGCTGGAGGGTGCCGGGCTGTGCTCTTCTTCAGGGTTTGAAGTCTCTGAATTCTTCAGTGATGCCGTCTGGCCGTCACCTTTTCTTGCTACAGGGTTTGTCGTTGTTTCTTTATTAACGGGTTTACTGAAACTTTCCGCGTTCTCCGGATTCAGTCTTGGTAGGTTATGTGCTTGTAGGACTGTCTGCCCATCTTCAAGGGTCTGTCCCCCGCCGTTCTCCCCAGAGCTGCTTTTGGTAGTGGTGTTTGTTCATTGTCCTGCCTCCAGTCCTCCCGGAGCTCAGGCTTTCTTTGGCACTTACCTTTGACCTAGAGTCTATTGTCTGCCTTGGCACACAAGGCACCCTATTGTTCTAGGGGTCAGGGTGTGGTTTCCCTTTCCAGTTCACACAGGCCTTCGGACCAGTTTTCCTCCCACAGCTGTCCTAGATTCTAAGTTGTATTTGAGACGGGTTTTGCTCTTGTTTTAAAACCGTGTACTGCTGTGAGCTAACTTAGTGGGACCACTAATGCTTCGTGTCCTGTCAGGACAGTACCCTCCTTTCTCTGCCCCAAGAACCAGGTGGGGGAGGAAGATGTGCTGCCTGGCTGACTAGAGGAAATTATGGAAGACGTTCCTTCATTCTTGAGCTGCCCTTTCAGGCATAGAGTAGCTTGCAGAGCTTACCTGGGTGGACCTCTGTGCTTCAGCTTCTGCCTGTGACCTCTTCCAGGTGACAGGGTTAAAGTTGCTATTCAATCCTGTTGTCATCATCTGTGAACCTTATTTTTAGCATGATCTTGTTTTTAGCACGAGACATGTATATGTGTGCTTATTTTAAATTTTCCTAGTATCCCACTGCGGAAACAGTACTTAGGAATGGTGAGAAAAGTTGGGCTGTGAAAACATGACATCATCGCCCACACCTCATATAATGAGCTCTCCTTTGGCAACACTGTGAGGAAAACACACTGAGGACCTGCGGAGACCTGGACAGGAGAAACTTCCAATCCGGCTGGGATATCGGGTCATACACGGGTAGAGGTGAGAGCATGCCACCTGACATCCTGCAGAGGTTCAAGGCGCCAGGGTGACTGAATGGGCGTTTAACCTAAAGGGCGAAGCACACAGTAAGAGGTAGAGGGTGGAAAAAGCCTCTGTTCAAGCCTTATGACCCAGAAACCCATCCTCCTTAGGGCTTTGAAGTACCACTCACAAAAATGAGAGGCAGGAAGTAGTTGAAGCATCTCTTACTAGGGACACAGGACAGGGCCTCGTGTCCTGCCTTCTGCGTCTGTCCCTCTCCTCTTCATCGGAGCCCTCCCTGGAGTCCACTGCAGAGCAGCCTCCTGCTCTCGTTCTTTCTTGTTGGCGTCCGGAGCGAGTTCTTGACCCACCTCTCTGGTCTGGCTTTTCATTTCACTCCCTGTCTGCTCCCATTCTTAGTGCGAGATCATATGCATAACATCCTCTGCACCCAAAAGCGTAACTCTCGTCTCCAAAGGACAGATGAGATCCTTTATTCTGGAGGGAAATAGGAGTGACGGGGCCCAGGAACACAGATTCAGGTTACCATAAAATCCAGGTTCCAGATGGTAAGAGTTTCATGAAGTTGCTACAGTAACAGCACAAAGAAAAGCCGTAAATCAAGATAGTTTTCAAATACATTTGATGGAAACAGTCCCTAGATGGTTTCCACAAAAGAGAAATCTCAGCCTTGGGCTCAGATGCTGTCTGATGACTCAGCCTTTTGGTTGGTGGAAGTGTTTCTTAAGTTAGTACCTTCTGATAGTAGGAACAGAAACAGAGGTGGACCTCAGTGGCTATTTAGGGGTAGACTGGGAACCTTTCCCTCACAGTTTTTTTTAAAATTCTTTTTTTTTTTTCCTAACTTCTATTTTGTATGTATGAGTGGTTTTGCCTGCATGCATGTAAGTGTACCTATGACCTGCAAAGCTTGTGGAGGCCAGAAGAGAGGGTCAGATCCCCTGGAATTGGACTTATGGATGGTTGTTAGCTGCCATATGGATGCTGGGAGTCAAACCCAGTCCTCTGGAAGTGCAGCCAGTGCCGCTGTTCTTGATCGCTGACCCATCTCTCAAGCCCCTTGTTCTTTTCTCTTGGGTTTTTTTCTTTATTTTTTTCTTTTGAGACAAGGTCTCACTGTAACTGTGGCCTACCTGGAACTTGCCATGCAGACAAGACTGGCTTCAAACTCAGAGTTCTGCCTGCCTCCTGAGTACTGAGATCAGGCACAGCTGACTTCTTTTCTTCCTGAAGGAATCTTATAGCAGTGTATTGTATCCTGTACAAGTCACCATGAGGTCATTAGAAAAGACTAGAGGAGATAATGTTACTAATTCAAAATCCTTTGTAGTCTCAGGTTTTTGAAGCCAGATCTGTGTTCCAGAGAGGTGCTTATGTGTCAAGGAGGGGAAACAGGCAGGTGATTAAGTTGAGGGTGTGTCTTAGCCCGATTATGATGCAGTGGGTATGTCTGCCTGAACCTGTGAGCAAGGCAGGCCACACTTCTGTTTAGGAGGGTAGGGGACATGGCCTGTCCTGATTGTGATGCAGGGGCATGTCTGCCTGGACCAGTCACCAAGGAAAGCAGCCCCATGATCATTCTTAGGGTGTGGCTTGCCTTTAACTGATCTGCCCAACAAGGAGAAAGGGTCCAGGAGAGAGAAGGGATGTGAAGGTGCACACAGTCCAGCCAGCCACACAGTCCCGTGAGCTGTGATGGTGTGGGGAGTCTCTTCATGGAAACACAGGCAAAGAAAGTCCTCCGAGTCAAATCCTTGTGTGTTCAAAGTTCTGAATGCATTCACTGTGTGTCTTAATGTCAGCCATGTACGAAGTCGTGTTCAGAAAACAGACCACCTCCTCATTGATGGTACAGAATTCAGAAAAGCAAATACACGTGGCTCATCTCCTGTGAGTTTTCTGGGTATTTTGTCAATTGGAGTGTGGGGCTGGGAAGATGGCTCAGTTGGCGAAGTGCTTACCTTGCAAGCCTGAGGACCTCAGGTCAATTCCCAGCATCCACTGAAAATGCTGGCCATCGTGCTACAGACTTGTAATCCCACTGCTGGGGAGCTGGATACAGGTGGGTCCCTGCAGCTCATTGGACACCCTGCCTAAGCCTCTTGGTGAACCCCAGAAAGAGATCTTGTGCCAAAATCAAGATGTACAGTGCCTGACACATGATCCTTAAGATTGATCTCTGACCTCCACACATATGTGTGCACATCCAGGCACATAGGTACATAACTAAAACTCTTTTACGACTTGAAATCTATACGACATGAGTTTACAAAACTCTGTCACTGGGATCTCAGAAACCCTATTCAAAATATATCCCATGGAGGATGTTGGTTACCTCCTTATATTTTGTTTTTGTGGAGTTTTTTTGTTTTTTCTGAGACAGGGTCTCCCTGTAGCCACAGCTGGCCTGGAAGTCACTATATAGACAAAGCTACCTTTGAACTGAGATCTGCCTGCCTCCGCCTCTCTCAGCAGTGAGATTAAAGGCGTGTCTCACCACACCCAGCTACCTCCTTACATACTGAGTTTGCCTCCTCAGTAAGGCCGGGAGATCTGCCTGCCTCCGCCTCTCTCAGCAGTGAGATCAAAGGCGTGTATCACCACACCCAGCTACCTCCTTACATACTGAGTTTGCCTCCTCAGTAAGGCATTCTTTGGGATGGATGGAATAATTTCCATGAAGTGCTGTAGGTTGAGTGTACCAGGAAATGCACATTCTGAAAATCAGCAGTCTGAGGATGTTGGGAGGCGGCACCTTTATAAGATGATTGGATGCTGAGCTTACATATGTGCATGAGTCTAGGGCTCTTGCCCAGGGCTTGGAGGAGCATGTTCATGGTCTTTCCTTTCCTCCACAGTTGGCGTGATCAGTTCAGAGGACACATGCGCAGGATAGTGTGTTGACGCACTTCTTACAGAACAACCAGCCATCACATTGATCTTGAACCTCACGTGTCCTCCTGCCTGAAGTCAGCTCGGCTTCCTCAGTGTGGAGCGTCTCCCTGAGTCCTGCGGCCATGCCTCCGTGCTGGTGCTGGGCACATGCGTACAGAAGTACCCATGTTTCATGGAACGCCACAGCTAACCTGGTTCCACAAGGGCCAAACCAGCTGTCCAGATGGATTCACAGGACAGGGCCTCACAAACTGAGTTAAATGGCCAGACAGTGGAGGGTCCCCCAACCGTCAAGCAGGTGAGGACATTTTAATAGGATTTTCAGTGTCCTGTGACTCGGGAAGGCCCAGCATCACTGCAGGATGCTTGGGCTGGTTCATGCCTGGAGCAGTGGCGGGTCGTGGAATATGGCTTCTGCTGACTCAACCTCATTCTTGGGCTTTGTGCAGCTTCTGGGGGGTCACTGAGCTGCGTTGCTTTTGTGTCGCCTTAGGGAGGAACTGTGCGTCACTGCAGGATGCTTGGGCTGGTTCGTGCCTGGAGCAGTGGCGGGTCGCATAATCTTCTGCTGACTCAACCTCATTCTTGGGCTTTGTGCAGCTTCTGGGGGGGTCACTGAGCTGCGTTGCTTTTGTGTCGCCTTAGGGAGGAACTGTGCACACCAGCATGATGTGTGTGTGCGTGCATGCATGTGTGTGTGTGTGTGCACACACGCATGGGTGCACGTGTGTGTGTGTGTGTGTGTGTGTGTGTGTGTGTATGTGGAGAACAGAGGTCAAACTTGCTGCCGTTCCTCAGGTACTGTCTGACTAGTCTTCTGAGACCTGATGTCTCATGTGTGTGTGTGTGTGTGTGTGTACGCATGGGTGCATGTGTGTGTGTGTATATGTGCAGAACAGAGGTCAAACTTGGCTGCCGTTCCTCAGGTACTGTCTGACTAGTCTTCTGAGACCTGATGTCTCACTCGTTGTCCTGCCATTTGACGAGGCTGGCCACACTGTGAGCCTCAGGCGTCCGATGCCTCTGTCAGAAGCAATGCCCTTTTTCTGGCTTAAGCATTCCTTCCTTCAAAGGCTGTTCGCCGCCTCATTTGTTGGCTTGTGAGGACGCTGCGTCAGAGACATGAAATGTCTCTAGTGAAGACTTTCTGGACTAAGGAGACACTTTCAGGACTTGACTTCCAGTGATCCTACATACTGAATAACTAACTCGAGGAGGCCAAAGCCTCACATTTAGGGTTAAGATCGCTTGAATTAGGTTCTGTGGAGTTCTAAGTACTTGGAGTGTGATGGGAAAAAGTTTGTGGCGGCTGTTGTCACAGTATCTGCAGTAACCCTGGAAATTTCCTCAGAATACTGTCATGACCTTGCTGCGTGTGCCTGTGATCCCACCACTCCACGGGCGGAGGCAGAAGGGTCCCGAGTGGGAGGCGGGCCCTCGGCTCCCTACGGAGACCCTGTCTCAAAGATGGAGGGAGGGATCACTGGAAACTAATCCTGTTTTAATGTTGTGTTTTCCAAAGAGAGTAACTTTTAAAAAGACAAAAAAAAAAGAAAAGGTTTCAGAATGCCTGCCAGGTACACAATTATTTGTATCTTACTGCTGAGTACTTTAGTCAGAAGGAGTCCACTTTTGATGTGGATTATTTTAAAGGAGCATACCTTTTGTTTTTCATTCCCTTGTTTTTTTTATAGCTTTTTGTGCGTGTGTGGGTGGATAAGTGAGTGGCAGGGTGTTTTTTGCTGTTGTTTGTGTGTGTGTGTGTCCATGTGTAGGCTAGAGGGTAACCTCAAGAGTCATTCCTCAAGAGCCATCCACCTTCCTTGTTGAGACAGGGTCTGTTACTGGCCTGGAGCTCATTGATTAGGCCAGGGTTTGGGACCTGCAAGATCCAGGGATCCGCCTGTCTCTGCTTCCTGGAGCCAGGATTAGAATTACAGCATACGCAGACAGCTTGTTATGTGGAATCTGAGCATGAGCTTGCTCTCCTCAGGCTTGCAGGGTGAGTACTGTAAGCACTGAGCCAGCACCTCAGACCTTCCCCATGTCTTTCTGTTATTTGTGGATGGATGCTCCTGGCTCTGTGAGGTCGACAGGGTTGCCTCAGGTCTGGTAAGAGATGCTCAGTGCAGTTCCAAAAGCCTAGAGGGTGTGACTGTCATCGTGCAGCTGCTCTTCCGGAGAACATCAGACCTGAAGTTCTGCAGTCTTTCGGTCAGATGCCTCCCTTTACGTATGTTTTTGTGATGCTGTGTTAGTTGTGTAGGTAGGTAAATTTACATTGGGCTTCTGTTCACAGGGCAGAAACAGTCTTAGGGAAATTCACTGAGCTACCCAATTTCCTGATTTATGCATTCCTCTCTGGCTAAATATTAAACTGTTAAAACTGGTCTTTTGTACATGGATTTTCTAGTGGCAAACCTTGATCAGCAACATTAGAAGTGACTCAAAGCTGGGCCTGGTGGCACACGCCTTTTGTCCCAGTACTTGGGAGTTAGAGGCAGGTGGATCTCTGTGAGTTCAAGGACAGCCTGGTCACAGAGTGAGTTCCGGGACAGCAGGGGCTACAGGGACACCTTGTCTCAAAAAGACCGAAAAAAAAAAGTGACTCGAACCACAAAGTCAGTACTTAAAACAGTTGTCCAGTAAATACAGAAAGGAAAAAAAGAAATTCCATTCCCATGGTTGTCAAAGTTTGTTAATTGTTGGTCAGATTCTTCCACTGTTAAGACAGCAAAAAACAGAAAAATAAAAAGTCCTGCTCAAAGATGCTTTGAGTCTGGAGGTTTTGGTAGTCCCTGGTAAAGTCGAGGAGACCTGAGTTTCACCAAAACATTGCTATCCAGTCCTTTGTTCTCTATTGATTTTGCTTCTGTCCACTGTGGGCCATTGAAGAGAGACGTGGATCAGTCCCCAGGAAGAATGCAGGTCTTGTGGCTGGGACTGGGGCTCAGTTGGTAGAGTGCTTGCCTAGCTTGCACAAAGCCATGGGATCCATCCCCAGCAGGGCAGAAGCCAGGCTTAGTGGTACACACCTGTAATCCCAGCTCCTGGGAAGACGGAGGCATGAGGATCCGAAGTTCAAGACCCCTGTATGTTCCACAAGAAGTTCCATGCTAGCTTGGGCTAGTGACCATACAGTCTTTGTAATGTAATTCCCAAAGTTGCTTTGCAGTTGTTTTCTCTGTCGTTTGAACGTAGTGATGTGCCCCTCCTGTGAGGTGGACAGGAGGACAGAGGTTCCTTGCTTGTGGAAGGAAAGGTCACAGGTACTGAAACTGTTTCTCGGGGGAGACATCTCCAGTGAACAGGGAACTGGAGCATAGTGTCCTTTGGACTCAACTTCAAAATAGAAAGACTTGGGCAAGTTTGTCTCGTGGTGATTCCGTGGTTTATAAAGTACTGTGTACATGGTGAACAAAATGAATGTCCCTGATGAACTTCTGATGCATTGCACTGGGATTCAACGTTAGACACGAGTGAACGGTAACTGGTCTGTAGCTGATGCTTTGCCGTGACATATTGTATAATGTAAATGTGTTTGTAGTACGTGGACTTTAAATTTTCAACATGATTTCCGTAATTTGCTGTCATTTTCTCCCAGTAGTTTGAGCACCCTTAAAGAATGCTTAAATGGATGAACCAAAACAGTTTTAGGGGATTTTTAGATAAACTTTCTAGAACAGTCCATGTGTAACAAGGTTGCTGTCCTTGTCTTCTCTGTGTGTGACTTCACAGTCCCTCAGCTCTGCCATTTTAGCAGAATACGCGTGCACCGCATACCTGGTGGGTGTGTCTGTCGTGCCTTGTGGAAGCGGAATCCTGTACCGTTTCCACATCACGAAACACTCTTCTGTTACACAGGGTGTTAAGGTTCAGATAGCCCCGCCTCCTCACCAGCAGGGTCTCAGGGACCTCACAAGCACCTGAGAAAAGGGAACCGAGTTAATAAGCACCCTGGTCTTTGAAGTCCAGAGAAGCAGACTTTTTGCCACTGTTTGGCCAATGCAGCAGGCAGGCTTCCCCTTTGATCTCTAAAGATGGCAGGTTTTAACAGTCCCGCTCTCTCGCCCCCCCCCAGAAGCCTCCCCCTATAAAAGACCCCAGCTCACGACCCAGGGCAGACATTTTCCCTACCCAGAAGGGAATCTGTCCCATGTGTTCATTATAAACTCTATTCCATTGGACTTTTATCTGTGTCCTGGTGCTTTCTCCCAATCAACCCAATTCATCCATTGCCTACTTTACCTATCACAGGGTGGCATGCACCTGTTGTTGCAGCTACTGGGTGAAACAGGAGGACTGCTTAGGTCAGCCTGGGCAACCCTGTCTGTAAACGCTTAGGTCAGCCTGGGCAACCCTGTCTCTAAAGGAAAGGTTGTCTTGGTTCGATCCTTTTTTTTTTTTTTAAGACAAGGATTCATTTTATAGTCCTTGGACTGGCAGTGATCCCTCTGCCTCAGCATCTTCCATGATACAATTGCAGGCTTGTGTTACACCGTGCCTGGCTTGAAACAGTTTGTTTTTGTCGGTGATACTAGGGATTAAACTGAGGGCCTTGTGCACACAGGCAAGTGCTGTTCCACTGAGCATATTGTGTCTTTCCATTTAAATGCAAGTGAGGAGATCAGGTTGTCCTCTCCACAAGGACAGTATGAAATAAATGCTAACATGCTTGCCCCCCCCAGTCCTTTCATGTTCCCGCTGAACAAAAAACAAGGTAGCGATTGTGTTTATTGCCCAATGAGAGACTTAACTCCTCCTGTGATGAAACATGGGGTGGGGGGGGGACTGTGCAGATAAATTCTGAGCAGCAGTAAGCCCTAGACCTGGGCTGTCAGACCATTCTGTGTCCTCTCCCTCTCCCGTCATGTTTTTGGTGGTAGCCCAGTGTGGTCACCTCAGTCTCCATCTCCCAACCCTGCTGTCTCTGTCTAGGTTCCCTCTGAACCTCATGTGGCGTGGACTTGTCTCTGGGTCCACGCAGCCCATTGTCAGAATGTCTAGAAATTTCTGTTGATCTTATTGAGGTTCTCATCCTCCTGGTTCCTAATCCCAAGAGTTGGGGTCAGGGCTAGACACCAGTTGCCTCCTTTAGGAAGTGGTGGGGATGGAATCAGGGCTTCCCACACGTAAGCAGAGCCCCTACCGACTGAGCTCACATCTCCAGATCCTCGCTCTTGTTCAGTCCCCTTGACCACTACACCAGTCACAGAATAGAGTTGGTCAGTTTCCTAAATTTTTTAGAAGCAGCTGTGGTCCCCAGTATGAGCTTGATGTACACTAGTACTGGAGATTGGAGCAAGACCCAGGGCCAGCTCTGTCACAAGCAGCACCTTTGAAAGCAGCACACAATTTGTTTGGAATGCCTGGAGAAAGGGAAGAGGCGCGTTGCCAGAATCAATGATGGCTGACATAGACGTCTGTTCCCCCAGTGGGAAACTAGCTGAAAAAATCAATGGCCCAAGGCCTGCCTGAGAATTCAGTCTGTAAGAAATGCCCACTCCGTAATGGTGGTACCGTAACTCCCCTGCAGAGCAGCCAGCAAGCAAGCCATAGTGTTTTTATAAGATACTTCCATTTCAATCGATAAATGCTAAAACTTAAAAAAAAAAAAAGCATCTGTGTGTCATCCACATTGACTAAATAATGTATTTGTTTTAAATTTACGGTTATTGTTCTTAAAACTTGGACCTGTGAATTATGACTGCTACGTGTGTATGTGATTGAGGCTTTGTTTTGAATATGTTCTATGGTGAATAGTAAACAAAGCCCGACACTGTAGTGGTCAACACAGGTTTCCATTCATAACTTACTGTAGTGGGGAGTGGGCGGAGAGCCCAGCATGACCCGACCTTCAGCATGTGTGCACAGCTGTGGACGGTGGCCCGGTGGCCCGGCTGTTAAAGGGACATCAGAAGAGAGGAGGGAGGGGAACAAGCCCGGTAGAATCAAGGAAGCGAAACTCGGTGGAAAGCAGAAAAGCTGTCTGGGTTTGATGAAAGTGTTTATGGAAGCTGGTTTCTCCCAGGAAGCAGGTGACAGAGCTTCATGTGTCCGAGCACCCAGGATTGCCTTTTGGCCGCTTGGCACTCGCTGAGATGGGCATTTCTAGGATGTCACCTTAAATCTGGCTGCACTTGGTGAGCAGAGCTGCTGCCTTCACAGTGGTTGGGGAAGAGAGAAGAAGAGGGGACCCGGTTCTCACTGTCCCTTCGGAGGACACTGCCCCCCACTAGATCCTACTTCCTGAAATTTCCACCACCTCCCAGTAGACACGCCTAGGCCCAAGGCCTCAGCACACACACCTTTGGTCCACTCAGCTGATGTAAGCATACATGTAGCACCTCTTGCGAGCTGTGACCGCCTTTGTTTCTCCTGGTGATCACTGTGCATCCTCATGGTGATCACTGCACTCTCCTGGTTCACACCTTTGGTCCACTCAGCTGATGTAAGCATACATGTAGCACCTCTTGCCAGCTGTGACCGCCTTTGTTTCTCCTGGTGATCACTGTGCATCCTCATGGTCATCACTGCACTCTCCTGGTGATCACTGTGCATCCTCATGGTCATCACTGCACTCTCCTGGTGATCACTGTGCATCCTCATGGTGATCACTGCACTCTCCTGGTGATCACTGTGCATCCTCATGGTCATCACTGCACTCTCCTGGTGATCACTGTGCATCCTCATGGTGATCACTGCACTTCTACAGAACTGCTTTAACTTCAGTGTATTTTAATGTAAATTAATATGTCACCCAGTTTTGTTAGGTGAGGACCTAGCATAGTGTCACAAGCCTGATCCCAGCACTCAGGAGGAAGACGCCAGAGCATCCAGATCTTGAGTATGAGGTCAACATATTCTCATGGTCATCACTGCACTTCTACAGAACTGCTTTAACTTCAGTGTATTTTAATGTAAATTAATATGTCACCCAGTTTTGTTAGGTGAGGACCTAGCATAGTGTCACAAGCCTGATCCCAGCACTCAGGAGGAAGAGGCCAGAGCATCCAGATCTTGAGTATGAGGTCAACATATTAGTATTGTGTCTCAAAACTAAACCAAAGTAAGTGTGTGTGAAATCTAAAGGAGGTAAGCTAAATTCCATGCCATGGACTCTCTAAAGAGCTGATATACATCATTTATTGTTTTTTGAACTGTTTTATCTTTGTGGTGTGTGTGTGGTGTGTGTGTGCGCACATGCGCACGCGCACACATGCACACCCCCCGCGTGGATGTGGAGGTCAGCGGACAGCTTGACGGAGTCGGTTCTCCCTTTCCAGCATTTGGGTTCTAGGAATTAAACTTGGGTCACAGGCTTGGCAGTATGTGCCCTCACCCGCCCAGCCAGCCAGCAAGAGCCGTTTCACCAGCCTTCAAGTTCATTTCCTTTTTATTGAAAATTAATTGACATCTGGCCTCGTTTGCTTCTCTGTCCCTATGATAAATCAGTGACCGAGACCAGCTCGGGGAGGGTGGGTTTATTCGGTTGCAGGTGACAGTCCATCATCAAGGGAGGCCAGAGCAGGAACCTGGAGGCAGGAGGTGAAGCAGAGGCCACAGAAACAGCACTGCTTTCTGGCTTACTTCCTCAACTTGCTCGGTTGCCTTTCTTATACAGCCCACATCCACACCTGCTCAGGCATGACAACCGCCCACATCACCCACAGTGGGCTGGGCCCTCCTCCATCAACTAATAGTCAAGAAAACGCTGCAGAGTTCTGGCCACAGGCCAACCTGATGGAGGAGATGCCTCCACTGAGGCGGCTTCTTCCCAGGGGAGCCTGGTCTGTGTCAGGCAGGAGCAGCACAGCATCCGTCTCTGCAGCCTGGCTCCCTGCTAGAACCACCTAAGCTTTCCTCTCTGTGACTCGCTTCGCCCTTCCCTTGCCCTCCATCTGTGCCTCCTTCTGCCCCTGGCACCTGTCTATCCACTCGGACCCAACTCCAATTTGTTGTAAGATTAGCCAAGTGACACGTAGGGTTCGGAGACAGTGACCAAGCGCTTGTCTGTACCTTTTGGAAGCCCAGCATTTCAGGAACAGGACGGTGGTTCCGGGTGCACCTCCCCTCTGCATTTAGCGTTGAGAAGCACACGGAGCAGATGCTTCCCTCACCTAGGCACTGGCTTCCTGCACTTACTTTGTACATTGGGAGGTAGCTAGGGCACACCACCTCTGCTGCAAGAAGGCCCTCCCGGCGTGGACTGTTCTCTACCACCGTCTTCCCCTGTCCGCTATGCTTCTGGAGAGTAAGCACTGCTGACCGTAAGGAGCTCGGGTCTAGGGACATAGCTCCATCAGGAAAGGATGAGGACCCAAGTTTGATCCCCAAAACTCACACTTTTTTTTTTTTTAAAGTCAATTTACTTGTATTAGCCCTCCTCTAGTGAGGTAGAGCCACGAAGATCCCTGGGGCTTCCTGGCCAGCTAGCACCTAACCTGCTGGGGAGTTCCAGGCCACTAGGAGACCACGTCTCCAAAATTTAAAAGGTATGTGGTACCAGATTAGCAGCTCCCCACATTGCCCTGTGGCTTCCACACATACGCGCACATGCACATATTCCATGATGAAACCAACTAAACCTACTTTTAATCATTGATTTAGTGTAGCCTGAAAATATTTTCTGAAGACCCAGCCTACTCCATCTCTTATGAGAGCATTGAGCCTGGTCTACAAAGTGCAGCGCCTAAAAACCCCTAAACATTACTGTCCGTGTGCAGACCCTGGTCACATGCACACATAGCAACTGCTCTGGAACAGGGGGATCTTGTTCTTGTTCTGACTCTAATGTCTTGGTAGCTTTGCATGGGGCAGAGGAACGCTGCCAGAGAAAGCAAGCTTGGACCCTGCATGTCTTCTGTCCCCGAGCCAAAGGCAGCAGCACGGTGAGGGAGAGGAAGCAGGAAAGCAGCCTTCCCGGAAACATTGCCACAGGATGTTGGCAGTGTGGAGCCCAGGTTCATTCTTAAAGTAACATTTGTGGTTATGGAAAAATAGGAGACCAACAGCCAAAGTCAGGTGAGGGGAACGAGTTTTAATTTAATGTTGGCAGGACTCACACACGGATTCTTCCGTAAAGGAGTCCCCTTGTTCAAGTTTTGGGGGGGCTTTTATGGTCATATGTGAGGAGTGTGGGGGAGCCCCCCGTCTTGTTGGTGCCTCTCCATTTTGTTCCCCTGAATAAGGGAAGGGTGACCTTTGACTAGACTAATTCCAGGGAACACTTTCACCTCCCCGTCAGAAGTGGGTTCCGAGAGCTAGCTGACCACAAACGATGGTGTCGCCTTGGCTGTAGTAAATGTGATCTTTAGTTTCTGTACCTCTCCTTGTTTGCTCAACAGAAACTGGCTTCGTTTTCACAAAGTACTACATTTATCCAAAGGAAAAACCAGATAACTTGTAAAACATTAACATCTTGTAATTGCTTAACTAAAAGGCCAGATGGTCCTGTGTTTTTCACCTTTCAAAGCTGCTGTCTCCCCCTCACTTAGTGCTGCATTCTCTAAAGTGGTCCAGAGAGTACAGTCCGTGCCCAGCTAGATAGGTTCAGCTGATTCAAGACATTTTGAGTCCGAGTTGTCTTTTCCCAGTGATCTGGAACTCCATTACAAATGCAAGCAAACCGTACACAGCATATACATGGGAATTCAGTAAGGTAAGTTAGGGCCTTGGAAAAGAAAGTTCTAGTGTCCACATTCTTAGCAAACCAGAGTTCTTAGCAGCCATTACATTGCAAGAATTTTAGCAAGTCTTCCTGGCCTTCACTTTCTATCACCCCAGAGCCCAGGTTCACTCTTTAAGTAGACTTATAGCCACAAACACAGAGCAGGAGCTATCCCAGTCACCTACAGGTGCCCTGTGCCGAAACCCATACGTGGAACTAGCTGTGTCTGCAGGGAGAGAGAGCCTGAAAATCCTTGACAGAAGCAAGAGGCTTGTGCTGGGGCTTCTCTGGCCTGTCTCTTGCAGCAGAAAGAGGAAAAACACACAGTGGTTTAATGACGGAAATTACCCTGCAAGACAGTTTTTCTGATGCTGACTCAGTGTTTTGAAGAAAAACAAATGAAGCCTGACAGATAGGTGTATTCTACCCGGCAGGCCTCTTCTGACATGTTCCTCCACACAGAAGTCTTAGCACTGACAGTTCCTCTTTCCTTGCTCATCGTCTGCCTAAAAACAGAAGAGCTCACAGAGAAACAACTGACCTTTGAGAAGAGAGATTCCAGTGTGCTTCACAGTTTTGGAGGTTCCAGTCTACGGTGAGCTGGTCCCTGCACTGCTTCCTGTGATGCTGTGAGAGCCCCTGCCAAGAGCCCCCAGAAGGAGGATGTATTTTGCTTTACAGTCGATGGGGTGCGTTTGAAGGGTGGGACAGTCCCGCGTGGTGCCGAAGGCATGGCAGGCAGGAAGTTGAGGCACCTGGTCCCATGGCGACTGCAGTGAGGACCAGAGTGGGGGCAGGCTACAGAAACACACTGAGGTGCTGTGATTCCTCAGCAAGCTCACAGCCATTGCTCCGGAGCAGAAGATTCCAGTGGCTTTTAGCACCCAGGGACGTCCACGAACGCACTTAAAAACTCGGCTGTCATTTTCTGTGTCCTGGCTTTTTAAATCCACTTGAATGGCTGTGTTTACCAGTCTCTCCCACCTGGGGTCCCTGGCAGGATTCAGAAGGAATCTGCATGGGGACTGGGGAGTCTTCACATCTCCCATGTTGTCCCCTGGAGACATGAGTCCAGAGAGAGCTGCTCGCTCTGTATAGCACCGCGGAGCTGCCCTTTCCTAAACCCACTTCAGCACAGCGAGTGCTGGCAGCTGGCAGCGAGCACTTGGCAGGATTTCCTTTATATACTTAATTAACCAGCTTCTCCCTAGGACAGAACCCCATTTACATTTTTACAGACTTTCACTTCTCAGAAAAATGGACAAGAACAACTTGTAGCACAGTGTTTTTAAATTGATTGTAAAAGTTTTTAAGGAATCAGGGAGTTGCATCTCAGGTTAGAGGCATTTATTGACGCAGCTTTATCCACCGGTAATGGAGCTGGTGATAGTTACACTTTGCGTAAACAGACAAAAGAACATTATTGCCTCTGTTTTCATTTGGCCTTTCTTTCAAAACTTTTTTTTAAATATTTTTATTTTACGTGTATGTGTGTACGTAACTGCACCCATCTCATTCAGTGCACTCACGACGGAAGAGGCTGTCGGATCCCCTGGAACTGCAGTTACAGACAGTTGTTAGCTGCCATGTGGGTGCTGGGATTCGAAACCTGGTCTTGTGCAAGAACAAGCAGTGTTCTTAAGCGCTGAGACATCTCTCCAGCCCCCACTTTCAATACTTACTGCAAACTAATTACACTGTGCGCCATCCATCGTCAGAGAGTCTCTTCCATATGGAGTCTCTCCCATGTTGTTGAGACTCTTGTTACATGACCGTGTGTGTGAACTTTCATGCAGGAATAGGTCTCTAGTTCTTTCCCTAGTCTTTCCTGTCCATGCTATCAGGGAACTACTGGCATTATCTAAAAGAAACTGGGAGGTCTGTTCCTCCCAACCCCGTGTGGGGGCCCACGACTTTATGCAGCACTCAGGAGGCAGAGGCCAGCTTGCTCTACATTGTGAGATCCACGCCAGCTGGGGCTACAGGGAGACCGTGTCTGAAAATAAACGCCAAACCAAACCAAAGCGAGCTGTGGTTTTTTGTTTTTGTTTTTTCCTGAAGTGTTCAGTATACACACCTCTGAGGTCATCTGGTCCTTCGTACAAGGTTTGTGAATACAGATTCACCATCTAAAGGTAGGACGTTGCTGACTTCTTTGTCTTACGGAGGAAGCTTCGTGCCTTGGAAAGGATTAACCCATTTCATTTCAGTTGTCAAACTTACTGACACTAAGCAGTTCCTATGTCTCTTTTTGCCCTTTGTTGTTTTTAGGACCCTTTTGTAATGGACCTTGAGAAATTCGGGTCTCCTCCTTCCTCCACTGGTGCTGGACTGCTCGGTCATTTAATTTGATCTTTTCAAAGAACCAGCATGTGTTTTCATTGACTTTCTGTACAGTTTTGATACCATTTTTTTTTTCTTACTCATTTATATTTTTGTTTGTTTTGGTTTAGGTTGACATTTTCTCTCCACTTTCTTATGGGGAAAGTCTAATTCATCAATAATCATCTTTCTTATGGTTTGGGGGCTCTTTTTTGGGTTTCAGTGGGAGTTCTGTGTTGCTCCAGGCTGGCCTTGAACTTCCTTTGTACGTAACGATGACTTTGAACTTTTGATTCTCCTCAGTACCAGGATTATGGACTTGCAGTACACATTTATACAGTGCTGCAGATTGAACCAGGGCCTGGTGCATTCTGGGAAAGCGCTGTACCAACTGAGCTACCCTCCGAGCCCCTGCTTAGATTTTTGTCATGTGTCAGTTTCTGTCAAATCTTGATGCCAAACCTCCCTTCTGATTTAACTCAGCATTTAACAGTCTCGGTTTTCCCACACACACTATTCCATTACAGTCTAGAAATTCTAGTCTGCTTGTTCTCTACAGGATACTACCAAATTTCTCTTTTTTATTTCATCTCTGACCCCTGTCTAATAAGCAGGTATGTCATGTTCAAATGTTTTGTCATTTTCCAAATGCTTTTCCATTACTGGTATCAAATTTAATTTTTGTAATTGGGGATTATATTTGGTATGATTCGAATTATTTTACATTTCTGAGAATTGTATCAATGGCTTAGTATGTTCTGTCTTGTTAACTTCTCCATGTGGCCTTGAAAATATCACGGGTTCTGCTGTTGAGTGTAATATTATGAAAGTACAGATTAGATCCCGTTGCTTAATGGTACTTTGGAAGTCCAGTCTGTTCTTGTCCATTTGCCTGGTATACCAGGTTACTAAGAGTAGAGCTGGAAACCCCTGTTCATGTATGCCTCTACATAAGTGTAGTGTTTGCTTTATGTGTTTTGGAAGCTGTGTTGTTTGATGCATACACATTTAGAAACAATGTATCTCTTTAAAAATGTTTTAAGGTAATTTGTTACTGTTTTATTTGTATGAGTGTTTTGCCTATATGTATGTAAGTGGGCCCTCGGGGGCCAGAAAAAAGCATTGCATCCCCTGGAACTGGAGTTACAGATGGGGTGTTGGCAGGGTTGCTGGGAACCAAACCCCGGTCCGTGCCAAGAGCAGCCAGTACTCTAAACAGTTGAGCCAGCTCTCCATTTCCCAGTGTGTCTTCTCGATGAACATTTGGCAGGCGTATTTGTCCCTGTGTCAGGACTGGTCAATCATTGTGTAAAGTCCTCTGTCTATGATTAATATATTCACTTTGTCTCTTCAGTGGGAGTTATATAATACAGAGTTTTTATTGTATTTTTATATATGCATATATTAATCTACTTGAATATTTACATTTAAATGAGATTTCTTTTTATATTAGACTTACTTAAACAACTTGCAGTTGTGTTTAAATTAACTTTCTATCAGTAACACACAGTTGGGTCTTCTGTTTTTGTTTCGTTTTTCCATTCTGGCTATCTCTGCCTGGTTATATTTGTAATATGTCACAAGCTGCTTGTTGTCAGGTCACTGTCTACTGATACATTCATCTCTGTCTCTTCTGCATATGCCTGTGTTGACTGGGTTTTCTTCTCCCGCTGGGTGAAAAGCTCGCTTGTCTTCTTATTTCTAGGTGTAGAAATGTAGGCTAGAAGCTGGACTCTGGGAATGTGACATGCGGCAGAATGCAAACTTTGCTGCCTTCCCTGTGGCCTCTCTGACTTTGTGCCCACCGAGTAGGATCTGCTCCTGCCTGCCTTTGGCTTCTCCTAGCCGAAGCTCTGCAGAGTGGCAAGCTCTTACAAGTCCCTGCACCCTTCCAGAAGGGTTTGTTGAAAGCAACATTCACACTGTCTGTCTAGCTGCCGACAAAGTGGGATGCTGTGTTGTGTCATTTTGAACCTAGGAATGATTGTGATTATTCAACATATCCTTTCCAGTAAACCATAGATGTTTCTGTGAGTTTACAGGAAGTTTCTATTGTTCAACTTCAGGGGCAGGTAGAAAGTGTTCATGCTGTGATTCCTAATGCATTTCTGATGGCGAGCCCTGAGCATTTGACTCTGTTAACCTGTAGTTAGTCCTTTTTTCTTTTTCTTTTTTTTGGTCTTTTTGAGACAGGGTCTCCCTGTAGCCCCAGCTGTCCTGGAACTCACTATGTAGACCAGGCTGGCCTTGAACTCACAGAGATCCACCTGCCTCCGGCTCCGCAGGGCTGGGATTAAAGGCACGCACCACCATGCTTTCCTTAAAGTTAGTCTTTATAGCTCGTTCCATGTGGGAATAGATGCTGCCTTCACACAGGATGCTCTTGTTCCACCGTGCTGGGGAGCCGTAGTTGATGTGGGCCTGGTCCCTTGTAAAAAGCAGTGCTCCAACAGGTCCTCAGCACGAGGCTTGGCCTCACATCATTATCTCTTCTCCCCACCGGTGCTAGGACTCAGCTCCTTTCTGCAGAACGCAGAAATTTCTGAGAAAAAGCAAAGTTCTTATATATTCATTGGTCCTGAATAAAAACATGGTGCAGCCGAGGTTCTGCTGGGATCCTGTTCTCCTCCGCAGCAACCCAGCCAGCCCCTGGTGGAGACACCTCTGCTGCTATCTGCCTATAGTCCCTGCTGGCAGGGTGGGAGACACAGACAGGCACATTTCTCTGTAAACTTGCCTGTCGCTCTGGGAAGTACCATGGCTAAGCCCAGATTGCTTTTTTTGATTTCTTTCTTGTTTTGCTTTGAGTAGGGTTGTTTCTGAAGCAATAACCCCTCTCCGGACAATCAGGGTAGATCAAGTACTTCTCCGATGGAGCTAGACCTGCTGTTACCCGTGTTAGCTTTCCATCATTGTAATAAAAATAACCAAGGTCGGGGCTGGGGAGATGACTTGGCGGTTTAAGAGCATCGACTGCTCTTGCAGAGGACCCGGGTTCGATTTCCAGCACCCACACGGCGGCTACGAACCATCCTTAACTCTAGTTCCAGGAGAATCCGAAGCCCTCCTCTGACCTCTGCGATGTTGCACGACGCGGGTGAACTCACATACATGCGGGCAATACACGCATACACATAAAATAAAAATAATGAATAAATAACCAGGGTCACTGGGTGTGGGTGGCCTGCTCCTCTGATCCCAGCGCTCTGGAGGCAGAGGCAGGTAGATCTCTGAGATCAAGGCTAGGTGTGTCTACATAGTGGATTCCAGGTGGGATAGAATTAGGAAGTCCCTATGAAGTCCTTAACTCTAGTTCCAGGAGAATCCGAAGCCCTCCTCTGACGTCTGCGACGTTGCACGACGCGGGTGAACTCACATACATGCGGGCAATACACGCAGACACATAAAATAAAAATAATGAATAAATAACCAAGGTCGCTGGGTGTGGGTGGCCTGCTCCTCTGATCCCAGCTCTCTGGAGGCAGAGGCAGGTAGATCTCTGTGAGATCAAGGCTAGCTGTGTCTACATAGTGGATTCCAGGTGGGATAGAATTAGGAAGTCCCTATGAAAAAAAGAAGAAGAAGAGAGAAAATGTGGAGTTCTGTGAGCTCTTAAGGAGAAAAGATGAATCTGCCATACAGATTGGAGGTTCTGTGCTGAAAACATGTCTCCTTCTTGCAGTTAAGAGTCCCAGCACCTCATAGTGAGCGCCTGCCCTTGTCCTCGTTTAACTAGTGAGAGCCGGGGCGCAAAGAGAAAAACAGGCCTGGCACTTAAGGCCGATGATGCCCTGACCCCTGGGCCCCACCTCCTAAGGTTTCCCACGGCTCAATAGCCCCCCCCCCCCCAGGCACAGATGTGCCTGTGACACATGGGCCTTTGAGGGACCCTCCTGAGGCCATCCTTACAGGAGGCAAGGAGCAGTGCGCTCCGGGGCAGGAGGCCCTAGACTTCATCGGACAGGTGCCCACCTCACTGAGGTCTTTCTCTCCTTCCTCCTCCGCAGGGGCTGAAAAACTGATCCAGCATCTGCGGAGACACAGCATCCCCTTCGCGCTGGCCACCAGCTCAGGCTCTGTGTCCTTTGAAATGAAGACCAGCAGACACAAGGAGTTCTTCGGGTTCTTTAACCACGTCGTACTGGGGGACGATCCCGAGGTGCAGAGCGGCAAGCCGTGTCCCGACATATTCCTCGTCTGTGCCAAGAGGTTCTCTCCCCCTCCTGCCCCGGAAATGGTGAGCTGGGCCGTGGGAGGAAACGAGCATGTCATCAAATAGTAGCCATGCGGTGTCAGTCCGCTAAACCTCACGGTTTAGCCTTGGCTTCCCTGGGCAAGGCTGCCGTGCCGCCCAGGACCAGGAGCCGTCTTTGCTGCCAGGTTCCGTCGTTGCCAGGGCACTCGGGTTCTTTTTGCTGGCTCCTCATCTGTCAGATAAAAGAATTCTAAAGAGAAACCTCACGGGGTGTGGTGATACCCGCTTTAATCCCAGCACACGGGAGGCAGAGGCAGGCGGATCTCTGTGAGTTCAAGGCTAGCCTGGTCTACATAGTGAGTTCCAGGAGAGCTGGGGCTTCAGGGAGACCCCATCTCAAAAAGACCAAAAAAAAAAAAAAAAAAAGAGAGACCTCGAGTTCCCCTTTTACAGTTAGAGAGGAAAACAGGGCGGCAATCTATGCCCTCTCAGCAACTGCCTGGAGGCAGGCCACCTAGAAGGAACAAGCCGTGCTTTCTCCCTTACAGAGAAGACTGCAGCAGGCATGAGGCAGCCAGGGTCTTTCCTCACACAGAGCACGAGAACGCCCACTGTGTCGCTCCCAACACGATTAAGACTGGTTATTAATGGCAGAGTTAGAAAGGGGGGACGGAAGGAAACTTGAGGCTTTTGAGTTAGAAATCTGAAAAGCCTACGGGCCACAAGCGTGTCTACGGAGGGGCCCCTGAGTGTCTAAGTACATTATCTCATCAGGGGATACTTAGTCCTGTTTGCACATCTTCAGGTGAATCAGCTTTCCGGAGGGCTGGTCTGGCCGTGACTGACTGGCACGGTTGCACTGACTATGAAGGGAATGTGGCCTTAAGGTATGGAGCAGATTAAATGTCATTTCTCAGCGCCAGGATCATGGATAGAACTAGCTTTCTTTTAGAGCTCAACAAAACGCCAGGCCTCCACTTTTCCTGTGGCACTCTAATTCTAAGGAAGGGCAGTTGTGATGCCCTCCTTTCTCAAAATCGCTGTGAGCAGGGAAACAGGAGGTGGGTTCCAATGCAGATCATGAAGGACTAGTCCATCCACGGAGGCTTCCAAGCTTGCGAATGCCTGTCTAGCTACGTGGCACCATGAGGGACAAGTAGCTGTGCCTCGGTCCAGGGGTCACAAGCTCAGAGGACGGGATCTCAGAACTTCTGTGGGGCAGCACAGTACCTATAGGGTGTGTTGCACCAGCAAAGCTGGCTTTCATTGACTTCGGCCTGCACCATCCATTAAGCATCCCTTGAGCACTCCCAACTTGCCGTTCATGTGTCAGTGACCCTTATGTGTCAATGAGCCTTATGTGTCACTAACCCTCATGTGTCAGTGACCCTCATGTGTCAGTGACCCAAGGACCCCGCATCCTCTTCCTAGTGGCTGGTGAAAGCCGGAGTGTTTTGGTTGTTCACTGCGGTTTCCTTTCCGAGGTGAGGTTTTGTTTTTGGATGCATTTTCCGTGGGAAGTTGGCAGCTTGTGTTCTGCGTGCTGAGGACTGACACTCCAGACTTGCTGGCTGCCCAAGTGCAGGGTGCACTGGAGATGGACCCGGGCCTTCCTCCTGTGCTGCCCTCAGCCCACAGTGCTCCTGAGTCTGCCTCCTGAGTGCTGGGATCAAAGGTGCCCGCCAGCACACCCAGCCCGCACCTGTCAAAGTGACACGGCAGGAGCGTTTAGGAAGAGTCCGTGCGGGCCCTCGTCCCTCGGCTACATCTGTGACTCCTCTGACTGGTCTCATCTGTGTGCAGGCACATCGCAGAGTCATAGCCTGACACAGATGAGGCCGCGTGGGTGATGGGAGTGAGGAGCCAGAGGAGAGCAGCCCTTGGCAGCCTGCCGAGGCTCCTGATGGAGGCATGCCCCTCACCTCCAGGGCGCTGTGCGGGTTCTCCGTCCACTTCGGTCTGGAGGAACAGTGCGATGCAAGGCCTCTTTCATTCTCAGCGGTGGTTTGTTTTCATTTGCTTCTAAGGCAGGGTCTCTAGTCCGCCGTGTGCGACCTTCTCAACTTTCTGCAGCGCTAGAGGACATTACGCATGGGAGGGAAGCATTCTGCCCACCGAGCTGTATCCCCAGCACCATGCGATGTGCATGTTGTTTCCTTTGTTTTGCTTCTTTTAGAAAGGGTCCCCTGTATCTCAGGGTGCTTCAGATGTTCCCTGCAGCCTTGGATGGCCTTGAACTTCCCAATTCTCCTGCCTCTAGCTCTTGAGTCCGGGGATGACAGGTGTGTGCCAGCATGCTGTGTGTGTGCAGTACTGGAGCTGGAACCCACCAGGGCTTCGTGTGTGCTTGGCAAGCATTCCACCAACTGAGTCCCATCTCCACCTCTATCGTCAGGATGCTGAGGGATGCTGCTGCATGTTACCACCTGATGTGTCTCTGGCTTCCATGTTGGGGTTTTGCCCTACTCTTTCTCCGGAGGCTTTATCCTGTCGATGTATTGAAATCACTGGCCTTCACTCTTTGTACACAGGTCCCTACATTTTCCACAGAGGCCAGAGAATGGGGCTCCAAGTTCTGGCTTTCTACTGTCATGTTTAGTGTTCTTGAGACTCGGCCGAGGCCCAGCTATGGCCACCTACTAGCATGCACTGAGATGCCAAGAATTTGTGCCAGGAAATGAGAACAAAGACCAAATGGGAATCTCTTCTGCCAGCACAGCTGTGATGGAGCATGGGAACACAGCAACGGACTCATAG
>NW_008356461.1:261743-262502 GCF_000622305.1 Nannospalax galili
CCAGCACAGTGCACGTCGCTCTGCAGAGGCCTCACGCTATGGAAGCCCCTGCCCCTTGCTGAGGAACTGTTTTGTACCTTTAGGTTTTAGTCTTCCTCCCAGAAACACTATGTCTTTGTTCAGTGTAAGGGTCCATTTAGGTGTTGACAGATGAAGGTGCCGGTGCTCGTCGCTCTGCAGAGGCCTCACGCTGTGGAAGCCCCTGCCCCTTGCTGAGGAACTGTTTTGTGCCTTTAGGTTTTAGTCTTCCTCCCAGAAACACTTTGTCTTTGTTCAGTGTAAGGGTCCATTTAGGTGTTGACAGATGAAGGTGCCGCCCACAGTTCCTGATGTGGATCAGGGCTAGATTGACAGCCGGGAAGGACCCGCTCACGTGTTTGCCCTGCATTCCTATCTGCCCGTGGCCACCTCGGTGGATGGCAGCTGCCAGTGGCGAGATGTGCACAGTCCTGGGTGCACCAGGACCATGGACGTGGTGTTTGTGTGAAACCACATGCAGCCTTGGAAGACACAGGCCGCAGTGGGTATCACACAGGACCCACCACTAAGGGAAGCTTCAACAAGTGCTCGGTTCTCTCACTGTTCCCTCCTTTGACAATGTCTAGTTACACCACCCGAAGATGTGGGTGTGGGCGTGTTTGAAAAGTGGTCTAGGTCTTGCAGCGTGCTAAGCATGCCATGCCTGTTACCCACACCTGCTCAGGGTGTGTTTGGCCTGCAGAAATCAGCCTTTAGGAGGGATGGGGGGGAGGGGGAGGG
>NW_008356461.1:262550-292430 GCF_000622305.1 Nannospalax galili
GGGGGAGGGACGGAGGGGGGGGGGGAGGGACAAAGGTCAGGGAGGCAGGAAGGGAGGCAGGAGAGTCCAGGAAGCCAAGGGAAGGGGGAAGAGAAAAGGAAGGGAGAGAGGGAGGGGACGGGACAAGGAAGGAAAGCAAGGACGGTAGAGGAAGAGACAGAGTAGGGAGAGCCTGTAAAGTCAGCAGGAAGAATTGTCCATGGGTAAAATTCTTAAGAATGTACAACAACTTTGAAGGTTTTCTCTCCAACTCTTCATATATAAAAGACAAAAAAGACGTTGTGAAAAATTGTTTTCTAATACCTGAAATGGACTGTGAGGCTCAGCCAAAGTGTAGCCATGTTTTTTGTACACTTTATGGGACCCAGAAGCTCAAAGCCAAACATGCACGGCCGGGAGATGACAGCTGCCCTGTGACCTCAACTTCTGTGCCACGCCAGAATCATGGGAAGCACGTAGATGTCCTCACACCTGATAAAGGGAGCACATGCAGCCAGGGGACCTTTACTCCTGGGAGGAAGATGGTGATGGTGGTCATGGTGGTGATGATGATGGTGACGTTGGTGATGGTGGTGGTGGTGATGATGGTGATGGTGGTAGTGATGATAGTGGTGGTGGTTGGTGGTGGTGATTGTGATCCCGGTGGTGGTGGTGGTGATTGTGATCCCGGTGGTGGTGGTGGTGATTGTGATCCCAGTGGTGGTGGTGGTAATGATTGTGATGGTGATGATGGTGGTAATGATGATAAAAACCTTGAAATGCAGGTTGAGCCCTCAGCAGAACTCATAGGCCTCTGGTTTCTGTGGTTCCCTGGGCAGGTTTGCACAGTGCCAAGAATCTCACGGGTTTATCCAAGGCAGGACTGCTGCTGTATTCCCTGTCCGCTCCCGGCCGTCCTTCATTATTTACAAAAATAATCACCGCTTATCCCCCTCGCAGTACCTTTCTTTTTTGTATTTTATTTACTTATCTTTATTTTTGTGTATATGTCTTACCTGCATGTATGTAACTGCACCCGTGTCGTATCGTGCCCACGCAGACCAGAACAGGACATGGGATCCCTCGGAATTGGAGTTAGGGAGCCACCGTTAGCCACCTTATGGGTGCTGGGACCCTAGCCCAGGTCCTCTGCAACAGCAGCCCGTGCTCTTAACCACTGAGCCATCCTTCCAGCCCCTGCAGTGCATTTCTTTAAGAGAACTTGAATTCAGGCTTGCTGTCCCACCCGAAATCCTTGAACAAAGCTGCTTGCTTTACTCTGCCTCACAGTCAGGAAAGAAGAATGTCTTCTCCACTGCGTTCCATTAGATTACAGGCCTCAAAGTTGAACCGAGAAAACAAGAGACTGACGAGAGAGCAGGCCAGTGTTCTTAGTCAGGGTGCAGTTCAGAGGGAGCTGCAGCTCAGCGAGGCAGTCAGAACCTCCTGCTCTCTGTTGTGTTGATACAGGTCGGAGAGGAGCAGGGAAACACTTCAGGAAGGATAACTGACTCCTAGGACTAATAGATGGGTCCTGGGAGACTAGACGGTAGTATCATACTATCTGGGAGACTTCCTACCCACTGGCTGCTTTCACTGGCATCTCCTCGGTGTACGTCCAACAGCTGTGGTGTCCCCCATCCGAAAGGGCTGCTGTTCATGCAGACTTTGGTCCGGGTCCTCCTCCCTCTGTCCTCTCTTCTTAACTTCTTTGTGCTCTGACACCCAGATCTAGTTCCTGGGAGTTCCACAGAGTCCTAAGAACCCAAGATCTCAAAGAGTCCTTGGGGATACATCATCAAAGAAGTTTAGCTGGGCCATCTTGGAACAGATGCTTCCCCAGCTTTATCCACACTTGAGAGCCACAGGGTCCAGGGTCATCACCCCTTGGGAGACACCCCTCCCGAGGGCCCTCAGGGTGCTCTTTATCTCTCTGTCCTCCCACAGCTCCTCCCGCATCCTTGTAGCCACAGGCCTCAGACTAATGCCAGCTTCCTCTCCCCGTTTCGAGCCCGTCGTTCTTTGATCTGTCTGCTTTCCAGGCCACCTCATTCCACACTGCTGGGGTTCCTGGTTTTCTGTGTGTCAGCCATAGTCCAGCAGGGTCCAGCATGGCCAGGCTCCATTGTGCCTCACTCAACAGCGTGGCCTGTGCCATCCTTATGTGCATGCCTCTCATAACTGCAATCCTATGGGAGCTTGCCTGACCTCCCCTCATGAAGAGAGTCCACCCAGCAGCACACTATAGTTCAAAGCCGTCTTGGGCAGTTAGAGGTAGAAACTGAAGTGTCTAGGTGACAGACTCACATCAAAGGCCTGCACCTGTTGGTAAGGCGTTACCAAACCTGTGTATGGATGGACAAGTGGGTGGGTATCTGCATGGAAGGATGGATGGAAGGACAGACGGATGGACGGATGGACAAGTGGGTGGGTGGGTGGATGGATGGATGGATGGATGGATGGATGGATGGATGGATGGATGGATAGATGGACAAGTGGGTGGGTGTGTGCATGGAAGGATGGATGGATGGGTGGATAGATGGATGGACAAGTGGGTGGGTGGGTGTGTGCATGGAAGGATGGATGGATGGATGGATGGATGGTTGGATGGATGGATGGACAAGTGGGTGGGTGTGTGCATGGAAGGATGGATGGATGGATGGATGTACAGATGGATAGATGGATGAATAGATCAGTGAATGGGTAGATGGATGGGAGAGGGAAGGAAGGGAGGGAGGGAAGGAGGGAAGGGAAGGGAGGAAAAGGGCACCTAATTGAATGGAAGGACAGGTGGGTAGAAGACAAGTGATGTTGACACACACATAGATCAAACCCAATGTAAACTTTTGAGGTGATACAGCCAGATGAGGTTTGTCCAAATTGTTTCTTTCCAATGATTCTTGCAGTGATTTGTCCCTCTGTGATGGTCTACTTTCCATGTACATCGTACATGAGGTTGCACAGTCCTTGGGTCACCAGTTTCCTAGAGCACTGGCTCTTACTAGGCCATTTTAGCAGCACATAGACTACAGCTTGTCAGTATGAACCCATCACAGAATGAAACATTTGACTCTGGGCCAGCTCTTTAAAAGCCTAAGGTGTGTCAGGGATTTCTAATAACCTACAGTCATCCCCATAGCTTGTCTCATTAGATACAGGCAGTACTAGTAGGGCAGGGGAGCACTGACACCACCCAGGGCTGAGCTGCATCCCTACGGTGCTGAAGAGCTGACAGGACAGAGCCCTTAAGTTCTCCTTCTCCCAAAAATCCTAAGTCTTTGCACCTGGACACATTGTCCTTTGTGCCTGGCTCTGGTTCGAGTGTGTCCCCCAGAGATTCATGTGCTGGAACTTTGGTTCCAGCGAGAGAAGTGGGACCTTTAAGATTGTGGGAGCTACTGGGAGTTGTGAAGCTCTTTGGGGTGCTGTGCTAGGAAGATGTTAAAGCAGGTGTTGTGGGACCCTGAGATGGCCCTTATGAGAACAGGTTGTTAAAAAGAGGAATCCTGGCCCTGACCAGTTCTAGCCGGGGAATCCCTTCCTCTACACGTGGACTCTCACCATGATCTTATGCAACAGACACATGGGTGGAGAGCCACCAGAGGTGGCATTAAAATATTTGCCCTTTCTACCTCAAAAACTTTACACTGAAGGACCTTTTCTCCATGAGCTACCCAGCCTCGTACTTTCCTTACGGGAGCAGTGGGTGAAGACTCCCCTCTAACTTAGGTTCATTAGTACTGGTTTTTCTTCTGTCCCTTCCGCTCCATGCAGAATTTGGCAGTGTGTCTATCGTATCCAGACAGCCTTCCGCACACCAGGCTTGTAGCCTGTAAGTTTCTCTGGCTTTGCAAACCTCTTCTCTGCCCCGAATTCTCACCTGTAACACTGGTGTCCCGTTCTCTACACCCATCTAGGAAGATTCTTCCTGTGTCTCATATGCTGCCTATGATCAAATATCCCTGACTCATCATCCCTAGACCCACCGTCTCTAAAGTCAACTTTCGAGTCCTGACGAATGGATTCAGCAGCCACCATGAGTGCTCCCAGGGCGTATGGGCCCCATCGTGGGTGCAGACCCACAAGCTCCAGGGATCAAGAGAGCCGCCTCCTCTGCTCTTTGCTTCCTGCCTGCCCAACACAGGTGCTAATTGCCTACAAGTGTGTGCAGGCCATGTGTATCGCTAAGGGCAACTGCATAAAAGCCTGGTTTGTGATAGAAATACGCATTCCTGGTGAAGCTCCCCAAATCACAAATAGGAGGAGACAAATGGCCTGAATTTGCAGATAATGAATGTGCAGACCATCCACTGGGGTATTTAGTGCTGTAATCTCCGGGACAACATCAGGACAGTTACGTTCCCTCCACCATCTCCCCTTGAATAAGCTGGGACTCTGTAATGAGTTTTTGCCGCATCCCCCGAACAGATCACCATTGTCATAACACTGTGTGATGGTACAGATACTGGTGATGGACAAGTGAAAGGGAGGAACGGTTTGTGTTGGCTGGTGGTTTCTGACGCTTCAGTTCACGGTCAGCTGACTCCATCGCTTTTCAGCCTGTGAGAAGGCTGAGACGTCCAGCAGGGCAGATATCTTCTGACCGGCAGAGAAAAGCCGGTCGGTGACCCGTAGCATTAGGCGCAGGGGAAGGGGAAGAGGAGAGGTGGGACAAGTTCTAAAAGGCATGTCCTGTGGCCCGCTCAGTCCAACCAGGCCTCGTTCCACATAGCTTTGTAGCTATGACCTCATGCATGGATAATACTCTAATGAGTTCTGAGCACTCGAGCTGGAATCCCTCCTCAATGGCACCACCAGCTTGTAGCCAAGCCTTCAGCATATCAACCATTTAAAGGACACTTCATAGCTAACCCATTGCCACAGTCCCAAAAGAGATCTTTAAGTGGGATAGTCATGAATAAAATGTTGACGAAATACAATATCAAGCAAATACTATATTAACAGCCTCAACTAACTCCCCGGGTTCAAATTTAACAGCTCAAGGAAGCTTTTAGGATGTCCAGAATCGAAAATGGCCCGTCACTCTGTCTGCTTAAGCTAGGGGGATAGGTCACCTTGGTTTTTTCACAGATACCTCATGTCACTGGGACCAGCCAAGATAGTTTGTCACCTCCATTGGAGACAGAGACTTGGCAACGTTTGACTCTGTGGGAGGAGCCAATCTCAGACGTGCCAGACTTGGCCCAGTCTCCATTCAACAGCACCCTAATTTTTACCCTATAAATCCATGGCATGTTTAACATAAATTGATGAAACCGAGTCCCTTGCTAGTCTATAAAGCAGACTCCTGTACTCTCAGATGACTGATTGCCCGAGCATATGAGTCCTGAATTCTGTACAGAGAGGAGACTGACCATTGCATCCGGAGTTCCAGGCTGAATACCTGCCCCCCACCCCAGCAAAGGAGTGCACGAGTGTTCTTTGTTGACATTTTAGCAGAAGTATGTGCCTTGTTTTATTAGCTGTAGGTCCCTTAGTGCTCACAGTATGTTTATTTTTCCACAATTATTCAGTGTCCAAAGCTAGGTATATTTACAAAGCCTTCGAGATACATTTACCTTGGACTCGTTACGTGGAATCCTTGTGTATTGCTGCCACAACAAATTACCACAGATCTTTAGACATGTCTTGAGACATGCATCTTCATCACAGGGTTCCCTAGGGTAGTCCTGTGGCCTGGTGTTTCCATGTTCTCTACAGGGATTCTCAGGTTCACAGTTGACTCATTCCATCTGTGTTACAAACTGAGTATTTGTGCCTAACCCAAACACACACAGCGACACCCTCATGTGCTGATGAATTTCTGTCTTTATGTGCTTATGTGGAAGGGTCTGGGTCTCCTCCTGTTCCCACCTAAAGCCCAATGTTGAAATCCTCAGCACTCAACATGGTGGTGTTGAGATCTCATGGCTGCGATGAGACCTACTGTGGGTGGGGTGTGTATCTCTTCAAAATCTTATGTTGATAGTGTTAGGGGTACGCCCTTTGGGAGGTGATGAGGTCATGCACAGGACTCGTGTCCCTATGGAAGAGATGGGGGAGGATGTCCCTGCTCGTTCTGTCATGTGAGGACGTCAGAAGAAGGCGTCCTGTGTGAACCAGGAAGCAGTCCTCTCCACATACCTAGTCTGCCGGGCGGCTTGACCTTGGGCTTGCAACATCCAGAATCATGGGTTGCGATGAGCTATTCTTTAAGTCGCCCCAGCCCTGATAGTGTTTTGTGACACCCAGACAGACCTGGACATCCTGCTGTGACCAGATAGATTATTACAGGGAAGTTCCCACTTACAAAGTGGAACTGCTCAGTTACACCTTCAAAGTGCAGTCACCTCCTCACCCAGGTTGGCCCTGGGAGCAGGTGGATGAGGAACCCGACTGTGTGGGGCAGTCTCTGATGTCATCATGGAGGTCAGGGGCCTTCAGAGAGGCCACTGCCTAGAGAGGCTCAGAGGATCCCTACGGCTGAGCAGAACCAACCTGCTTGACTCCAGCCACCCAGACACTGGGAAATGTTATTTTTTCCCAACCTAAATCCCTCCAGCTACAGTTTAATTAAGCTCAGCTGCTCTTGTAGAGGTGGACTGGGACACACTCCCGCCTGCAGGTCCGTAGGGAGAAGAGCAGTGCACTGCTACTGCAAAACCAGAATCCGCCCCAAATTTAGCACCTGTGCGACCACGCACCCCCTCCCCCATGTTTCCTGGGCTCCGAGAGGCGCCGCCCCCACAGACGAGGGGGCCTGCCTTTGCTCCTCTCCTTGGATAGCAGCTCCCTCACCCTGTGGCCCCTCTGTGGCTCTCAGTAAACAAAATGCTGTTCTCAGTCTTCAGGAGTAGAACAGGGGCCAAAGAAGCCAAAACTAAGGGGTTGGCAGGTCCTCCCACCCAGGTCACCCACAAAGAAGTAACCCCAAATTCTTGCTAGTTAGAGGGCAGGAGGTGCTTTATGAGGGACAGATATGAGGAACCTGGAGGTGAACCGTGTCTGCGCCATGGCCCGACCCCAAGACGAGGAGGAGGATGCGCAGGGGAAAGCAATGCCTGTAGCTACCTTGTGGGGGTCGTTTCCCTGTCCTCACCTTCCCCAAGGCCACAGAACGCAGGCTCTCAGAGCATGCTCCTTTGGCTGAATGAAGCCTAAGCAGACCCAAGGCCACTAGCCTTTGTGCATTGCTCTGCAGAATTCCCTCGTTCTGTTTCCCTGCCTCAAGGGTGCACGTGGGCTGGTACCTGTGGGGGTTGTTTCCAAGAGCCCCGGGGATCTACCTGTTTCGTGTCCTCACCTTCCCCAAGGCCACAGAACGCAGGCTCTCCGAGCATCCTCCTTTGGCTGAAGGAAGCTTAGGCAGACCCAAGGCCGCTAGCCTTTGTGCATTGGTCTGCAGAATTCCCTCCTTCTGTTTCCCTGCCTCAAGGGTGCACGTAGGCTGGTACCTGTGGGGGTTGTTTCCAAGAGCCCCGGGGATCTACCTGTTTCTGAGTCTCCAGGGCTGGCATTATAAGCCCAGGTTATTTTTTTACAGGGGTTTCTGGGGGGTCTGAGTCATGTCCATGTGCTTGCAAGCACGCAGGCTCCTGACTGAACCATCTCCCTAGCCTGCACTCATCTTTGACACGCATCTTATACATAGAGCCTGAAGGTAATTATGTAAAATACATTTAATAATTTTCTGCATGAAACAATCTCTCTTGGTAAGTTTTCTAATCTGGAGCCTCACCTGGCGGCTCCAGACGGTTCAGATTTTGGAACGTTTGGGGACTGCGGGTTAGGGATGCTCAACCCGCCGTTTCAGTGCCGTATTCGTATTCTTCTAAAGTTAGCTTCCAGCACAACTGTGAGTTCAAAACAGAAAGTGATAAGACATTAGAACATTCAAGGCAGGAGAAATAGGAAAAATTTCCAAGGAGCCTACATCAGCTACTGTTTCCCTCTGCACATACACACCTCCAGTGTTTTCGCACTGAGCGGTACACACCTCTAATGTTTTCACAGACACCGTCTTGTGCCTCCTGTTTCCTCCCACAGGCAGCACTCGGGAAGAGCTGTGCTATGGGGTGAAGGACCTCACAGTGTTTTTGCTCCCGGTTCTGAGCCACACTTCAACGCCCATCTGCCTGCGGAGCCCCTCGGAAGTAGCTCCCAGCTTTGCCAAGGGGCCTCCTTGCCTCCCCCTCAGAGGGAAAGCAGAGTCTCAGGACAGAGGGAGATAGCCAACTGCAGGGGTTCTTAGCAGAAAGGCAGCAGGACAGATTGCCCTAGCCCGTCCAGCCCCCCCCCACCTTCCAGCACAGAATACCTCCCTGTGTGGCTCACCCTCACACCCCACCCCACCCCTGGGGCAGTGGGTTAGCTGTTGAACTGAGAAGGTCAGGGTGGTCGGGTAGTCTTGTGAGTGGGGGATAGCCAGTGCACGTGTGACAGCCCAGACCTTTACAGCTTTTCTAGGAGAGCAGGCATGAGTGTGCAAATGAGTGGGGGAGACACTGAGCTCCCCAGCGGCCAACAGGGTTCAGGATACGGATCCTGACGTTGTAGGGCCCCTGCCTGACGTCCCTGAGCCCTTCCCCAGCACCTGCCCATTCACCTGCTTCTGCGCCTGCTCACTGGTTAGGAAGAAACTCCTTGTGGTAAACGGCAGAGGGAAAGGAGGCTTCAAAGGAGGCTGAACTATCACTTGGAAGGCTCAGCATTCACGCTCCTGAGTTCTGGGGTGCCGGCGGAGACCCAAGTAAGGAGCATCTAGGAGCCTGGAGCATAGTGGAGAGCACGCACCTCCTTTACAACTGCCTGGGCTCCCCATGTCTTCACTGAGACGCACTAGCAAGACCGATGGCATGTGACAAGGGTGGCCTCCGAGTACTGAGAAGCCGCAGTGTGATGAGGACGTCACTCCCCTGTGTCGCTCTGCACTACTGAACAGCGACCAAAGTGTCCAGCTGTGAGGGAGTCCCCACGTGGCCCTGAGTGGGGTCCTGTTCACACGAGTGCCGACGTAAGATAGCACTGAGAAGTTTTTAAATACAGACAGCCCCGTGCAGTGCAGGTGTGGCAGGCAGGGAACGGTCTGGGAGGCTTTGAACGCCTGTCGGGAGTCCTGGTAAGAGACTGTGCTGTCCTAGTCTACCAAATCAGCACACGTGTGCTGGGTCTTTGTTTTCTGTGCATTATTTATTTATGTATTTATTTATTTTTCTGTCTCCTGACACAAGCAAACCGGAACTGCATTTGTTTGTTTGGGACAGGGTCCCAATGAGTGCCTCCTGCGTCCCAAGGGCTGGGATTTAAAAACGTGCACCACCAGGCCCAGCAGGAAATGCATTAAGTACCACATCCAAACCCTGTCATTTTCTAACTATGGTACAGAAACCATGAACTGTGCAGCAGTGGGTCTTCTGTTTCAAAATGTGCGTCTTGGTTTGTTTCACACTTCCTTCTCACACTGAGTGTTCAGGTTGTGTATATGTGTGGTGGCCTGTGTGTACGGTGTATGCACATCAGTGTGGTGTGTGTGTGTGTGTGTGTGTGAGAGAGAGAGAGAGAGAGGAGAACGCACTCAGAGAGGATGTTGGGTATCGTGCTCCATCTGCTGCCACCTCATTCCCTGAGGCAGGGTCTGTCACTGAGCCTGAAGCTCGGCGGGCAGCCGGCAAGCCCCCACAAGCCCCGGCAGTCCCCTGCCTGTATCCCCTACAGCCCTGGAGTTAGATGCACTCCCAGGGCCAAGTCTGGTTTTTTGCACGGATGCTGCAGGTTTTGAATGCGGGTCCTCAGGATTGTATGGGGCTCCGTTATGGAGCAAACGGGTCTGTGCTCAGAATAAAAGTTCTGCAGTGGAAATGCTAAGTTGACAGCCATGATGGTGCTCCATGGTGATGAGGTTCAGGTGATAGAGTCTCAGTTTGTAAACCTGAACCCCCACTGTGTCCACCTCCATTTGCAGCATTGCAAAGCCCAGGCGAGGGCGGCCATCGTTGCTTCCTCCCGGACGGACGTCTGCTTGAGTAAAGCACCACTTAACTGTGTCTGTCTTTCTGCAGTGCCTCGTCTTTGAAGATGCTCCCAACGGAGTGGAGGCGGCCCTGGCAGCCGGGATGCAGGCTGTCATGGTTCCCGATCAGAACCTCAGCCCGGACTTGACGAGAAAGGCCACGTCTGTGCTCAGGTCCCTGGAGGACTTCCAGCCACAGCTGTTTGGTCTGCCTGCGTACGAGTAGCTCACGGTACCCCAAGGCCACGTTCGGTGTCCACGCTGCTCAGGGTAAGAGGGAAGGACATTGGCGGCAGCCTCCGGGTTGCGGCCTGCTTGCTCACCACAGCCTTCCGAACGTGGCCGTCCCATTCTGTGTTGGCACGCTCTGCGAAGTGTTGTTAGCTGTCCACGGTCCGTGGAAAACACGTAGAGGAAGCCCAAACAAAGCTGGAACATTAGCACGTGATAAAGCAGTGCAGTATGTGAAGAAACTGCATGCATACATAAATGCTACTGTATGACTACACGTGTATTTGTGCAGATACATATTTACATATGTGGATGGTTATTTTCCAACACTGAATGAAATTCTGTTCTTGTTTCCCTTTAGTCTGAATAATGGCAGTTAGAAAATGTTAACTATATATGCAGGCATGTACGTGCCATTACATATGTATGTATATGTATGAACATACTTGTTTATATATGATACACCATTCCCCTCCCTTCAACGTGGATGTTTGTTGCAATAGCAGCTGAAGAGCAGGACGGTCATTTTGTTTTCCACCGTGAAGGAGAAAGCCTTGGACGGCTGAGGCTCCGTGGTCCCCTTCCCCCGCCTTGCCTGGGTCCCAGAGATGTCGCCGGCCTTGTGCGCGGTGCCTGGCTGCGCTGTCCCCTGAATTTTCCTTCCTGCCTCTTGCAGCCGCAGCACACATTCTCTGTCTACGTCCCCTGTGGCCACAGCACACATCCTCCGTCATCCCGTCCAGCTGCAGCACACATTCTCTGTCTACGTCCCCTGTGGCCACGGCACACATCCTCCGTCATCCCGTCCAGCTGCAGCACACATCTCTGTCTACGTCCCCTGCGGCCACAGCACACACCTCCGTGTACATCCTCGTGCACATAGCAGTGTTTTCTACCTCAGGAAAAAGAAATCATCTGGGTCCTTCCTCGTACTTGTTTTATAGAAATAGAATTTGATTTTGCCTCAATGTAACCAATTCCTTTCAGTGTTCCTGATTGTGTATCTAGATGCCTGCTGTTCACATTCTCCTTCAGACCAACTGCAACATCTTGTGAGTTCTCTCATAAGGTAATTTGGTCAAATAAAATCTTTTTCATGTGTTTGTGTAATATTTTTAGGGGAATCATGATTTAATCTTTAATAAAATATCCTCTAACCATCATAAGACATATATGTGACTGGCCTTCTTTTAAAAACACAGACGGGGGCTGGAGAGGTGGCTCAGCGGTTAAGAACACTGACTGTTCTTGCAGAAGACCCGGGTTTGAATTCCAGCACCCACATGGCAGCTAACAACTGTCCGTTACTCCAGTTCCAGAGGATCCAACAGCCTCCTCTGTCCTCTGGGGGCATTGCATGACATGGGTGCACTTAACCTACATGCAGGCAATACACGCGTACACATAAAATTTTAAAAAAAAATTTAAAAATGTTTAAAAAAAATGGTTCCAGCTTTCTACAGTCTGTCATAACTTCCCACCTATCACAAACTACAGACCTATTTGCCATGTCTATAAGAGACTGAAACACAAGCTCACACAAATCTGGATCTATTTTCTCAGTTCACTGCTGTCTGCTCTTCACTAGGGCTGCCCACAGTTCAGTGGCCCTTCAGGAATTCCACTACTTCTTTAGTTTTTGTACTTTTAAATTTTCTTTATGTCAAAACTAAGATACATACATACACATTGTCAGCCTTATGTATACATAACATTCTCCTGTACAGTCAGTTTTATCTTAGTTTTAACCGCAACTGCATCATATGCTTGTGTTTTTGTACAGAGAAAAAGTCTTGAGGCTTAGACACTGGACATTGTTTTTCCTTCTTCCCCATCAATCTGATCGCTTCAGCGCTCCATAGTGATGAGTCAAGTCATTATAGGTACAGGAAAAGGCTCGTACAGGATTTGTAATAGTAAAGACATCGTCTCAGAGATCGCCCAGTCCACGTCTTCCTAATTGCAGTTAAAGGAAACATGCATAACACCTTCAAGAACCTCGTTGGTAAGCCAGGCCTGGGGAGTCACACCTCTAAGAGATGCCAGCACTCGAGGCTAAGCCACGGGGACCACTACGTGTTCAAGGCTATCAAAGGCTACATAAAGATCTGGGTGGGCTGGAAAGATGGTCAGTTGGTACAGTGCTTCCCATGCAAGTGGGAGGCCCCCCCATTCCGATTCACAGCAGCCATGTGAAGGCTGGGCACAATATCCTGTGCTTATAATCCCAGTGCCGAGGAGGCGCAGGCAGGAGGATCCCTGCAGTTCGCTGCCAAGGGAGCCTACACAAATTGGTGAGCCACAATTCAGTCTCCAGTGTGGAAATGGAGATGTAATTGGGGAAGAGAATTGATAGTGATGCTGGCCTCCCCCTCCACATGCAGACACAAACATACATGTGTGCAACACACACAAAAGATCTGGCAAACATGTATGCATGCATGCGTGATTCCATCAGCTAATGCAACAGAAACAATGAGTTCTAAGCTGAGCATGGAACCCACAGACCGTCTTTAGTTTATATTTGTTTGAACACCACTTGCTGTTCAACGTTTGGGTGTTTTAAATTATCAAAGGTGAGTTTGTCCCTCATGGGGATGCCTGGCACTAAGTCTCTGCAGCTGTTATCTCTATTGAGAGAGTGAATATGTTGGAACCAGGAAGATCAGGGCATTCTGTTCTCCGTAGTCTTGCTATCTCAATTTCAGTTTCTGAGTTCCACCATAGTCCAAAAATACCGAAGGGGAACTTTCAGAATGGTCCCCATCTCTGTGCTATTGGGACATAGTGGAAGCTTTAGAGCAGGGATCTCGTGGGAGGAAATGAGGTCACCCGGGGCATGGCCTTGAAAGAGGGTATTGGGACCCCAATCTCTCTTGTCCGCCATGAGGTGAGCAGCTCTGCTCCACCGTGTGCACCCACCATGATGTCCTGCCTTACCACAGGCCCAAAGCCACGGAAGAGCCAAGCGACCATGGCCTGAGACCTCAGAAACCCCCAGCTGGCATGAGCCTTTCTTCCTTCTAAGACAGTTCACCTTCAGTACTTGTTACAGCAATAGGAAAATGTGGTGGAGGAATGTGGTGATTTCTATAAGAACGTCCCCCATAGGATGCAGCTAATCTGTCTCTGCATTATGGTACTGTTTGGGAAGGCTTTGGAGCTGTGGCGAGGTGGGAGGAAGTATGTCACTAGGGGCGGGGTTTCCAGTCACTGTTTCCTGTGCCTCCTTGAAGATAATGAGCTTTCTACGTTCTGTTCTGGCCACCTCTGCCAGGTGCAAACTCTAATCCCTCTGGAACCTTAAGCTCAAACTTTTCTTTCTACAACTTCCTTTGGTCCCTGTTTTACCACAGCAACAGAAAAGGAGCTAATAGATAAGTTGACTTTAAAAGGTCTACGTAGCATTTGGCTATTATTGATTGAAGATACTTGATTTACAAAGAATATTTTTAAAGAGCTCACATTGCATGTCTGAAAACAGATCTTCAGAACATACCTAAACATCTTGTGATAAGGAGTAATGTTTTGTACATTCAAGGGTGGAACTTTCTGTCCTTCAGGTGTTCCTGTGAATAGTTACTGTTTTCTCCAGAAAAATTCTTACCAACATTGGGTTAGCTTACATAATATTGTTGGTCTGAGAGTCAGTGGATTACTTGCCTGGCCAGCCTGAGGGGCTGAGTTCAGGTGTCCGGCATGCACATAAAAAGCTAGCCTTGTATGGCATCCGTTCTGAGTGGCTTGCTTCTCTTTTTAAATGACAGTGTTTCCAGGCTTGAGATGAGGCTCAGTTGATAGAACGTTTGTTTGCCGTACGCAGGTCCTGGTTTGATCCCAGCACCCCTTAAAACCAGGTGTGCTTTTTTAAATGACAGTGTTTCCAGGCTCGAGATGAGGCTCAGTTGAAAGAACGTTTGCTTGCCGTACGCAGGTCCTGGTTTGATCCCAGCACCCCTTAAAACCAGGTGTGGTGGTGCAGGGCTCTTACCTCAGTACTTGGAAAGTAGAGGCTGAGTCAGAAGCTCCAGTGTCATCCTCAGCTACAGAGGCGGTTCAAGGCAAGCTGGGCTATTAGAAACCTTGTCTTAAAAAAGGTTTTTAATATATTATTTTCCCAGGGAACAAAACGTAAAGAAAAAAAGAGCATAGTCTCCTAATATTCTCTAATCTCTCCTAATAAGCCTGGAGGATTGGGAAGCATGTAGTCACAGACATTTATTTAAATAGCTTGGCAAAGGGGTAACAGATTCATATATTACACACACTTAGTTATATCCACTTTAAGAAAGAATGGGCCTGTATTCCACATTCAGTGACTTCATGAATGTAATAGCAAAGAACTATTTCTTTGTCAATGAATAGTCAATCATGAGCTTAAGTCAAGAAAGGAAAATAAGTTGTCCAATTAAAACTCAGAGCTTGTTAGACGAGACCTGAAATCTAAAGTAATCAGGAGGCTGATGAGTGGGTGTCTCGTTTGACATCAGGGCACTTAAGACATGGCTGAGGGCTTAAGAGCTCTTCCTGTTTTTGCTCAGTTCCCAGCACCCACATCGGGAGGCTTGCAACTACCTGTAACTCCAGTTTGAGGGAATTCAAAGCCCCTAGGCCTCCAGCGCACATGGACATATGTGTCACACATCAGTTTACCCGGGCATGCAAATGCAACCCCCACCCCATATGCAGAACAAAGATAATAAATTGAAGCCAGGCTGGGCAACTTAGCAAGCCAGTGACTCAAAAAACAGAAGCTTTAGTGTTAACTTTATTCATTTTCTAGACCCATCAAAGTGAAGCAGTTATTGACTGTCCCTCAGTCCTGGCAGATGGAGGTCAGAGGTCATGGTATGAGTAGGGTCAGGTCCCCCCAAGGTCTCTCTTCTTGATGTACAGATATCCCCCAGGGTTGTCGTTCTGTGTGTGTCTGTGACCTGATCTCTTCTTACAAGGACCCTGTCCTAGTTCGTTCTTCATTGCTGTGACAAAACACTCTAACCACTACCAACTTGGTGAGGAAAGGGTTTATTCAGCTTACATCTCCTGGGTCACAGTTCATCAGGGAGCCCAAGGTAGGAACTCAGGGCAGGAACCTGGAGGCAGGAGCTGGAGCACAGGCCATGGAGGAACGCTGCTTACAGGCTTGCTCCCCTGGCCCCTGCTCAGCCTGCTTCCTTAGGCAACCAAGGCCTCCCTTCCCAGGGGTGGCCCCACCCACAGTGGTCCGGGCCCTCCCACACCCCTCATCAAGAACATGCCCCTCAGACATGGCCACAGGCCAGTCCAATAGAGGCGATTCCCCAACTGAGGCTTCCTCAACCCAGGTGTGTCAAGTTGACACTAACGCTATCCAGCACAGACTCCAACCCTGTTGGACCACCCCCCCCATGACCTCAGTCACCTCTTTAAAGACCCCTTTTCAACATGCAATGATATTAGCGGTTAGGCCTCCTTTAGCTTCAGCTGTCAACTTGGCACAGCGCAGAGTTATAGCACATCCTCAGTTGAAGAACTGCCTTGATCAGCTTGGTCTGAGTACCAGGCACTGCTGTGGAGCACCTTCTTGATTGCTAATTGATGTACAGGAAAGGCCAGCCCAGGGTGGGTGGTACCATCCCTACGCAGGTGGACTGTGTAAGGAAGCTAGCTGAGCCAACCAAGGAAGCGAGTGAGTGAGGTGAATCCCTCCATGGGCTCTGTCTGACACTCCAGCCTTGACTTTCCTCGATGGCAGAACTGGGACTTGGGAGAGGTAAGATGAAATAAACTCGTTCTACCACATGTTCCCTTTGGTTGTGCTGTTTATCACAGCAACAAAAAGCAAACTAGGACATTTATCTTGGAGGAACACAGCTCTAGGCGGTCCCCTCCGTGAATTAGCCATTTTCCGTGAGTCTTAGCCACAACTGGTCTCTGTCGTCCGCTTGGAAACACCTTTGTTCTTTACTGTTTTTAAGGATATTGTCTCTGCACATCGAATGGCAACTTGAGAACACGTTTGTTTCGCCATTCAAAAGTCCCTACTTCCTCCTCTGCCGTTGCCTTTCCATTGAAGACCAGCCTTTGAGTCTCCATGGCTTTGAAGCCAGACTGTCTCTCTCACCACTGTAAGTTTTTCCTTGGTCTTTGTTCTGCGGAGGCGAGGTCGCTTTGCTTGGGTCTTTAGATCTTCTGGCATCTGGAGTTTATTTTATGAATGACCAAACCTCAAAGGATTATATGTACAAACATTCCCAGGCTCACCTACTGAGGTCACTTCCCATAAGCATAGAGAAAAATGGTGTATTGTTAGAAGTCCTTGGACTCTTAAGTCAGGCCTCGTCAGGAACTGTATCACCAAATGCGACCACATAGGGAATGGGAGGCTTCCAGAATCTGTACCAAAAGAGCTTTCTAGGTTAGAGCAGAGCCCAGGCACTGTGATGCCAACCAAGGGAAGATCAACTCCCTTTCCCACTGGTATTCAAGTGTATCAGTGTTCAGAAAGCAGAGACTCAAGAACCAGGGGGGTCACGTTGACGCTCAGGACACAGCCTTAGGACAGGTTGGATTGTGAGGGATTGTGAGTGTGTGCATGTGTGTGAGCATGTGTGCACCTGTTTGTGTGTATACAGGTGGGTATACATGGCTGTGAAGACCAGAGGCTGACCTCAGATCATTCATAAGGATTCTGTCCATGCTTATTTTTATGAGGTCTCTCACTTTTCCTCGGAACCTACTGGTTCAGCTAAGTTGTCGAGCCAATAAGGCCCAGAGAGTCCTCCTGTGTCCACTGCCTTGGTGCTGGGATTACAGGGCTGCACCACAGCACCCAGCTCTTTTATGTGGCTTCTGGACATCAAACTCAAATTCTCATTCGTGCATGGCAAATACTTGGCCAACTGAGACATCTCCATACACCAGCATGGCTTCTTAAAAGCCGTCTCCCTCCCCTTGGGGTGAAGGGTATGCTCTGCGTATGAGTTAGTTTACTTTAGCTCTGACCAGAATACTTAGAAAGAGCAACCTAAGGACTGAGAGGTTCATTTTGGCTCATAATTTCATAGGAATGCTGTTCATGACAGTGGGGATGGCATGGCGGCAGGAACAGTTCCACCCTTGGCCAAAGGAGCATTGCGTGACTAGTCAGTCCCATGCTGTCAGACCAGGAGGCTCCTAGTGATCCACTTCCATTAGGGTAGGATCTGCAGCAACCCCCTCCCCGGTACAACAGGGGCTCATCGTTTTGCAAGCCGTCTGAAAATACAGGAACTGAGTTAATGAGCACCCTGACCATCTCCAGGCAAGATAAAGAGACTCCCTACACCTTTGACCCAAAACCCCGCAAGAGCCGCTTCAGCACAGCCTGCTTCCCCTTTGATAATCTTAGAAGATAAACAGGCCCTTGCACCCCAGACCCACTGATGTAGGAGCTGTCTCAGTACAAGCTACTTCTCCCTGATAAGTTTTGCAACGTATAGACCCCTTAGCCCATGACCCAGATCCTGGTTGACGGAAAGGGGTGGTTTGACAGAGGCTGTTCTCTCCACATAAGCCCTGGGCTCTCTCCCTGACCTCACTTGTTTAAAAATATTTTCCCTGCCTTCCACAGCCCCCAAACCCCTATAAAAGCCCCCAGCCAACAACTTGTAGACTGACAGCTCCTCCATCCCAAATTAAGGGACTGTCCGGTGCGTTTTCTCTGCCAGTAAGCTCTGTCCCACAGGAGTTCTTGTCTGTGTCCTGGTGTTTTCTCACAATTTGACTCGATTTACCTATCAACTTCCAGCAGCCAGGCCCCACCTCCTGAAGGCTTTGTAACCTCGCCAGGGGCCAAGGCAATGGCTCAGTCAGTCCATAAAGCGCTTGTTGTGCACACATGAGGTCATAAGTTCTGATCCCCAAAAACATGGAGACAGGAGGATCCCTGAGGCTTTCTGGCTGATAAAGCCTGGGTCAGCGACACACCCTGCATCAAAAATAAAAGGATAGCCAAGGTTCTCTTCTGGTATCCATGCAAGCACACACAGATGCATGTGCACACAGGCACACACATGAGCTCCTACACACAGATGTGGAGAGAGAGAGAGAGAGAGAGAGAGAGAGAGAACACATTTCCACCAGCTGGGGCCAAAGTGTTTAAACGTATAGGCTTCTGGGGGACATTTCACATTCAAATCACAGCCCTGTGTGTCCTCCACAAATGCAAATTCAGGAGCTCCAAGCTCTGCCAGTCCCTTGGAAAAGTGCTTACCTCCAGAAGAAACGCAAATTGACAAGACAGTTGCTGAAATACGAAAACCTCTCAGAAAATGGTTGTAATTAGTATGAAGTATTCACATATGCTGATCACTTAAAAAGTGCAAAATACTTGAAAATTTCTGCAGAAGTAGGTCAGCTAACATCATTCGAGTGCGGATCGTGAGCTCTGCACTTCATTCTCAAGAATGTGATTCTGAAGGGTTTGTCTTCGTGTGTGTGTGTGTGTGTGTGTTTGTGTGTGTGTGTGTGTGTGTGTGTGTGTGTGTGTGTGTGTGTTTGTAGTAAACCAAGGCACAGGTCAATTATATAATGGTGTGGCTGAGGGGTAAAAGATATTGCAACACCCCAGAAAGCTTAATCACTTCCACTTTTTACAAATTGTTTTGTTACATTTATTAATTTGGGGGAGCAATTAATTTAGGGGAGTATACATGTAAAGATCAGAAGAGAACTGGTTTCTTCCAGACATAGAATGCAGGTTCTTAGACTCGGTGGCAGTTGCCTTTACCCCTGAGCCATCTAGCCAGCCCCAGGTCTACTATTATTATCTACAGCCATCGGGTAGAAAAAAAAGACAATTGCAGCTTGAGAACACGTTTGTTTCGCCATTCAAAAGTCCCTACTTCCTCCTCTGCCGTTGCCTTTCCATTGAAGACCAGCCTTTGAGTCTCCATGGCTTTGAAGCCAGATTGTCTCTCTCACCACTGTAAGTTTTTCCTTGGTCTTTGTTCTGCGGAGGTGAGGTCTTTACCTTGTAGATCTTCTGGCATCTGGAGTTTATTTTATGAATGACCAAACCTCCAAGCACTGTATGTACAAACATTCCCAGGCTCACCTACTGAGGTCACTTCCCATAAGCATAGAGAAAAATGGTGTATTGTTAGCAGTCCTTGGACTCTTAAGCCAGGCCTCGTCAGGAACTGTATCACCAAATGCGACCACATAGGGAATGGGAGGCTTCCAGAATCTGTACCAAAAGAGCTTTCTAGGTTAGAGCAGAGCCCAGGCACTGTGATGCCAACCAAGGGAAGATCAGCTCCCTTTCCCACTGGGATTCAAGTGTATCAGTGTAATCATCTCTCCGTTACTACAATAATATACTTGAGAGAATCATCTTATAAGGAAGGAAGATTTATCTAGGTGCCTAGTTTTGAAGATTTCAGCTCAAGGTGGAATGGCCTTGTTACTTTGGAACTGTACTGAGGAGGCATGTGGTCAAGCAAAGCCGGTTACCCAGTGACAGCCAGGAAGCAGAGTTAGAAAGGAAGAGGAGGGGCCAGGATCCCAATATCCCCTTTAAGGCCACCCCTGGCCCAGTGACCTAACTTTCTCCCCCCAAGCCTCACCTCTTAAAGGTCCAATACCCCCTAATAATACCAAGCTGCAGATTAAGCCTTCAATCCCTCGTCCTTTGAGGGACACTCTAGATAAAAACTAGAGTGAGGGATCTGGAGAGGTGACTCTGCAGTTATGAGCACCCCTGTCTTGCAGAGTACCAAAGATCGGTTCCTAGTACCCACACTGAGTGGCTCGAAACTAGGGAAAACTCAGGCAATCTAGCACCTTCCTCTGACCTCCAGGGATACTGCCCTCACATGCGCATACCCACATACACATACATATAAATAAAAAATAATAAAAATTAAAACTTTCAAAGAAATCAAAATGGAGCCTGAGTCCTTCATGCCTTTTTGGTTATAGCCCTGGCTCAGTGGTCTGTCTTAAAAGCATAGGCCGAATTAAACTTGACACACCTGGGTAGAGGGAGCCTCAGTTGGGGAATTCCTCCATTGAACTGGCCTGTGGCCATGTCTGTGGGGTATTTTCTTAATTGCTGAGTGATGTGGGAGGACCCAGCCCACTGTGGATGGTGCCACCCCTGGGCATGTTTTTCTGTATCGTATAATCAAGCAGCATGAGCATGGGCCAGAGGAACAAGTCAGTAAGCAGCATTCCTCCACGGCCTGTACTTCAACTCCAGCCGTGGTGAACTGTGACCTGGGAGACGTAAGCCAAATAGGCCTTTCGTCCCCACGTCGGTACTGGTCAGCGCATTTTGTCAGAGCAATTGCAAAGAGACTAGAACAGTATCCAGTTTATCTATGTATCTAGGGGGAATTTTCCCTTAAAGAAGTCTGAGATGCCCACTAATTGGGAAATACAAAGGTCTTTAAAATGCTACGACATATATGCAGAAGACCGCACTACGCCATGTTGAATATATTTAACCTGTCTGTGGAAAACAGTGCCAGAAGTCATTCTGAAATACCACTCCTTTGCAGATACTTATCCAGCCATCGTGACGAGCTGTTTATTCTCCACAATGTTGCATAGGAAGGACGCTGTAACCAGTTTAAGGCGGACAGCGCTTGGTGTGAGTTTTCTCCTACACCATAGCTTCTAAAAATCACCAGATGGCTCACCTAAGCAGTCCTAAGGAATAGCTCATAGTTATTCTTCAGTCCGGTATGTTATCAAGGCCAAGTCAAAGTCTAAGATATTTTTCTCCCAGCGCTGCTTTCTACAACCAGAACATTTCTAAAGTCCTCATTCAGCATTCCCCACCCCCACCACTTCCACACTTGGCATCAGCCAATGAGAAGTCTGCCTACCTGAACTTCCGTAGAGATTACCCTTGAACGCTTTGGTTAAGCTGCCCACCCCCCCTTGTGCTTTTTGAAGGTCTCAGTATCATGCGGTGTAGGACTCTGGGTTCGTGTAGCCTCCAAATGATTCAGGCAGTCACCTTACAATCCCTGCACTTCGACCAAAACTTCCTTGAAGGAATAGCTCAAAATGTGTCGGAGAGGTCTGATGGGAAGGAAAATTGTGTCATACCAAAGTTCCTCCACTGCTTTGCCCCCAAAGCAGTGAACATTGGGGTTTCTTTGACAGCAACGGTGCCTGTCTAGGCTCTGATGAGCTTAGCCTGAGAGGCTAGACTCCTTGAAATTCAAGGCCACCAAAGCCACCTCCAACCGGAGGCTTTCAGATTCTTGCCTTGTGAATTCAAAGAATGAAATTCATAGACCACATACGCTGAGTTTGAAAAAGAAGGTTTTGTTATCTGGAGCTTATGAGAGAAAGAAGGCAGAGCTGGAGACTGCGGTACCACTGAACGTCACTGCCCTGGAGTTCATAGGCTTTAGTGGAGGGTGGAGGGGATGGAGAGCCAAGCTGCTCAGTACAGTTCCCATTACAGGTGTCTAGGTCCCTTCCTGTGGTTTCGGTCAGGTCCACAGCATGGTTTCCAGGAGCAGGGTACTTATCTAAATGGAAAGAGATAGGGAGAACCCAGACACCCCCTTTCAGAGGTCCCCAGCTTCTGGCTATGACAGAACCAGATATATCTTTTGTTTATACATACTTCTGGCATCTCCGGCTTCAGAGGTGTGGACACGAACACGGACTCTGATAGCGGTCCAGCTTCCATGAGGAAAGGAGATGTTACCAAAATGAAGATTACGCATACTGGGTAGATGGTGGCTCAGGAATGAAATCACAAATTCCAGTGTAAATGATGCGTCGTACCTGCACCCACTGGGGTCCCCTCATTAGCAAACATTATATCACCCTTGCTTTCCTGTATTTCTAACAAGGTATGCCGGTTGGAGACACAGATTAAGATTTCCGCTGGCATTTAGACTTTGCCAGAAGAATCACAGCCTATTTGTTGTGTTTAGGGGGGAGGGTTACATGCATCAGTATGCATTTGTGTGTGTGTGCATGCACACACACGTACATGTGTGTGGAGGCCAGAGTTCAACTTTGGGTCTCTTCATCATTCCGCACTGTATTTTCTCAGTTTCTCATTGACTGTAGAGCCCGCAGTTTTACCTAGTCTGGCTGGACAGGGAGCCCTGGGAATCTGCCATTTCCCAGCCTCCCACTAGGGTTATAGGCCTGTGCCCCCACACTGGGATATCAGGTGGGTTCTGAACATCCCAACTCGGGTCCTGGTGATTGTAGTGGCCAATACCTTATTCTCTGAGCCATCCGTCGGCATGTCAATTCATTCTTTTTTTTTTCCCAATCTCTTTGAGACAGGGTCTCTGTGTGGCCCCAGCTGGCCCAAAACTCACTGTAGAGAGCAGGTTATTCTCACAGAGAACTGCCTGCCTCTGCCTCACAAGCGCTCGGATTAAAGGCGTGCATCCTCATGCCTGGCCCCTCACTTCATTAACTTGAAATGTGCGGATCTTTTCATACCTGTACAGCAATTCTGTTGTTGTTGAGAACTAACGCACAGAGAAAGCTGGACAAAGACAGGGTTAGAAATGTCATGGTTTCTAAACAGCCAGGATCCTCAACCCCGAAATCCAAAACTGATCCCAAAGCCCAAACTGCTAGAGCTCTTCGACAGCAGGGTGGAACATCACACACATTTCAGCTTTGTTTGATGTGCAGAGTTATGTGAAACACTGAATGAAATTTCCTGCAAGTTATGAGTATAAAGGTAAGTTTCAGGGTATCATGAAACATAATGAATTTCATGTAGAGACTTGAGTGCCATCATATATAGATGTGTATATGTGTATAGATGTGTATGTATCTATATATCTCTATTTTTTTTCAAGTTTTTCAAAATCTCAGACACATCCTGTCCTAAGCATTTTAGGCAAGGGTCACTGAACCTATATGGTGTGTTAATTCATATGCTCATGCACAACTATGTTTCTGAAGAAAAGCTGTCCTCTGGCCACAGGACCAGTGCACAGACATCATAGATGACAGATTGTAGCAGGGGTCCAGCAAAATGACATTTACTGCCAAGCCTGAGAACCTGAGATCAATTCCCTGGGACCCACATGGTAGAAAAAGAGATCAGGACTCTCTTAACTTGTGCCGTGACCTCCATTCAGTCCATGGTGCGTGTGCATGCATGCACACTTGCACACCCACATGCGTGCATGAACACACACGTGTGTGCACACACACATTGAATAAATGTAAAAAAAAAAATTTAAGAAATTGAAGAAGTTTATCATGAAGAAGTACAAACAAGGATAGAGGGTTTTTTTTTTTTTAGTTCATACTACATAAGCAAAGAAATTTGGCCATCCTTGAAGTGAAAAAAGCTATTTTTTTAAAGAAAAGGCAAGAATGTGTAAATTCAGTCATGTTTTCCTCCTCGTCCTCCTCGTCCTCCTCGTCCTCGTCCTCGTTCTCGTCCTCCTCCTCCTCCTCCTCCTCCTCCTCCTCCTTCCCCTCCTCCTTCTCCTCCCCCCTTCTGTTTTTATAATTTTTTTTTGTCAGGCTCCAATTCCCAATTCTCCTGTCTCTGCCTCCCATATGCTAAAATACCACCACACCTGGCTAAGCAAAGCCATTCTGTCTTTCAACTTGAATATGGACAAGAGATTCAAAGCAAGCTGCCAGAGCAGGGAACGTGTTTCAACTCTAGATGGAAAAGGACCTGCCTGGTAAAGCTATCCTCACTTTCTTCTAAAGTACAGAGCACTGCTCACAGGCAGATAAACATTTAAACTTCTCTTTCAAGAAATGAGCCATAAGGGTGGGGAACGGAACCGAGGGGCTCTGTGAGCAGACTGAACACATAGCCAAAGACAGTCCGAGGAGTTGTCTGGATTCTTTCCCATCCATCCTCTTCATCCCACATGTCTAAAGCAGCCAGGGCACGAAAGGGCTCTCAGATGACTCTGGTCACCACCTCTTTGGGCTGCACTCCTTAGAAGAGGTGTCCATTTAAACTCTGCTTGCAAAGCCCTTGAAAAAAGATTCCTGTGCCTACAAATCTCCCTTCCTCCCTTCCCTGAGCAGAAATCACCTCCCCTCTCAGTCCTGACACTGAGTAAAAATCAGTTCGTCAATCCCCTCTTGAAAATGCAAATCCCCGGTAAATGCGACTCCCCTCAGCCTATTCAATCACACCCCGACCCTCTCCATTGGGGCTCAGAATTACTTCTAAGAATCACATTTAGATGCAGAGAAGAGGGTCCAGAAATAAGAGGAAGGTTAAAAGCAAAGGAGCTTTGAGTAAGAGGCCGACTAGGAGAAGTGGGTCTGAGAGGATAATTCTTAGGGGGATGGAGAGGATAAGCATTAGGAGGCCAGAAGACACAGAGGAGAGAAACAGGGCAAGTCCAGACATAGAGGGAGCTTGTCGCAAGGGCAGGGGCCTGGGATTTTCTCTAATACTGTCCTGTTTTCACTGCTGGGTAGAGACAAGGAATGCTCACATGGGCAAACTTTCCTCTGCTATTAGTGAGCACCATAATATTCTTTTCAAGTTTTTTATTAGCATATATTAATTATACATTCTAATGGGTTTCATTATGACATTTCATATATGCATTAAATATACCTTAATCATATTCACCCTGATTACCTCCTTGTCCTACTTCTGCTGAAATCCTTTCTTCCAAACTAGTATCGCTTTCATGGCCCTCCCTCCCTCGCTCCCTCGCTCCCTCGCTCCCTCGCTCCCTCACTCCCTCTGAAACAGGGGAGGAAGAGTATCCTCTAGAGGGTTCTCAATCTCATCTATAAAAGAATTTAAGAATGGATTCAAACGGAAGCTTTAGGACAATTTTATTAGAATTTACAGAAAAATCCTCAGGGCAGGCAGACTGGGAATCTCCAAAGCTGCCTTAAGGAGGAGTGTGGAGGAAAGAAAGAAAGAAACAAAGACATAAAACCATGCAGGTGTAGCGCCTGCATGGACGTCAGACATGTAGCAGATTAGCCGCCACATGGTGGGGAGGACGAAGCTTTAGAGAAAAAGTAAAGGAATCCAAAATGTCGGGTTTCCCAAAGCGTTAGGGTAGGCTTAGAAAAGGCTATGAAGAAGAAAAGGACAGAGATTATGCTTGACCAAAGTGGGTCAGATTTATGGAGACCACGTGCCTTTAACCAGACCCACAGGCTCTGCCCTAGGAGGTGGGAGGCCAGACAGGAAATGTTCAATATCTCATCAACCCACTAGATACTCTGCCCATCTATGTGTTTAACATGACTTAAGGTGGACTAGGGGGCGTTCTGTGACCAGGTGATTGACCAGTGAAATTGGAAAGGCAGGTCATCCAACACATACACAGAGATTTTATTTTTTTTGACCAGTTAATCTTATGAGACTTTTTTGCTACTCTAACCTACCCACGCTTCCTTCTTCCTTCCTCCCTTCCTTCCTTCCTTCCTTCCTTCCTTCCTTCCTTCCTTCCCTCTCTCCCCCTCTTTTTCTTTCTTTTAATCCTCTCTCTCTCTCTCTCTCTCTCTCTCTCTCTCTCTCTCTCTCTCTCTCTTCTTTCCTGTGATCCAATGACATTAATAGGTTACTTCCAGAAGCATGGGTGAGGGGTTATTTATGAGAACATGAGTAACTTACCGGTGAGTTCGCAGTGAAGAAAATGTCTTTCCCTCCTCCATCACCCATTCTGGCCTAGTGAGTCTCATGAAGCTCCACCCCTCTTCAGGACAGAATGTCCACAGGCCTAGACTGGTGGAGGTCATGAGCAAATCACTGCTTCTCAGAGTCCAACCCTGCGACCGCCGTGTCCTGCCTGGATGACAGCGTTCCACAGCATGCCGCCCCTTCCTCCAGCTGTTACATTCTTTCCAGCCCCTTTCCTGCGGTGCTTTTAAGATGTCCCATTTAGGTCTGGCTCAGTATTCACTTATTCTCTGCACCTTGACCAGTTATGGGTCCACACTGACTGCTGCTCCACACTGACGTTTATTCTTTATGCAATAGTGCATGCATGCTGCATGAGCAAACCTGTTTTTCCTGGTCAGCAGTCATCTCTGAAAGCTCAGCTAAGTTCCCACAGTGAGCAGCACCAAAGGAAATTATACCCCACCACATCTATTCGTAGTACAAACAAACATACTCTCTAGGAAAGAATGTGGGGATGCAATCACTTAGGCTATTTATTTATCTTCCCTGGAGCTGTTTTCCCTTGACAGCAACTTTTCTTTTCCTGGCACACTCGGCAGCCACAGTCTTTTGCTGTGTCATCTCCATGGTGGGTCTATTATGTTGTCTCCTAAACCAGATCCTGCAGTTCACTGCAAGCTACAGAGAGAGCTAGATACCCAAGGCTTTTCTCTATGAACGGGGATGACTCTTATAGTGTGTATTAGTGCTTTGTCCCTTACTGTAACAAAATGCCTGAGGTTAACTAACCTAACCTTACAAACAAGGCCCATTTTTTTCTTTTTATCTTGATTTACATATTCTCACTGTATTTCCAACAGCTGCGTATAAGAGTTAACTTTTCCTGTTGTGTACACATCCTGTTGGCTGGTAAGAAGACTAGATATTTGTTTGAAAGAACAAGGAAGGTTCCACCTTGGTTGGGTGACTATAAGTTTACAATGTGATGGGGATGGTTCTGGTCCCTGTGTAATTTAGCCCCAGGGGTCTCAAGACAGTAAACATGGAGGGCTATATTTCCCTGTGGACTGTTCCAACTACATGGCTCAAAAACATGAGAGAGGGGTTCAAAACTGACAAATAAGCTGGTATTATTTTCCAGTTCATATCATGTTGATTGGAAGAAAAAGAAGGTATATACTATTTCATGTTTCATATTTCATGATAGAATAGTATAGCAAATGAGAAGGTTTTCAGGGAGCTGGAGAGGGTTGCATTTCAAGGCACAAGTAACATCCCTAATAACTCACTGGACTGGATTCCATTCTATCACCTGTCTACCTATGTGTTTCTCATGGAGGGAAATTTTGTGTCTGAGCATTTTCACAGCAGAAGCTTTATGGTACTCCTGAAAATTAATCCAAGTGTATTTTAGAACAGGACTCTCAGGGATTGAATTCTGCTGCCCCCCCCCCAATACATTGGCTAAATCCCTGACCCCTGAAACTTCAGGATGTGTCTGTATTTGGAGTTGGGGTTGTTAAAGCAGATAATGATGAAAATGACATCACTTTGTTGGCTCTGGTCCAATAGAACTGGGTTCCTTGTAAGAACAGGAGAGTGGGAAGTACACACGCACAGAGGGGTGACGCTGTTTGAAGAGACAGGGAAGGCATGGCTTCTTCCAGAAGAGGAGAGAGGCCTCCAGAGGCGCCTGCCCCACCTTCACCTTCTTCTAGGACCCCAGTGTCCAGCATGGAGCAGGGAAGGCAGAATCTTGTTTAAACCACGTATTGAGTATTACTGTGCTATTGAACCTTGAGAGCAGACTAATATGCATCCATTCTTTACTAACAATGTTTTTCTTAAATAAAATTAATGTTTAGTCTTACTATTTGGAGAACTAGAAAATAAAAGATGGATATATATATATATATATAATATATTTATATAATATAAAACCAAATGCTTATTGTCTCTTGCCCATCTTTGATTTTTGTGAAGTGCAGAAGGCTCAGGGAAAAAGAGGTGTAATGCTGCTTGCTGTGAGAGATGTAAGTTCATCTGAGTTAATTCGTGAACCTATTATATACTTCAAAAGACACTTCCGAGGAGAGCTTAGGATGCATGGGTGGAGGACTCCCAGCCTTCTGAACTGGGAGAAATTAATGTGTGTTTTCTAAGCCACCTGGTCTACAATCCTTTCTTATTGCAGCTGTAGCAGGTTAAATTGGCTGGTTCTTTTGAAATAGTAAATCACAATATTCATTTGGAAATCGCTCTCCAGGGGTGAGAGCAGAAGCTCCAGGAATTTATGTTGAGTCAGGAAAGAAACAAATAAATAGAAGATGGAGGCAAAGACTTACCATAGATCTAAAGATTGGATAATTTGCCTGTGGAAACTGTGATCACGGAGAACAGAATATATACTGCCAGGAGGGCAAACCAGAGAAAACACTGTAGCCAATTAAACAGTCAAGCTGCAAGCACAGCTTTAAATGAAACTCGGAATGAAAGGAGGTTGATTTTCTTGTTTTTAATCCCACACCTTTAACACATACTGTTTTTAAATGCATATGAAGGGAAATTGGGTACACAGTTGCTTCTTCATTTCCTAAAAGAAATTGCATACATGGTAATGAAACCAGGAAACCTAATTTCCCAGATATATATCTCAAAACAAAAATATTCACATTATTCACTCACCTTCAATCAAACCAATACCTATGTTTATATAACAGAATGTTTTAGGTTGTATTTCAACATAATAAACATCAGCAGTATTCAATTATATAACTCCTTTACAAATGCTGAGTATTTCTCCTTGTGCACTTAATGTCAGCTTAAGGAAGTTTAAATCTCTTATTTCAAATAAATTTCAGGATACTGTGTGAGAAGGAGAAATATTTTTGTCTTTAAAACATCCACACCTCTATACATAACCTACTTTAATTCATAAACACATTGTTTCATTTTGATATGTAATAACTTCTTCTCAAAAAGATTTGTTCCCTAGCAAAATTAAGATATCTGATGTTGCAAAGCTCAACCTGCTGACATAAAAAATGAAAAATCGACTTGGGTGTTTCAGGTTTGGGTCAGCAGCTGAGCGTCAGCCCCTTGGTGAGAGCTGTTTCCTTTGGGATTCCATAGCTCTGCAATCAGAAATTGGGTCTGAAGGTGAAAAAAATGACCAGGACGGAATGGGTCAGCATGGGAGTTTTATGGTGCTATATGCATAGGTGATGGATGCATGGTAGGTTGGAGATAGATACACGATAGATAGATGATAGAAGATAGATAGATGATAGATAGATGATAGATAGATAGATAGATGAGACATAGATAGATAGATACATGATAGATAGATGAGAGATAGGTGATAGATAGATAGACGATAGAAAATAGATAAACAGATGATAGATAGATAAATGATAGATAGATGAGAGATAGATCGATAGATACATAGATACAGAGATAGATGATAGATAGATGATGATAGACAGATAGATGATAGATAGACAGATGATAGATAGACAGATAGATAGATAGATGATAGATAGACATATGATAGATAGACAGATAGATAGATGATAGATAGATAGATAGATAGATGAGAGATAGATGAAAGATATGTGATAGATAGACAGATAGATAGATATAGATAGATAGATATATGATAGATAGATATATGATAGATAGATAGATAATAGATAGATAGATGATAGATAGATAAGAGATAGGTGATAGACAGACAGACAGGTAGATAGATATAGATAGATAGATAATAGATAGATAGATGATAGAAAATAGATAGATAAACAGATGATAGATGGTAGATAGAAAATGGATAGATAAACAGATGATAGATAGATAAATGATAGATAGATGATAGATAGATGAGAGATAGATGAGAGATAGATGATAGATAGATGAGAGATAGATGAGAGATAGATGAAAGATAGATGAGAGATAGATGAGAGATAGATGAAAGATAGGTGATAGATAGACAGATAGATAGATATAGATAAGAAGATAGATAGATAGATAGATAGATATATAGATAGATAGATGATAAGATAGTTTC
>NW_008356461.1:292620-292959 GCF_000622305.1 Nannospalax galili
TAGATACATAGATACATAGATAGATAGATAGATAGATAGATAGATAGATAGATAGATAGATAGATAGAAGACAGATGATAGATAGATAGATAGATAGATAGATAGATAGATAGATAGATGATAGATAGATAGATAGATAGATAGATAGATAGATAGATGATAGATAGATAGATGATAGGTAGATAGATAGATGACAGATAGATAGGTGATAGGTGATAGATAGATACATAGATACATAGATAGATGATTGATAGATGATAGATAGATAGATGATAGATAGATAGAGATAGATAGATAGATGATAGATAGATAGACAGATAGATAGATGATAGATAGATA
>NW_008356461.1:293163-293243 GCF_000622305.1 Nannospalax galili
AGATAAGATGGATTGAAATATAAGTGATAGATAGATGGTAGATAAAAAGTGAGTAGGTGGACAGATGGATCAATAGGTAG
>NW_008356461.1:293351-294310 GCF_000622305.1 Nannospalax galili
GATGATTGATAGATGATAGATAGATAGATGATAGATAGATAGATAGACAGATAGATAATAGATAGATGATAGATGATAGGTAGATAGATAGATAGATAGATAGATGATAGATAGATAGGTAGAATATAGACTCTCTAAGACCCCATAGCAATAATTAGACCAAGATCTCTAAGAACTATATATCTTAAATTTCATTTTATTCTCTTCTGAATCTCTCTCCTGTAAATGATAACATTTTCATAAAGGGTTTAGGATATTACCGTACGCGTTTTGCCTGCATCTGTATAAGTGCTACATTTGCGTACAAACCCATGGAGGACAGAAGAGGATGGCACTGGAGTTACAGACAGTTGTTAGCTGCTCTGTAGGTATTGGGATCAGAACCAAGGACGTGTGGAAGAGCAGCCAGTGCTCTTAACAGCTGAGCCGTCTCTCAAATAAGAGAGTGGAACACAGACCTCATTGCACAGCCCATGTCTAAATGAGGCAAGAAGTTGCTGATAATGTTTTGATAGGCAGTGAGGACTACTGAGTAGCTCAGAACTATGAGGGTGGATGAGTGGAATCTGGAGTAAAGAATGTGGTTAGAACCGGTCCAAGCACTAAGCCACTCCTACCCACAGACTCCTTTTTTTTCTTATTTGAGGAATGCATTTCCAAACTGATTCAGGCATGTTCTTTGTGGTTGAGGTATTCAAAGTGATGTGAAAGACCAGACTGAATGGGCAAGAAATACAAATGTGCCTTCTGGATTTACCCCTGTGACAGTTTATATGCAAATCGTGGGCAATCAGAATGGCTCAGTGGGTAAAAGTGCTTGTCATATAAAACAGGATCTGAGCATGATCCCAGATGCCACGGTGAGAAAAGTAGTCATGAGTGTTGTCCTCTGAACTCCACACAAGCACTGAGTACCTACACACACACACACACACACACACACACACACACACACACAC
>NW_008356461.1:294691-300702 GCF_000622305.1 Nannospalax galili
CACAGTTTGTTTTTAATGTAAAGCTTAAATCCATCCAAGGCTCTTAACCTTATGGACCCACAGTGTAGGATTTCTTTACATTCAGAAATCATATCAGTTCAATTTTGTTTCAAAGGACTTCCTTCAGAAGCACGGGGAAAGGTCAGTGTGACCTTGCATCTGCCACGATAGTTTCTTTTTGCCAAATGAGTTACACCCAGCTGACACCTAAGAGGTCCACTCCTAATGACTTTCTGCTTTTGCTTTATTTGAAACAGGATCTCAAGTAGACAGACTGACTTCAAACTCTGTGTGGCAGAAGGTGACCTTGAACTGATGTTCTCGTCTGTATCCCTGAGATCACAGACATCCATCACCACAACTGGTTTATGCATCAGTGGGAATTGAACCCACATAAGGCTTTGTGCTTGCTGAGAAATATTCTACGATTTGAGCTACTTCGCGACCATTCCCTGTGCCCACTGGCAGGGCTCTTTATGTGGCAAGACAGCCTAGAATACAGTCAGTGTCGCTCCCTCGTCCTGGGCGTGCTCCATCACCATGGGAAGGGTTGGAAGAGTCTGGGTTTGACATCACTCAGTTTTTCCCATCTCCTGCCACCCTGGTGTGGATACACACCTGACTTTGGATAGCATTGAGAGATGGCCATGTGGCACAGGTTGGGGCAGGGGCAGCTGGTTCTTACTGACTGAGCATTTCACATGTGCATACACACTTTTATCAAGTTGACCTCTAATTCTCGACTTCCAACTGCCTTCAATTCTTCCCCAGTCCCAATTTTCTATCCTTTTTTGTGTGTTTTACACCAACAGAGTCCATTTAATGTGGCAAGTATATGCACAGGTGTACAACCATCTACGGAAGCATGGGTAGCCTCTTGGGGGGCCACATCCCTTCAGGACACCAGCTATCACTCACCCAGCAGCTATCAATTTGCCAATGGTTCCTCTGGTGGGGGTGGGGGGTGAACGTCGGGAGCCCCGCCCCGGTCCGTGCTTGGATTTTGTCAGCCTTGATCCTTTCTGTTTTGCTTTCTTTATTGAGACAGAGTCCCCCTGTGGCCTCAGCTAGCCTGGAAGTCTGTATATAGACCAAGCTGGCCTTCATCCCCTAGAAATCCGCCTGCCTCGCTCCTGAGTGCTGGGATTAAAGAACTGTGTGACCACGCCCACTTGATCTTTTATACATTGTCATGTGCATGCGGTCACAGGCTCTGTCATTTAATGTGTGCAACTGCCTGTGTCCAGAAAACAGTGTCTTGCCATAGTCAGCCACTGCCTCTGGCTCTTCCAATCTTTCTGACCCCTGTTCTGCAGTGATTGTTGAGCCTTCAGAGAGGGTGTGATACAGTCATCACATTTAGGACCGAGAGCTCCTCAGTCACTTAGTCTCTGCACATGGGCCTCTGTGTTAATCAGCATCTGCTGCAAGAGGAAGCTGCTTTGGTGAGAGGCGAGAGATGCTCTAATCTTTGGGTATAAAAATGTCATTAGGAGTCGATTTAGTACTATGTCCATTAAGTAGAATAATAGCAGTAGATTCCTTCCTAGGGCCTATAAGCTGTCCAGCTGCAGTTTCTTGTTTTGATTAACAGTGTAAAAATATGTCATTAGGAGTCGATTTAGTACTATGTCCATTAAGTAGAATAATAGCAGTAGATTCCTTCCTAGGGCCTATAACCTGTCCAGCTGCAGTTTCTTGTTTTGATTAACAGTGCCAATCATAAGTTCCATTTTATGAAACCGGCCTTAAATCCAGTAAGAAGATGGTTGGTTAGCTCCCAAACATTCATGATCTTATTGCACCAGACGGCACATCCCCCCAAGACAGTTGTTATTGTAGCTCACAGGGTTCACAGCTGAGTAAGACTGATAACACCCTGGTAGTGTGCACAGTGGTACTGCTATTTGACACAATGATTGTACACACACACACACACACACACACACACACACACGAAAGGTGTGATGGCATGCAATGCCTTTTATCCCAGCACTCAGGATGCAGACGCAGGGAGATCTCTGTAAGATCAAGTCCAGCCTGGTCTCTATATTCAGTTCCAGGACAGCTGGGGCTACAGGAAGACCCCTGTCAGATCCCTGGGAGGTGGAGTTACAGACAGTTGTGAGGCACCCAGTGTGGGTGCTGGGAACTGAACCTGGATCCTCTGCAAGAGAGCAAGTACTCCTAACTACCACCGACCCATTTTTCCAGCCCCCAAATTGGTTTTTCATTCAAAATTTTCTCTCCTGTTCACCCTATTAATGGAGGGATAGGGGATAGGCACATGCAGCCGTACCAAAATAAATCTGAGTATTCATCTAGGTTTTGCTAGGGAGAGGTTTAGTTTAAAAATAATGTGAACCTTTCTGAGACTCAAGATTCCTCAAATTAATCTTGGTTGAAATAACATTTTCCAAACCCTCTCCATCAGCCAGTTTCCAGCCCCCAGGATCCCTCCAGCCAGTGCTTATTGGGTAAATTGAATGAGATGAAATTGCCAATTAAGAATCTAAATGAAAGCTATTGATTTGCTCTGTGGCAGTGAATAGGTTATCCCCACAAGGTGGCCAGTGAAATACATCATCGAATTCGACAAGTAAATAAGGGGATTTCTTTCCACCACTATAGCACACTCCTGGGTGATTGCCTGGTGGGATATGTGGTGCTTTAAAAATTTTTTTAAGAATATACTAAATGAAAATCCCTTGTGATGTTAAAATAGGCAAGAGCCACTTGAGCATCCATCACCTCTATGACCTTGTGCTCAGAGGGCCCTTGATTGGTTCAATTCCTCACCCTCCTGGGGGTGATGGCTAAAGGCATCTTCTCCATTTGTCATGGCTTAGGTTTCCTCTGTTCCTCCAAAAAACACCACAGAACCACAGCCCTGTAGTTCCAGCACCCTGGGAGCAGAGAAAGGCAGATGTCTGAGGCTCACTGGCCAGCCAGTGTAATCAAATCCAGGTCTGCTGAGAGACCGTATCTCAAAAATTTAGTGGACGGGGCTGGAGAGACGACTCAGTGATTCAGAACACTGGCTACTCTTCCAGAGGACCCAGGTTTAATTCTTAGCACCCACATGGTGGCTAACAACCGTCGGTAACTCCATTACCAGGGGATCCAACGCTCTCTTCTGAGCTCCACGGGCAGGGTGTGACACAGGTACACCTATCGACATGCAGGCATTACACTCATACACATAAAATAAAAATAATAAATAAAATATTAAAAATAAAGTGGCAAACAATTTAGGAAGGCACTAAACACCGTGTGCCTTCCATGTGCAGCATATTGTGCATACGTGTGCACATATGAATATGTACACACAAATATGCCACACACACACAGACACACACACACACACACACACACAGAGTGAGCTAAATTCAGATCATTGGCATGGTCCTAATGCAATAGGACTTGTGTTCTTATAAGAAGAGATCAGGACACAGACCCACACAGACATGTCCTTGTGTCCATGAGGACACAAGAAGATAGCCTTTGCAAACCAAGCAGAGAGAGGTGTCAAGAGGAGGCAAATCTGCCCGCACATTCACCCCAGACTTACAGAGCCCGGGGCTATGGGGAATAATTCAGGTGCTTTAGACCTTCATGCCTCTGTTACCATGACTGAAGAGAACAGATACATGCTCATGACGTTGCTCTGACAATGGCATTCTGCGGCTTTCTACGGCTCTTCCTACACATTGCACTTGGCGGCTGGTAGCAGATGTTGCCATGGAGATCAGCGTCCAGAGGCTAATGCTCCATCAGCCACTCAGAGCACTTCCATCTTCCCCGCCTGACTCTGACTTTCTAACATCTCCACTCAACCTTCCCACCTGCTGGGGATGAAGCTGGCCTCTTCTTGCCTCCTGTAAACCTACATGGATGGGGCAACGAGTCTCCGTGAGCTGTTCCTGACTCACAGTCATTGGCCTGGGGCTCAAAAACATCAAATATTTTTTCTTGCAGTTATGTGCCGTACTTTGCCAACATTCTCAATGTTCCTTTTTAAGAGTTTGAATTGGGAGCTGGAGAGATGGCTCAGCGGTTAAAAGCACTGACTGCTCTTTCAGAGGACCTGGGTTCGATTCCCAGCACCCACACGGTGGCTACAAACCGTCCTTAACTCCAGTTCCAGGGGAATCCGAAGCCCTCTTCTGACCTCCGCGGAACTGCATGACGTGGGTATGCTCACATACATGCAGGCAATACACTCATACACATAAAATAAATTTTTTTTTAAAGTTTGAATTGAACTTTTGTGAATATCATACAGAATATTTTGATTACATTTAGAGCCCCTCCCCTGTCTATCCTCCACTCTATTTTGTGTGCTCTATTACACACACACACACACACACACACACACACACGCATATAGAATCAAATGTGTGTCCCCAAATGCCGTTTGGGGACATCCACTGGTGCGTGGTTACCCTACCCAGACTCATACCCTCAAAGAAGATGGATTCTCCCCATGTCTGCACCTTTGGGTTGTCAGACATAGTGTTAAGCTGCTTCCTAATGCCATGCTGTTAAACTCATACAATAATGGACCTCTGAACTCTCACTAAAGAAGCTTTTCATGCAGCAGATAGTTGTGAACACAGAGACCTACAACTGACCAATGTGCAGAGAATAACAGACTGCAGACTTCTGAACAGAATATCTGAACCAAAGATAGATGACTGATAGATGATGATAGATGATAGACAGATAGATAGATAGAGGATAGATAGATGATAGATGATGATGATAGACAGACAGACAGATAGATAGATAGATGATACAGATAGATAGATAGAGGATAGATAGAGAGATGATAGATAGATGATAGATGATGATGATGATAGATGATAGATAGATAGACAGATAGACAGATAGATAGATGATAGATGATAGATGATTGATGATAGATGATAGTTAGATAGATGATAGATAGATAGATGATAGATGATGATAGATAGATGATTGATAGATGATAGATGATGATGATAGATAGACAGACAGACATAGATAGATAGATAGATGATAGACAGATAGATGATAGATGACAGATAGATAGGTAGATAGATGATAGATAGATAGATGATACAGAGATGACAGATAGAGAGATAGATAATATGATGTGGTTTGATGCATGGATGATGCATGGATGGATGGATGGATGGGTGGGTGGATGGATGGATGGATGGGTGGATGGATTTTGGGATGGATAGGTAGGTTGTTCCTTTTCTTGCAAACGAAAAGCAGCTTGGGGCCTACTCTGGACAGCTTCAGTTGTCAGCGCGACACACCTGGGTGGAGGGACGCTCAAATGAGGCATTTCCTCCATTAGATTGGCCTGTGCCCATGTCTGTGGGACATTTTCTTGATTGTTGAGTGATGTGGTAGTACCCAGCCCAGTGATGTGGCAGAGCCACCCCTGGGTAGACACTCTTGGTTGTATAAGAAAACAGGCTGAACACAGGCCGGGAGAGCAAGTCAGTAAGCAGTGTTCCTCCACGGTCTGTGCTTCAGCTCCTGCCTCCAGGTTCCTGCCTGGACTTCCCAAAATCATGAACTGTGACTTGAGATGTAAGACAAAATAAATCATTTGCTGCCCAAGATTTTTCTGGTCCGTGTTTTTGTCACAGCAGTGGATAGTAACTTGGACAGAGAGGAAAGAGTTTATTCGGCTTTGACTCACAGGTGACAATCCATCATTGAGGGAGTTCAGAGCAGGAACCGTGGAAGAATGCCTCTTGCTGGTTCGCTCTCTGGCTCCCTCATAGGCTCATGCTTAGCTGACTTTCTTCCATAGTCAGGATGTCCTGCCTAGGAAAGCACACTGCCCACAGCTGGTTGGGTCCTTCTATTCATTTAAGGCAATCAAGACAATTCCCTACAGACAAATTTTATGTAGACAGTTCATCAATAAGTATCACTGTTCAGGTTATTCTAAGTTATGGGAACTTGACATTTCACACCAACTATCATGCATACATGCTGACATATATAAT
>NW_008356461.1:300829-313444 GCF_000622305.1 Nannospalax galili
TATACATACATGCTTGTTTAACTAGATAGAATGATGAATAGATGGATAGATCTGCAGATAGCTACTCAGTTGAATGGGTTGATAGGTTGATATGTAATAGGTACATGCATACACACATAGATACTTGGATGGCAGTGGCAAGATACATACTGAGATGATTGATAGATAGCCACATGATAGATAGATACATAGATGATAGATAAATATTGATATTAATACATACATTACTACACAGATACATAGATATCTATATATAAATGTTAATACATAGATTACTACATAGATTAGATAGATAGATAGACAGATAGATAGATAGACAGATAGCTATTAATACATGGATTACTACATAGCTGGATACATAGGCTGATAGATACATAGATGACAGATATACATGCATAGGTGCGGAGGTGCATAGACAGACAGATGAGTGGGAATAGGACAGACATGTAGACAAGATATAGATGTTAACATACAGGAAAAGAGAGTGTTCCTGGTTTGTAAATCAAGTGTGAAAAGATTTAATGAGAATAAACTCAGAAAAAGAAAATCAAGAAGAATACTGGCCATCGGTCTGTTTGCTCTCTGTTGCTGTAATAAAACAAGAAGCATCACTCACTCGAGAGAAGAAAGAATGGTACTTCCCACAGTGGGCCGGGCCCTTCTACATCAAGTACCAATCAAGAATATGCCCCACAGACGTGCCTTTAGGCCAACTGGATGAATGTAATACCTCAATACCTCAGTTGACGTAGGAATGACATAATTTGGACAAAATTCACGATGATGGCTTTTCATTAACCTTGGCAAACTCAATGAACCTGTGTCTTGTGACTGTGGTGTTTCCTGGGAGCCTCAAGTTAGTACTCTACCCAAGAAGATAATAAATGTTTGAGAAGGACACTTGACCTTGGTAAATGAGATATTCTAGGGCTGGAGAGATGGCTCAGCGGGTAAGAACACTGGTTGTTCTTGCAGAAGACCCGGGTTCGAATTCCAGCACCCACATGACAGCTAACAATTGTCCGTAACTCCAGTCCCAGGCGATCCGACAGCCTCTTCTGACCTCCGCGGGCATTGCACGACAGGGGTGCACTTACCTACATGCAGGCAATACTTGCATACACATAAAATAAAAATAATAAATAATTTTTTTTGTCTTTTTTGAGACAGGGTCTCCCTGTAGCCCCGGCTATCCTGGAGCTCACTATGTAGACCAGGCTGGCCTCAGACTGACAAAGATCCACCTGCCTCTGCCTCCCAAGTGCTGGGATTAAAGGCATGTGCCACCACACAAAAACATTTTTTTTGAAATGAGATATTCTAGATCTAGAGATGAAAATGCACAGTCTGTTATAATAAGGGTTAGGCACAGCGTGCACTTCCCCAGTGAAGCTGGAGAAACAGGTTTGAATAAAAATGTGAGGCCTGACTCAGGAGCACTGCCACTTCCAAGAGATCTCTGGGGTCAAATGTCCTGTGAGTTCGGGCGCACTCTTAAAAACTAAATATAAGAACCACACATTCACTCTTGTTCAGTTCATCGCAATGTCGATGTAGCAATGCCCCAAGTTAAGCTGCCTCTTCCCGGCTGCGTTGACAGTCAAGGTCTGCCATCAGCAAGCATCTTCTGGGTACAGTTTACTTAACCCATTGCTGGTGCTCAGAATTTGAGGCGGGTTCTGCTGCGCAGCACATCCCATGTTGACTGTCCCGCCACAGTGGCGTGTCGCTATGCAATCCTCAGGTGGGAGGGAGGTTGGCTGGGAGGACAGTGCATGAGAACAAGGTTGGGGTGGGAAGAACCAAGTGTGCAAAAAAGGTTTTGGCATCGGATTCTATACAGTTTAAACCCCATGTGTCACACTTGGGCAAGGTTTGGGCATCGTGGTTACTGGAGGAAACACAGGAAGGGACTTTCAGGACGTCAAACTCCAGTCAGTGAGAATTGGCAAGACAATCAGCTTCCTGAGAAAAAGCTGGAAAACGCAGGTTTCAAAGTGTTCATTGTATAATAATAGAGTTGGAAACAGAGCCCCATCCACAAAAGAGAGAGGGAGGCTTATGATTCCCAGCCAGGCAGGCTAGCATTCCCCAGCTGCTGTTAGAATCTGGACAAGATTCTTTGTTCTATACCCCTGTGATAGCAGTTTTACTCATCCACATTATGCAAAATACAAACGTCTGCAGAGTACGAGGTGTCTTTCATATATGTGTGGGGGTTGGGGTGGGGGAAGAACACCACAACCAGACAAGAAGCCTCCACAGGGGTCAGGGAACTAGACAGAGGGGCTCAGCATCAAACAGGATCTAATCACAAGATCTGTGTTAGAGTTCATGAGAGGGACAGAACTGATAAATGAGTGTGTATTACAAATGGGGCTTATTGATTTGTCTTAGATGATGCAGGCTGGGTTGTGAAACCATGGCTGTCTGTACACCAGAGTCTTAAACCTCAGTAGCTGCTCACCACTGAAGCTGACTGCTTTGGCAGTCGGTCCCAACCTGGTGCCGAAGCTCTGCAGAATTCCTATAGAGCTGCTGATTGTAGATCCAATCAAAGTGAGCACCGCTATTAACCACCAGGATACCATAGAAGAAAAGCTGCCTTTATATGGTGTTCCCAATCCCAGAAACTAAAACTGTGTCTGTAACACCACAGAAGAGAAGCTTGCGACCAATCTGCAGTGCGAAGGAACCAAAAGCTTTGTGATCCAACACCACTCCGTGTCCACCAGGCACACTGTTCTGTGGGCTTTCTCTCCATCCTTCTGCACTGGCAAGAAGTGTCCATTTGTCCGCTGTAGCCTTGGATGGTCAAGATCAGCTGTGTTCAACCTGTGGACCACAGGTCACAAACATTCCCCGATAACTGGGAATGCCACCAGTTTGTAGATGATGATGTGATGTCACGGTGTGAAAAGTTCGGATACTCCTGGTCCAAATGAAGAAAATTATACACATTTACAGTTTTGAGACTTGATACATGTTAGACCCCCTGTTGTGGTTTGAATGTAAAATGTCCCCCAAAGGCTCATGTGCTTGAAGCGTGGGTCCCCAGCTGGTGGCGCTCTTTGGGAAGCTTGTAGAGCATTTAGGAGGTGGAATCTTGTGGGAGGAAGTGGGTCACTGGAATGCGGGCCTTGAGATTTCATAGCCCTGCCACAATTTCCTGTTGTCTGTCTGCTTCCTGCCAGCAGATGCCAGGTGTCCTATTTAGCTTTCAACTGCTATGATAAAGTAACCAAAATCAACCTGGGGAGGAAAGGGCTTATTCGACTTACATGTCCTGATCACAGTCCATCATTGAGGGAAGTCAGGACAGGAGCTGAAGCAAAGACCGTGGAGGAATGTTGCTGACCCACTTGCTCCTCTGGCCTCTGCTCGGCCTGCTTTCTTATACACCCCAGGACAAACTGCACAGTGGTGGGCTGGGCCCTCCCACACCACTCAACAATCACAAAAATGCACCCACAGGCCAATCCAACAGACACAATATCTCAGTTGAGTTTTGCCATTCTCTGGTGTGTCAAATTGGCAACTAAGCTTAGTTAGGACATACTACGACCATCCAGCCTCCCTCTCTATCAGCAGTCCTTCCCTGTCACAGAAGAATGTATCCCCTGGGATTGTAAATCAAAATAAATCTTTCCCTCCTTAAACTATTTCTTGTTAGGTATCTTCTCACAGCAACAAGAAACTAATAGAGTGCCCCCAATATAAGAGAAAAATAAAAATGGCCACCATTCTCTAAGACAGGCCAGCCTTATCAGGAACCAGACAAATAGCTTAGAACGTCAACAGGCATTTCTCGATAGGTGTGTTTGGACCACCTTCCTTTCAACGTTTAAATAAGGGGGCATGTCTTACAGCGTGCACATCAAAATCAGATGCTATACAATAATTAGGCAAAAGCCTGTGTTTATGGACTTAAAAAAAAAAAAAAAAACCAAGCCCCAAAGTCTTCACAGTGAAAAGTGCCAGATCAATTTCCAAAGCTGACATAGAATATTTATCATTTCATACCTAATGGTCTTTCGATGATGGATTGACTTAGAGACTGTATGCCAGAGAATTATCATAAATTATGTTTTAAAAGAAGAAGGCCGAGGTGACAAGCCAGTCTCTCCCTCCCCCAGCCAGCAGATGCCTCTTTTAGAATATGGCATTTTACAAGTTGGAGGAAGACTATTATTTGTGGAGCGTTTCAAACACAACCGGATTCTGTTCTCTAAGGGATTTAGGATCTGGAGAGTTGGGATCATAAATAGGACACTGACGTGCAGGAGGTATCCCAAGTGAGAATTTTCACCACAACCTCACGATGGTGACTCTCTGCTATGCCCCCACAATCACATTTGCTACATGTGAATTCTTTTTGTGTGTGTTGGGTGTGTTTGTGTGTGTTCATGTGTGTGCACATATGTGTGCATGTACATGTATGCACACATATGTGGAGGTCAAAGATCAGCCTTGTATGTTTGTCCTCCAGTACTGCATACAATTTTTTGGGCATATAGTCTCTTATTGGCCTAGAACTCAACATGCAGAGCAGGCTGGAATGGCAGGGAGCCCACCCTCCTCTTTGTGCCCCCACCCCAGCTCTGCGATTACAAACGTGTGTCACTATTCTTGGCTTTTTATGTGCATTTTAGGGCCGAAACGCAGGCCCTCATGCTCAAACAGTACGGACTTTACCAAGTGAGCTATCAGAATCCTGTGCCATTTTGGTCATTATTATGGTACACCCATTTGAGTATTTTAACCCCCAAAGGGTTGATGAGCTATGTAGAGAGGAACCTGACTTAGCAATGACTTCTATATAGAAAAGAAACTAACAAAATGCATGTCCTAATGAAAGACAGTCACATAAGCATCATGTTGACAGAGGCATGGGGCAGTAAGTGAGTGAACCCTGAATATCCCCAAACAAGGAGCTCTTACAGGCTGAGTTAAAAAGGAAAGAAAGAAAAGCAGTTACGTCAGTGAGCACTGTAATGGGGAAAAGTTGCTGTCCTCCATGGAGAAGCTAGCCAATGGATACGCCGCACGCTGAGGTAACATAGTTATATGAGGAAGTCCTTTATGCCGAAACAGTTCCACTCATGTTTAGTTAATTATCTCTGAAGCCGTCCTTGGATCTGGGTAGCTCTGGTAATAACGGCTAATATTACAGGCATGGGTGTCATTTGCAAATGTGGTTTGGTGGTCCCCTTTAAGATGCACATGTTCAAGAAAACTCAAAACACTTGAAACCCAATCAATGTGAACCCCAACATTCTGAAAGAAAGAAGTATGGTCCTCTCAAGACACGTAAACAACAGTCACAGGCATCTTCCTGTCTCTGCCTGTCCAGCACTGAGTTTCGAGGTGCAAGCCACTCCACTCGGCTTTTTACCTGAGTTTTAAGGATCCGAACTCAAGTTCTTGTGTTTGCAAGGTGTGGCAGTTTGAATGAGAAATGTCCTCCATACGCTCAGGCACTTGAGTACTTGCTCCCCAGTTAGTGATACTACTTGGGCGTGCACAGCGTGCTGGAGGAAGTATTCCAGCGAGGACCTGGCTTTGAGGATTTATATTCTTTTCCGGTGTGCTCTCTGCTTCTTGTGTGTGGATGACACGTCATCTCTTAGCTTCTTCCACTTGTGACCTCCCCTCCCCGCTTTTATGAATATCTATCCCTCTGGAACCATAAGCCAAAATAAACTCTTCTATAAGTTGCTTTCTTGTCATGGTATCTTATTACATCAACAGGAAAAATAACCAATGCTCTTTACCAACGGAGCCATTCTCATGTCTTGCAAGCAAAGTATTATGAGAAAAAAAAATTATGTGTAGAAGTGTTATCCCTGCATGTATGTAAGTGCATCTGTGACGTGCGGTGCCTGTGGAAGTCAGAAGACGGTGTTGGTTCCCCTGAAACCATCATGGATGGTTGTCATTTGGATCACAAACCCAGGTCCTCTGCAAGAGCAGCGAGAGCTCTTAACCACTGGGCCGTCTCTTCAGCACCCCCCACCCTTATAAGAAACTTTAACAATCCTCTTTGATGTAAACCACAGGAGAGCAGGACTAGAAAGGAACTTCTTCAAGCTTCCAGAAGGCATGTGTTAGAAACACAGTGGTAATGTTATAATTAATGTTGACACCAAATACTGTCTTTTTAAGTTCAGTACAAAATAGAGATGCCCCCTCTCCCTGTTCTGTGCAGAGGCTCAAACAAGTGCCATTAAAAAAAATGAAAATAAATAAAAGGCATCCAGATTACAAAGCAACAAATAATCCTGCTCATTTTTTTTTTTTTTTTGGTCTTTTTGAAATAAAGTCTCCCTGTAGCCCCAGATGGCCTGCAACTCAGTATGTAGGCCAGGCTGGGCTTGAACTCACAGAGATCTGCCTGCCTCTCCCTCCCAAGTGCTGAGACTACAGGCATGTGCCACCACGCATAAACTTGTTCTTACGCATAGATAATATGTACAAAGCCTTCATTGTGTGAAAAAAAAAGAGCTATTAGTTAACACAGTTACAGAACACAAGTTCATTATATGAAAAACCCAAGTCCTATTTCTACGTACTAAGAATGAACTGTGGGAAATTCAAGTGAATTGATTCCTGTGTTAGCGTGCACTACAAAATACCCAGCAATGCGTCAGAGAAAACGTGTCTTAAATACGTACAGTTCAAAGTAGAGCCCCTTCCTGGGGGAAATGACAGCAAAGTCAAACGAGAAATAGACACCCTTTGTGAGACTCTAGAGTAGAAAAGTCTCAACTTCTTTTCCCCAAACTGATATATGGATTGAATGCAATCATGACCAAAATCATAAGTCAAGCTGACTTTGTGTTGAGAAATTTAAAAGACTCACACTAGCCATGCCAGCTTTTAAGAGAAGAAAGAAAAAAAAGCCTACCTCCTGCTGACTTGAAGATATTTTATAAAGATACAGTCAATCATTGTGGGTAAAGTTGGCAGAGGGGTTGTAAGACAGCTGGTCACATTGTATCCATAGTTGGGAAGACCAGAGAGCTGAATCCTGGTGCTCAGGGCAACCTCTGATTATCCAGTCTAGACTCTCAGCCTGTGGGATGGAGGCACCCACATTCGGGATGGGTTCTCCTTTCTCACATAAACGTCTGTAACACCCTCACAGACACACCCACAAGAGTATCTATCCCAGGTGATTCTAAACACCGTTAGGCCAGCAATGAGGGCTAACTGTCACAAATGTAAAGATGTCACCTCTCTACACATTGTCAAAAGAACCTCTTTTACACAGGTTATTTTTCTTTTAAAAAGTCTACTTTCCTATTCTTAATTTAGTGTGTGTGTGCGTGTGCGTGTGTGTGTGTGTCTGTGTGTGTAGTAATAGTAGAATTTTCATTGCACAAACTTTGTGTGTGTAGAGGTCACCAGACAACTTTTCAGGAGTCGAGTCTAACTTTCCACCTTGTTTTAAAGCAGGGTCTCTTGTTATTTTAGCTGCTGGGCTGCACACGCCGATCTAGGTGGCCTTCAAACTTCTGTGCAAGTCTCCTGTATCCACTTCTCTTCGATATATGAGTACTGAAATTAGAGCTGTGAACTACCGAATCTGGCTTTTTGCATAAGATCTCGAGATCAAGTTATCAGACTTGCTTTGCAAGTGCTTTTACCCAACAAGACACCTCTTTGGGCCTTTTGGATTAGCTCTTATGATTCTTGTAAGAGACTAATCCAGTCCCTGTTGTTCCATCTTGGTCAGAAATGGAAGTCAAGCCCTTAATCCTATTTAATTCTACAGTTGTAACACGATGTGAATACCCTCATTTCCAAGAGGAAACGGAAGGGTGGAACACTGATAGAATTCTTTCCTTAGTGAGCCCGTGTCAGTGCCAAAATCTGAATCCGAGTAGTCTGATTGTATTTTATTTATTTTATTTTATTTCATTTTATTTTATTTTAATTTTGGTGGTGGTTGTTTTTGAGGAAGGTCAATAAACCTCCAAGAGTTACAAAAGCCTCCCGAGATGGCAGTTTCTGTGAATTTATCAGTCTTGCTGGGGTGGGGTTTCCAGTGATTCAGCTGCTTTCGGATTACTCATGCTCCTGTAAGTGACCCATCCCCCTCACATAGGGAGTGTGTGTGTGTGTGTGTGTGTGTGTATGTGTGTGTGCATACACATATGCTTCCACTTATAGAGACCAAAGGTCAACATTGGACATCTTCTTAAATTACAGTCTTAGTTTTCGAGACAGCATCTCTCAGTGAATCTGAGGCTTGTTGATTCAACTAGAGAGACTAGCCAATGAGCTTTAGGAATTCGCGTATTGTCACCTCTGCCTCCAAGGCTCAAGTTACAGGCACACCGTCAGTGGGCCCAGCTTTCGCTAGAGTACTGGGAACCCAAACTCAGAAACTCAGGATTTCCTAGCACTTTCCTTAGCGAGCCAACTCCTCGGTCCCTCTTTTGGGGTGACTTTGATGCCCTATCTGTGTGAATAGATACCCAGAAAAAAGTGAAATTCAACACGAACCCAAACTCAGATATATAGGAGGCACTTTGCACAATTTTGGAAGCACAGGCATCTTTAAAACTTAAACAAGGGGCTGGAGAGACAGCTTGGTGGTTAAGAGCACTGACTGCTTTTGCAGAGGACTTGAGTTTGGATCCCAGAACCCACATGGCATCTAACAGCAGTCCCTAACTCCAGTTCCAGGGGAACCAGTGCCCTCTTCTGACCTCATCAGGCATTGCATGCATGGCTGCACTTATATACGTGCAGGCAAAAATACACCTAAAATAAAAATAAATATATAAAATATCTCTGTGGGAAGATTTCTATTGCTTCATGTCAAAAGCCATCCATTTCAGATCCTGTCCATCCTTCAGCATAGATTCCTAAATAGTAGGAGTGACTCAGTTTGACAAGACAGCACAGACAGCCCAATTTGTGAATGATGTGGACAGAGCAACAGTAACAAGCCAAAGCCTGCTGACATGACAGGGAATCACATGATTCTGCTGGGGGATGAGCTATGCAGCTGGGCAAAGAGGTGATTGAGTCTCTACTTCTATAATTAATTTCATGTAAAAATGATCCGGATTGTGCTTTCCTGAAAATAAGGTGGCCAGCCATCGTTCCCTTGATTTCATAGGTTTTCAAGAAATAGTGTAAAGCCCGCAGACATTAGGCACAGTGACGTGTGCCTTGAATCCTTGCACTCGGGAGGCAGAGGCAGGTGGATCTCTGTGAGATCGAGTCCAGCCTGGTCTACACAGTGAGTTCCAGGCCAGCTGGGGCTACAGGGAGACCCTGTCTCAAAAAGAAAAAAAAACTGAGCATTCTACGAATGTTACATTCCAGCAAGTCTTCAAAACAGTATACAGCTGTCCTGAGTCCGTCCTCTATGTCCGTACTGTGTCTATATTTATACTTACGGATTTGACATTCAAGCCTGAAATTGCTTTTCAGAATAATGCAGCAAGGCATGATTAATTACAAATCAGAAAGCCTAGTCACAAAAGTCTACATGGACTTAATTTTAAAGCAAAATTTCACGCATTCTTTGTGGCTCGGAGAAGAGAGGAAGAGGTGAAGCAGGATACAGGAAGGGGGAGAGGGACATTTCAGTGCATAAAGATGAATGTTTTTTTGGCAATTTGTCCATTACTGTGTCAAAACACCTGACAACGAACTTAAGGGAGAGAGATTTATGTGGGCTTATGGTTGCAGAGTATGGGTCGATCACCCTTGCTTCTGTTGATTGATTCTGGGCCTGTGCTGGGGCCACGGCCTGGCTCCAGGAGCACGTGGTAAACAGATAACGTGGAGAGAGACCAGAGGAGACGCAGGGCAAACGCAGCTCGAGTGACTAGGCCCCCAGCTATTCTTCACTTATTTTCCCAAAGTCTAACACCCAGGTGCGGAAGCGTCTTCAGTGCTTGAGTTTGTGGGAGACATTTCAAACTCAAACAGTTCGGGACAAAAGCCCCACACCCTTCATCCTCCACCTTTGTGATCTCTGCACATATCCTGAAGGTCAGGAAAAGAATGAGCATTCCCTTGCCCTGGTGATCCCAGAAGACACCTTATGTGTGGCTGGCTGTATCGATTTTCAAAATGCATCGTGCTGCGTCTCCAAGTGGCTCCAAGCCCCTTGTCAATAGCTGATCCAAGATGGTGATTCAAGCCTACATCGAATTGCTAGCTCAGAAGACTCTAGGAGTCAGCCAGCCCTGGGCTGGATTGTAGGCATGGATCCTGCCCACCCACTTGGCTACACAGGTTGGCCTTTGAGGAGTTGTGGTGTGTGTGTGTGTGTGTGTGTGTGTGTGTGTGTGTGTGTGTGATGTCTTTCAATACTAGAGAAGCTCAGAGCAAAGGACGGGTCCTAATTGCATTTGTCCGGCAACACAGAGGATTTTAACATGGAGAACGGAGGGAGAAAGAATGGGTCGTTGAATCCTTTCTAACGCGCTTACGCTCAGCTCAGCTTGCCACCGCAGGCGCAGAACCAGGAGATCGTTTTCACCCTTTACGATCAGTAACAACAAGGGCTTTGACTTAAGTGGAAGTCAAGGATGAAGGTCCAGTTCTGAGTGCAGCTTTGATTTGTGGACTAATAAATGCAATTCAGGAGAGAAAGAATCAAAGGCATTAACTGAATGCAAACGCAGCATGCGTCAGTGGAGTGGCGATTGGTCTTGAAAAGACAGAAGAACTGTTAGGCTCCTTGAATGGAAAGCCTGAAATCCTTATTACCAATCTCAGCTTGATGCTGTTCCCATCAATGGAAACCGCCTCTGATATCTGGAGACACTTGCAAGGTGGAGGGGGAGTTAATTTCTTTCTCCAAAGTCTCTTGAATAGGCACAGAGAAGAGTTATTTAAGCTCATAGCCCCCAAGTTTGTTTTCAGCATTTGAGATGTATTTAAGACCATCTTTTACTTAATCTCTCTCTCTCTCTCTCTCTCTCTCTCTCTCTCTCTCTCTCTCCCTTCCTTTCTTTCCTCCCTTCCTCCTGTTATGGAGTTGTTCAAACACCTCTCTCTCTCTCTCCCCCTTCCTTTCCTCCCTTCCTCCTGTTATGGAGTTGTTCAAACCAGTTATAACCCAAACCCTGGTAGCCTTAATAAGCCAGGCTCAGTCACCTGTCCTCAAAGACCAATTAAGGAGATTTCTTAAATGTGACCATGTTGGGAATGAGAAAAAAGAGGCTTAGTGACCCACCACATCCATCTTTCTCCATCTTTGGGATTCTGGCATGACATTTAGATTTAAATAGAAGGTACTTTTAATCCCAGCACTCAGGAAGCAGAGGCAGGTGTGACATCTAGGCCAGCCTGGTCTACATAGCAAGTTCCAGCTGGAGCTACAGAGAGACTCAGCCTTTAAAAAAGGGGGTGAGGGGGAGGCAAGAGGCATTCATGGCTGGGAGGTCCTGGTCAAACTGTGGCCCTGCCCATCAGTGACCCACTACTATCTCTGTTGTAGTCTTTTCTACAAGATGGTCCGAGAAGCTGTCAGACTATGTGAAATCTCTTCCTGGGAACAAGTTCCTCCTCTGACTGGCATCAGGGGCCCACCATTTGTGTCCTCCCAGCATGAGATTCTTGGGGAAATTCTAATTTCTCGGCATCCCTGTCTCAAAGGTCTCAGTAGTCAGGATTGCCTAGAAGATCTTTATTCCTGTCCTGGTCGTTCACTCCCTCTTCCTCACTTTTTCAACCTCTCTGCAGCCCTTTTTCTATATCAGTCCACACTTAATTTTTAATTTTTATTCGTCACTATTTTATGTTTCTGAATGTTTGCCTGTGTGTATTTAACTGCGCCACATGTGTGCCTGGTGGCAGTGGGGGCCAGAAGAGCTCATTGGATGCCTTGAACTGGAGTTACAAATGGTTGTTAGCTGCCATCTGGGTGCTGGGAACCAAATCCTGGGTCCTCTGCAAGAGCGGCCAGTGCTCTTAACCACTGGGTCATTTCTCTGGTCCTGGATCTTTACCATTTTAAATATCACCAATCTTTCAGAAGAGTCCTCATATTACATCACCGTTCATTGTCTTGATGAACAGCAGCCATGTTGAAGCCTCCACTGAGATGTCAGTCCTTAGAAAAGGGAGAATGCAAGAATGCTGTGGAGAACCAGCAAGATAACATTTATTTCCACCTTCACCTTTGCAAAATAAATGTGTTTTCTGGGCGGAAAAAAGAACTGAGTTCCTTGGTGTCCCGTCATCATCAACCACATCAGTAACACAAAACAGGAAGCCACGTGGCCTGATGCATGAAAGATGAATTGCTGCTTCCGTTCAGCTCCTCCACAACAGGTGGTTTTCTCAGGAGGACCCTAAGATCTCCAAGAGGCATTCACTGAGTTCCTGAAAGCTAGCTTTCATTGTAATTCCTGAGGGAACTTTAGGTCCAGTACACAAAACGTGGGCATATCATCACAAAGAACTGAAATGTTGATTTAAAATGGCTAAGACACATTATTTCCCTTGTTTACAAGTCTTGCACATTGAAAGTTGATAAAGAGGTAGACTCTGTGTTAGTCAGGATTCTCTGTAGGAACAGAGGCAAGAGAATGATTACACACACACACACACACACACACACACACACACACACACACA
>NW_008356461.1:313601-337205 GCF_000622305.1 Nannospalax galili
TACACATATATATCAGGAAACAGGCTGGGTAGTCCAACAACAGCCATTGCACAGTGCCCCTTCACCTCAGTTAATTCTTCCAGGAAATATCCAGAAAGACCTCCCTTCACGCCCCTGTTAGTTAATCCTTGATCCGATCAAATTGATCATCAAAATTAACTACCACACTTGTATTACTTTTATTTGGGAGGAAAATAACTTGGGCAGGTTAGTACCTGGGAGCCCCTGAGGTTTCAGTGTGTGAGGTGGAGATGTGTCAAGAACATCACAGGTAACAGCCGCTGTTAGGGAGAACTGTAAGAAATCTTGGCTGCAAAGAAGGAAATAAAGACGTTCTTTTTCTGCAGCTGCACAGCAGGGAGAAATGAAATCTATTCGACTTCCCACAGCCGTGCTGGCAAGAGCTGTTTAACAGGCAGTAGGTAAACGTACCTTTGGACGTAGAGAACTGAACTTTGGACTTGAAATTTACCTAGTCTTGTTAGCACTGCTGTGAGATTTGCACTCTGGGAAGGCCCGTTTTATATTCATTTCTCCTCCTGTCTGCTTATTCACGGGTTCTTTTGTGGTACCCAAAACACAGTGAGTAGACGTCCTCAATGAGACCTCACACATTGGCTGCTTTCTTTCAACTTCATGAAAAATGCTCTCCTTGTCCCTGGACTACTAATATTACGGAAATGGAAAGCTTTTGCAATGCGATGGTAATTAAGAACTTTGGAGCAGGAAAACTCTGAGACAAGAGACAGGTATGCAGGTATGGGAGATGTGAACAGGAGTCTCCCACTCTGCCCCTGTGGTTGCCCAGGGTGCATGTCTTTGTTTTCCAAAGTTTTCACATCCCTCTGACCTTTGAGGCCCTAGGTTACCTTGCTTAATTAGGTTAGCACCTGTACCTTTTCGTTTAATTGTCACCTATGTCCTGTTTTGTCTTTTGCTTACACTTCCTGACATGACTATAAAAGCCCTCCCCCCCCAAAAAAAAAAAACTGGAAAGAGGCCACTGACTCCCTCATGGAAGGATCCGTGGAGCAGTCCCCTAAAGTAAAATTATTAAACTCTCTCTCCTCACCTGACTTTGGCTATTGGTCTCTGATTTTTCCGTAGCAATAACATGCACACAATAATGTAAAATGAACTGTGTGGTGATCCATGATTCATGCATGCACTGAGTTTCTGTGGGGCTGGTTAACAGAGCTTTTGTGTGAGTGAGCACCACCTTCTGACTTCCATTTGAATGGTCTGATGGCTGGGAGGGAAACATAGAAACTGGAGTATTTGGGGGCTGGAGAGATGGTTCAACTGTAAGAGTGCTTACTAAGCTTCCAGAGGACCTGAGTTCAGTTTGACCCTACAGGCACCCACCCACATATGGCAGACACTCACACAGAGACACACATCCACATGAATAAAAATAAATCTTAAAGATTGACGTCGGGGTGTGTATTACAGTCTGATTGTAAAACTATGCAGTGGGGAAAATGACACAGACCAGAAGAATACTATAACAGGTGACAGAAAGCTTTGCATTCTGACACATATTTTTCAACATAGAGACAACATCTGCAAACAGGAGGGTTGTGGCTACACAAATGCTTAGTCATTTCTTACAGGACATGTATGCTAAATGTTTGCTTTAGTGACCACTGGTACATGAACCCAGTAAGAAGTGTCCTCATCTTGCAGGCCCAGTGGTGATGTGGCAACCGCCCAGTGTGTTAAAGCCTCTTTTCACTGTTTCCAGAAAAAGAAAACACCATAAATTCCCCTGTGCCCAGCTTGAGTCACAGAAAGCCGTCACCGGGACTCTTTAGCGTTAACTATGGAGAACAGATGGCAGAAAACATTAAAGAATCAGATTCCATACTATTATATAACATATATATAACATAATATATATATATTTGATCTTTTTTTGAGATGGGGTCACCTTGGAGTCCCAGTGGGTCTGAAACTCACCACATAGACCAGGCTATCCTCCATCTCACAGAGATCCACCTGTCTCTGCCTCCAAAGTGCTGGGATTAAAGTTGAGCTCCACCACGCAGATAATATTAAATTCATTGTGAAGCCTACAAGAATGTCAGGATTGGTGATTGATATATATTCGCGTAATTTATTAATTGCATATGTTGTTGCTATGTCCAGATTCCTTCTAGAAAGTGACTTAAGAGAGAAGGGTTTATTTGACTTAGAGTTGGAGGGATGGTTTACACAGACACACATACACACACACACACACACACACACACACACACACACACACAGATATCCCTTCAGAAATGAGAAATGGAATCAGTGGGTAAAGTTTATCCAATGACAAGTTTTGAATTTTTTTTTATTATTTTAATGGACAAAGAGTATCACGGATGTTCACGGGATACAGTGTGACATTCGGGTTCTGTGTGCAAAGTGTAATTAGTATAACGGTCATTTCAATCTCCCAAGACAACCATCCTTGATTTGTGTTCAGAACATTCAAGATCTGTTCCACTACTTATTTTTCGAATAAATAATGATTGTCAACTAAAGGTGACTGTACTGTGCTGTACAACATGAGCTGTTATTCTCAAAGCCAATTTCAATTCAATAATGTAAATAAGAAAAAAATCAATGTCGGGGGGCTAGGAGGAATACTGATGGGGGAGGGGGTACAAAGATGATTAAGATGTTTTGTATGTAGTGCACAAAAATTCAATAAAAAATTACATTGAAAAAGCAAACTTAAAAAAATAAAATTTTAGGCATGTTGCAATAAAATATATAATTGCTAAAGCAGTTGGATACAATTTGATACATTCACGATCCTTTGAAAAAAACCAATGTCACATGACCCTACAGTTACCACATCTTGACTTCTACCTGTTGTTTGTAATTCTGGTCTTCCTAGATACTTTAGCTCAGGTGAAATACTTCTAGGTATCATAAATACCTCCTCTTTTTTGTACTTCATACTGTTTTGAGGTTTTTTTTTTTCTTTGTCTTGTGGATGTCTTCCACAATGACTGCCAACCTTTCAGGGTTATAGATGAATTATGCCTTACTAATGTCTATGCATCTAGTATTCTTTCTTAAGGAAGAGGTTAGCTCTGGGAAGAACTAATAGGCACCACAAAAAAGAGCATCGAGAGCTACAGATGATGGTGGTGATTCCAGCTTCGCCTGCACTGGACTCTGAAACCAGGTGGTGGGGGAGGAAACATGGCATAAAGACCAACAGGTGGTATATCTAGCTCTGTCCTGTGTCCCCTCAAAGCGCCTTTGGGGATGTCCTATCCAGGTGAGCATGCTCAGTATGCTGTTCCCATAGTGACCTTTTATACTTTAGGGGCACTTAATCCCCTATAAACATTCTTGCATTGTATACATTGACTTAAAACAGACTGAATTATGGGTAAAATGGACTTTCAAGAAATATACAGCCCTTTCCTAAAAGGGCCCACCTAAGGGAGGCACAGGAGAGGAAGTCATGGAGAGAGGAAAAACAAACCCAGTGCTTACCGGAGTCAGGGCCCTTGGCTGAGCTCAGACCACTGTTTTTTCTAGACTGTACTCTTTTCTTTTTTCCTTGCTCAGATTGAACTCTGATCCTTGGTTCTAGCACTGTGTGCAGCCTGACTTCTTCTCTTTCAGAATCAACTCACTTTCCGCGTTGAAGACCACAGAAAACTGAAGTCCTCCCTAGAACAGGGTAAAAGTACACTGCTTTACTACTTTAGATTCCTGAAAAAAAAAAAAGTGTTTGGAATAGGAAAGGTGTTACGAGAAATGATAATAGTGTTTGAATAATTTATAAAATCCGCCCCAAATATTTGATTCTCTTGTTTTTCTTCTCTAAAAGATTCAAAGGTGAACCCATGATTTCCAAAGGAAGGTGAGGTTCTAGTCGATTTGAGTGACTCTACTGAGTTCCAAGTTTCATTCTAGAACTGCACTTTCATGTAGCGGCTGCTTGTGGGGACAGATGCACGGCTTCACCGTCCTGGGAGCAAATGTAACCAGCACTGGCATTCAAACCGCTTAGCTCCCTGGAAACACTCTGCAAAACCCAGGAAAGGGAACTGTTCCCTGAGAATTCCCCCAAATACCTGGTCACCAATTGCCATCTTGACCATAGAAAAACAGGGAAGAGAAAAACCTCACACTCTGATGATCTTTCTATGTTTCCCTCTAATTTCATTCTGGGCTGCTGGCCTATTTCCATGAGATATATATTCAATCAGTTGAATCCCATATTTTGTGAGTGGAATTTAAAATTATGTGCCTGCTGGTATGTGTGTGGGATAGTGCCCACAGAGGCCAGGAGAGCGTGCTGGATCCCCTGGAGTTCGAGTTACATGAGGTTGGGAACTGCCCAACGTATTGCTGGGAACTGGATTCATGTTCTTTGCAAGAGCAATAAACACTCTTAACCACTGAACTATCTTTCTATTATGAATTTAAAATTTTTTTGTTTTATTTTGTTTGCTTGATTTTTTTTTAAAAATGTCCTTGTAGCCCCAGCTGGCCTGCAGCTGAATAAGTAGACCAGATTGCCCTCCATCTCACAGATGTCTGCCTGCCTCTTGCCTCTTGAGTGCTAGGGCTAAAACCATACACCACCATGCCTGGCTTTATACTCTGGTGGTTTAAAATATTTTCTCTGGTGAGAATTGAGAGACACATTAATCCTGCTAAGGCTGAAGATCCAGGATGGGCTAGGATCCCCCTGACCTGAGGAGGTGTGGGACCTAAGGTGGTGGGACACTTGGAACTCTTCTGTTATACTCTTTTGAAAACACATCTCCAAATCTCACTTTTCATTTGGGGAGGAGAATACTAAATAATGTATGTGTTTTCTTTGTGTGTGTGTCTGTGTGTCTGTGTGTGACTTTATGAGTGTATGCCCATGTGGCTGTGTGGGTACACATGTACTTTCCTGTCTGTACATAGAGGCCAGACAAGGGCACCTGGGTCATGAACCTTATCTGTCTGTACATAGAAATCAGATAAAGGCATTGGCTGTCCTACCCACCATTTCCCACCTATACCTTTGAGACAGGGTCTGCCACTGAGAATTAGGGCTTGTTCTTTTCTCCCTCAGAGCAGATGTTACAGACTCTGTGGTGACGCCTAGCTGGGATCTGAACTCTAGGCTTCACGATGACATAACAAGAGCTTTTTAGCTGCCGAACCAGTTATCCAGCCCCCACTGTTCTTTTGGGGTGCTGGGGATCAAAGCTAGGGCCTTGCACGTGTGAATGAAGTGTTCTACCCCGGAACCACCCCCAGCCTTTAGTCTTTAAAATTTAGTGACCTTAATCACTTAAGCTAATTACATGTTCTTTTCTACTGTTCAGTGTTCATTTAGAAAAATGAAGACACTCAACATACATTGCATAGTAATCTCGCTGATGTCCTCTTACTTCGCTTTCTCCAACATTTCGATCACCGTGATCTTTCTACATGTTGCCAAATGACTAAAACTTCTGTTTTTTAAGGATTCAATTTCTACTTGCATGTATTAATTTTGAAAACCTAGGGGTTCCCTTTTCGCATTTCCAGATGCATATATAAAGTACTCTGCTCACAGTCATTCTCTTTATGGCCATTTTTTTTTAAATCCCTTCTATCCTCCTCATATCTGCTTCTATAACCCTAACATTTTTTTTTTTTTTTTGGTCTTTTTGAGACAGGGTCTCCCTGTAGTCCCAGGTGTCCTGGAACTCACTATGCAGACCAGGCTGGCCTTGAACTCACAGAGCTCCTCCTGCCTCTGCCTCCCGAGTGCTGGGGTTAAAGGCATGCACCACCATGCCTGGCCTAAGATTCTTTTTTTTTTTTGACGTTGATGTCTGCAGTCCTTAATATTGATTATAATCTTGGTAGAATCCATAAATTACGTGGGAAACAAATCTCTGGGCATGTCTGCAAGGGAGTTTCTAGACTAAGTTACTGAGGTGGGAATGCCCACGTTGACTGCAGGTGGCACTTCCTGGATCAAATCAAAAAGAGAAGCCAAGCTGAGCCTCAGCATTCATGTCTCTCTGCTTCCTGACTGCACATGCACTGTGGACAGCTGTCTCCTGCTCCATCCACCATGTCACCCCTGTTAATATGAACTGTATCCTTGAAATGAGACCTAAAGGAACCCCTTCAGTCCTTGCGCTGTGTGAATATTTTGTTTTCTTTTGTTATTCTTTTATGTGTATGAGTGTATTGCCTGCATGTGTGTAAGTGCACTTGTGTTGTGCAATGATGTCCAAGGAGGTCAGGAGGGGGTGTTGGATAACCTGGAACTGGAGTTACAGATGGTTGTTAGCTGCCACGTGGGTGCTGGAATTTCAACCCTGGGCCTCTGCAAGAGCAACCAGTGCTCTTAACCACTGAGTCATCTCTCCAGCCCAGGGAATTTTGTTATAGTAACAAGTAACAAATAGAATGTCCTTTTATCCCCTAGATTGTACGTATAGGAGAAAACATGATGCTTGTCTCTCTGAGTTAGGCTCATTTTACTCAACACTATCATCTCCACATCTATCTGTTTTCCTGCAAATAACATAATATTGCTTTTCTTTATCACTGAATAGTACTTTATTTTTGTTATGTATCACATATGTGGATTGCATAGAACCTTTATTTTTACTGTTTTCAGAACACTCCACAGACTGGCACGGTGCCCAGGCTAATAGCATTTCTACTCAAGACTAACAGTATTCTTTATCCTGTGCCTTCTCATCAAGATTTTTGTCTTGGAGATCAACTTAGGAATGCATTGAGGTGAATCCGGAAAAATTCAAGAATGACTTTTACATCATGGGATACAGCTCCGGACAGACGGCTTTTACTTAACCGTGCAACCCTAAAGCAAATCTTAGCATGCTTATACTCTAAACAAGCTCACTGGGTCGTGTGCTAGTCTTGTGACCTTAACTCCTCATAACCACTCCTCGCCTCTACCCAGTATTCTTTATCCTGTGCCTTCTCATCAAGATTTTTGTCTTTGAGATCAACTTAGGAATACGTTGAGGTGAATCCGGAAAAATTCAAGAATGACTTTTACATCATGGGACACAGCTCCAGACAGACGGCTTTTACTTAACCGTGCAACCCTAAAGCAAGTCTTAGCATGCTTATACTCTAAACAAGCTCACTGGGTTGTGTGCTAGTCTTGTGACCTTAACTCCTCATAACCACTCCTCGCCTCTACCCAAGATAGAGTATGAACGTGTGTACATATTCAACAACAATTTTCTTTCACAGAATGATGAACTAGTGATCCCATATGTGTTTCTTACAATAGATGGGATTACATTAATAACATCTCTTGTGATAGGACCTGTGCTGTTTCAAATCAAGGCACAGAAAGGGCAAAACTCTGATGAGAATGTTCTGTTTGAAGTCCTCATTTCTTTAAAAAGTTATTGATTGATTGATTCATTCTTATTTTATGTGTATGAGTGTTTGGCCTGCATGTATGTAAGTATATCCATGTCATGCAAAGCCCACCAAGACCAGAAGAGAGTGTGTAAGTGCACTCGTGTTGTGCAGTGCCCAAGGAGGTCACAAGGGTATGTTGGATCCCCTAGAACTAGAGTTAAAGATGGTTGTTAGTCGCCGTGCAGGTGCTGGGAATCAAACCCCAGTACTCTGCAAGACCAGTCAGTGCTCTTAACCACTGAGTCACCTCTCCAGCGTGGGTCCGCCCCATTTCATGCTGGAGACACTGTTTCAATTAAGAAGGAGCAAAGTCCTTGCTCGGGAGCACAGTTTCAAGAGAAATCTGAAGGAACAGGTTCTCAGCAGTTCAGTTCTGCTCTTGGCCTTAAAATGGAAGTTAAGAGGCTGTTTTTTTCAATATTATTATTATTATTATTATTATTATTATTATTATTAAGGCATGACTAGAATGTGACAGCACATAGTAATCACTACAGAAAAAGTTCCACCTTTGAATACTATGCGTCAGGTGCATCTCACTTGCACTGAGGAAATATCACACTAGCACCCTGGTTACTTTCATGGCTTGATTGCTGCAATCCCTCTCCATCTCTCTACACACTGTCTCTCTGCATAGAGCTCTCCCCTGAAGATTTAAAATCATCTGAAGGATCATGTCTTTTCATCTCATCGACCCTTTCACCTCCCCTCGCGGGCTTAGCCACATGTCTACTGACAGCTCCACCAAGAGATTGCAGAGTCTGGGAGAGTTGAGTCACCATGTTGTTTCAAGAACTGCACCAGCTACTACTTGGGAGCCAACTGGGTCTCCGCAAAGTGAGAGCTATTAGGAACATGCGTCCAGGGGCTAAAGATCGGAGGAGATTTTAGAGGGGAGAGCTGTATCAGCTTCCAAAGATAAAATCTCAGAATCTAGCTAATAGTATTTATGGAGCACCTCACTGCTAGAACCCCAGAGCTTCCCCCCATCCACACAGCCCCCATATAATCACAAAATGGGTTGGCATCAAAACATTTCTCTAAGACAGCTCAGAGGCTTCTATTATCCTCATTTCCCCACAAAAGAAACCAAGATAAAACATTTAAATGGTTTGTCCCAGGGGGCGACAAAACGTACTAGATGCAGTATCCTAAGTACGAGAAAATTGCTCACTTTAAACTCTGATGGTGTTATAGTACCCTTTGTTCTGAAGTAAAGGTCTTCATGTCTGTGTGTTTGTATATATGAAGCACACACACACACATACACACTTATCCCCAGAGTTTGTGGTATCCATCTCAATACATGAATGAATCCAGTAAAACCATCAGTGCAGAGCTGTGGAGATGGTTCAGTCCTTAAAGTGCTAGTCTGAAACATATAAGAGCATGAGTTTGTATCCCCAGCACCCACATAAAGAATCAGGCATGGTGGCATATGTCTGTAATTCTCATACCAGCAGAACAGAGGTGGTGGATTCCTGTAGCTTATTGCCGGTTTTGCCAAATCTTTGAGCTCCAGGTTTAACGAAACACCCTGTCTCAAAAAAAAAAAAAAAAAAAAAAAGGAGGAGAGCTGTTGAGGGAGACCCCCACGATGACCTCTGGCTTCCGTGTGCATGCACACACATATGCACATTCACCTGTCTAAGGGCCTAAATACATCCCTGACAAGCAAACAGGGTCGCTAATGAATAATCAATTGATGAATAATTCAATCAATGAATAATCAAGTTGGCCACCCCCTGCTGCTTCCTCTTGGTCTGAGACAGAGATCTGTTAGGCTTTCTCTTTCACCCATGGGGTCCTTTTTCTGACTGAGTCCTTCAGACCAGTTTACATAAGAGCTAGTTGTTTGAACGTATGACTTTATGGGTCCTTTCTTCTTTGTATAAGTTGACTAACCCAAAATTAGGGGAGGGAAGTGGAACACGGTCCAAATCATCAAAAATCCCTTAAAAGGTCCAACTCTCCTGGGGGCTTAGGCTGTTCAGGTTCTGAATTCCATCTCCATTTGCAAAGAGCTTTTCTTCCTGTGTGTGTGTATGTGTGCTGCTTCCTCCTCCCGCTCCTCCTCTTCCGTCCTCCTCCTCCCCCTCCTCCCCCAACTCCTCCTGCTCCTCCCCCTCCCCTTTCTTCTCCTCCTTCTCCTCCTCCTTCTTCTTTTCTAAATAAAGTGTGTTTCCCCATTGCCCTCTGCTCTAAGATTTTTCCTGCTTTGTTTGCTTATTTGTTTGAGATAGCGTCTGTCTGTAGCCCTAGCTGACCCGGAACCTACTATGTAGACCAGTCTGACCTGGATCTCACAGGGATCAGGCTGCCTCTGCCTCCAGAGCGCTGGTCTTAGAGTCATGTGCCTCCATGTCCAGCTTTCCTGCTTTTTAATTCTTTCGTTCTTCGAGAAAAGGAACCCATTCAAGATCCCTACACACACACACACACACACACAGACACACACACACACACACATCCTTATCTTGTATCTTGAAATGCAAACCCTGATGTGCTTGCTTATAACCAACACCCATGATTCTACAGGGAGAAGAGATTATTGTTTTGCAACCCATAAAATCAGACCAAAATAAAGATCTAGTGAGAGAACCTGGAAGTTCCCTTTAGCACCAGGAAGACAGCCTCAACGCCTGCATTTGACATGGTATGGTTTCTTTGGCGGTGTGTGTGTGTGTGTGTGTGTGTGTGTGTGTGTGGTGTGTGTGTTACGTACTTATGTATAGAGGCCACAGATCAACATCAAGCCTCACTGCTCACTTGGCCTCCATCCTGTTTGATTTCAGACAAGGTCTCTCCCACAAACTGGAGTTTGCTGGCTGCAGCAAGCTTCAGTAATTAGCCTGTCTCTACTTCTCCAGTTGACAAGTATGTGCTATCACAAGGAGAATTCTCACCTGGGTTCTGGGTTTTGAAGTTGGCTCCTTCTGAGCTGACTCCCAAGCCCAACTCCCTTTGTTCTTATAAACAAGAAAGGGGAAACAGCCTCGCTTGCACTGTGATCCATGAACAACAGCCTTCACAAGCAAACACAAAGGAATCCTTTGACCTGATTATTATCACCCCAGTGAGAAGTTTCTAACAAACCATGCTTATAACTCAAGTGCAAGAAACTAATGACAATTGAATAACAGTTTCCAGAGTAAAGATACATCTCTTTCAAAAGTGGCTATGAAAATTTTAGGTTTGTTGTTGAATTAATGCACTTATACAATATTGAACTCAGGATAAGCCCTATAAGACATAAAATTGGATGAGTTTTTAACCTTTAAAAAAGATCTCCATTTCATTTTAGAATATATTGTTCCTTGCAGGCAGACTCATTGTTTATGCTACTACACTCAGCTCTTTAGTACCTTGGTATGGATAAAAAGATATCAGGTAGATTTCAATGGTAATGTTTATCACCTCGACTCATTAACATGACTTAAGTTTTTATGCTTCCTCCTCAAATATAATTCATTTCTTAAATTTGTTGATTTGTGTGTGTATATATGTGTGTGTGTGCATCACAGAAAACATCCCAAACCATCTTATTCAACTACACACCCACTTCCCAGAAGGCACCCTCCCATAGCCTCCCTCCCCATGTCCATGGTCTGCTTACCTTTCATTAAAGGCTTCTTTCCTAAAATGGTTAAAACAATCTCAGTTCTCCATTTCCCACGGGACAACAGGGGCCTTCCAGTCTCCGTTGACCTGTGGAAAATCTTCATGCAGACAACACAGGGAAATAAGGTAAATATGCTTTTTAGTTGTATTTATTATTTTTATTTTATGTGTATGAGTGTTATACCTGGATGTAAGTAAGTGCACCCGTGTTGTGCAATGCCTGTGGAGGACAGAAGAGGCTGTGGGATCCCCTGGAACTGGAGTTATGGACAGTCGTTAGCTGCCATGTGGGTGCTGGGATTCAAACCTGGGTCTTCTGCAAGAACAGTCAGTGTTCTCAACCGCTGAACCATCTCTCCAGCCCAAATTTTTATAAAAAATAAATATTTTTTATTTTTTCTTGTATTGGATATTCAAATAGTCTATTTCTCAATATCACACTTTTTCCGAGTTATCTCCCGTTAGTGATGCTGTTTTTCTTAATTAGGTCAGACACAACTGTGCAAAGAGGTTTGTCACATTACATTCCATCTTACCTGCGTTGACTTCTTGCTCAACAGTTTTATGGAACTACACATTAGAAAATGCAAACAGGAAAAAAATGGCTGTCTTTTCTTCTTTTTCTTAGGTACTATCACACCTAAGTTTGTCAACTTCCAAACAAAAAAATTCAAATTGTTTTATTCCTTCTAATTTTCTTATACCTACTGCCCTAAGTGTTACCGTCAATGATTCATGGGTACAATTTCGGGTTATTTGGACAGAAACCTTGGAAAACAGGACATCCCCTTAGGCAACATTTATTATTTGATTATCATTGAAAGGCATGAAGTTATTTTATTCATTGTTTGAAGGCATGAGCTACGGTGAAAACATCATCTTCATTATATTTATGTTGGTGTCCCTTTCATTTACTCTGGGCATAGACTTTACAAGAATCATTCTCATAAAAAATTAAACAGTTGGGGCTGGAGAGCTGGCTCAGCTTTTAAGTGTGCTAACTGCTCCTGTGTAAGACTCTGGTTTGGTTCCCAGCATCTATGTCTACAGACTCAGTTACCTGTAACTCCCATTCTAGGGCATCTGATGCCCTCTTCTGGTTTCTGAAGGCACCACCCGACATGTGGTACACATAAACTCAAGTAAGCACGTGTACACACACACACACACACACACACACACACACACACCCCACAATAAATAAATGCATGCACCTTTAGAAAAAGCAGTTAAGAAAGCATTTCTTGGGACTGGAGAGATGGCTCAGTAGTTAAGAGCACTGGCTGCTCTTGCAGAGGATCTGGGCTCAATTCCCAGAACCCACATGGCGGAAAACAACTATTCTTATCTCCAGGCCCAAGGGAATCTGATGCCCTCTTGTGAACTCCATAGGCATTGCACGACACCACTGCATTTAAATGCATGCAGGCAATACACTCGCACACATAAAATAAAAAATAATAAAATGTTTTTTAAAAACTAAAGTATTCAAGAAGGCATTTCTTTATTTGGGGTGAAATATCAGAGACTGAAATAGATTTTTAAAGTCAATGACTAAGTGGAGACAAGAATTTTGTCTTATAGTAGGGTGAGACTTTTGACTACACAGCTCTCAGTGTCTACGTCTTGCAGAAATAATGAAAATGCTAGCCGAATTATTTAAGTCCAGTCAATACTGAGACATCAGGTGTGATGGGATGCACCTGTTTGAAAAGTCCTTCCTCCACCTCTGTATACAAAGAGAGCATTGTTAATTGATTCATGCATTTTCCCTCATCTGAGTCATCATATATGCTTTAAAAATTCCTCATGTAAGACATCAATCACCCTTGTGCACCTAGTAGATATTATGACTTATATGGCTTTCTTAGGGATTGAAAGAATAAGACAATCATTAATGAATGATAAAATCCTTACAATCCTTTTACATTGGGTGGAGATGTGATGACCTTCATTTTGTAGAAGACGAGGATTAAAACTAATCCTGGATGTGCCTGTGAAGTCAGCTGGAAATCTGGCAGGAGGACATGGATTTTGGTGCCTCCGTCTTTGCCAAATGAGTTGCCTGCAGGGAAAACATGAGGCACGATTTAAGCTAAGCCTCCACAGATCACACTCCTGTAGCCACGTGTAGTGAAATTAAGTGGTGGACTTTTAGCAATATGAGTTATGAGCGATGCCTTATCCTCAGAAATATAACCCAGTGAACCACAGAGGTTTAAGTGGTATGGGTTGACCTTGACTGTTGACCCCTCCATAGCCCTGTGACATAGTATCTGATACCATATAATTAACAGGTGTTGGGCAATGTTTCTGTTTTCTATAGAGTGGAGGAACTGAGGTGTGCTATTATTTAACATGTGTATCTGCAGTCTTTCCCTTTGGTCACCACTCACTGTCTCATTCTCTGTTTGCCAAGTGCTCCAACAACATGCTGATATTCTTTTTATTCCTGGTGGAAAGTGTCCTCTGACAGCCCGAGTTGAATTCCTCTCCCCAGATTACATTCCTGACACGGCTTTTGCTGGAATCAGTGAGTCCGTCTTCCTTAAGCACCCAGTGGCATTAAGACTGCTCTAGGATCTCAACAATGAACCATCCAGATCAGCTTGAATGGAAACTTCTCCAAAGAACATCTGCAAATGATCACCTAGAACAGGAACTAGTGATTGTCATCATTCACCATTAGAGAGGGAAAAATGCGGTAACAGCACGGCAACAGGATCCGGATGGGTTCTGTGAAAGCACAGAACAAAAACTAAAGCAGAAGTTAACAAGTGTTGACAGGGACGTGGAGAAACTTGCGTCCTTACGTAGTGCTGTTGGGGATGCAAAATGGAACACCCACTGTGGAGGACATGGGTCGGAAAGTCAGAAATCTACAAATAAGCAGTACTGGATGAGATGGTGTCTGTGTGCACGTGTGTGCTGCTGTGGCAAGTTATAAATGGAGGAGTTTCTTTGACTTTACAGTTGCAGGGGTTAGAGTCCACAGAGGGGAGGGGTGCTGGCAGAAGTGGCCGGGTCAGAAACCCGAGGGATCACCTGTCACGCAGGCACAAGGGAGCAGAGAGAGCCGCATGGATGGCGAAAGACTGTCAAAGTCGGTCCCTAGCCATGTGCTTCTTCCAGCAAGGCCACACCTCGTTCGATCTCCCGAAACAGTACCACCAACTGGGGACGAAATCTCCAAATACTTGGAGCCTGTGGGGGACACTCTCATTCAAACCACCACAATCCTCTCCTGATACCGATCAGTTTTGTTCTGTGCATTGTACCGCACTTAAACAGGACACACATGGGCTGCAGAGATGGCCCAGCTGGGAAAGTTTGCTTTGCAAATGACAGAACCTGACTCTGTATCCCCAGAACTGACATGAATAAAAAGCTGAGAGTGATAGGAGGTGCCAGTAATCCCCACAACCCAGTGAGGCAGGGACAGGCGGATCCCAGAACCTCACTGTCCAGATAGCACTGCCTAGGTGGGGAAATTCTAAGCCACACACATTCTCTGCCTCAACCAGAGGTGGAATAATACTGATGACCAAGACCCAGAATTTAAAGATTAGACACACACACACACACACACACACACACACACACACACACACACGGTAAAACCTGACTCATACGTACACACTGTTATCATTCAATATCCTTCCTTAAAAAAAAAAAAAAAAAACCCTCCCAAAGCCTAAAGATACAGTTCAGACACGACCTTCTCTACTGGATTCTTTCTTCTGTATAACTACCTACATGAGAAGTGCTTCTCTCAACAGACACTGGTGTTTATTCAGTTTATAACAGCTCCTCACTCATAAGAGCTTGTTCCTTGTCAGGTGGGTCACCGGGATGTAAGCTCCCAGAGTAAGGGAGATGGCTCAGTCCATTAGAGCGCTTGCCGTGCAAGCTTGAGGACCTGACTTTAAATCTTCGGCAGAAATATAAAAACTCAGGCATGACCACCCATGTCCTTGTAACTCCGGCACTGTGGGAGGCAGAGACAGGAGGATCTCTGGGGCTTGCTGGGTGCTGCCCCAGATTCGGTGATAGACTCTTTCTTAACAGAATGAGGCAGAGGATGATACAACATGATGTCTGACATCCTCTTCTGGCCTCTGTCCATGTCTGCATACACCACATATACATACAGACGCACACACACACACACACACACACACACACACACAAAGGACTGCAAACTCCACAGTAACAGCAATCACCTTTTACTTCTCTTTCAGCCTGGTAAAGAGACTTACCCATATTTCTATAGTAACTATTCAACTTGGATAATTTGACGGGGAAGACAGGAGGAATGCAGTGTGGGGTCACACATCCTCTTCCACTTTAAATTTAAATTATGCAGGAGAATTGCAAGGTGGCAGGAAGTTCTTTAAATGACTGGAGATAAGCACTTTACTAAAGAAAGAACTTTCTGACCTTTTAATACCCGCTCTGTGCCCGAACCTTTAAATAACATTTCTAGCCATAATTCCCTTTTCCACATACATAGAAGAATCTCTGGGTATCCTCTAAATATAAAACTCACTAATTCTCAACTTTTATTCTCTTTTCTGCTTAATGAGAATAATAGCCCTGCCAGTAGGCCAGATTGAAACATGGCATATTTTTTTTAAATCCAAATAACTTTATTTATTAGTGGCTTATCATTAATGAAAGAGGACAAATGACATGCTTTTAAAAAATTAGATACTAACGCATAAACTGCTCATTAGCTTTTTCTTTCTAGAAAATAGCTGTCATAGAAATTCCTCAAAATTTCTATTTTTTTCCCCAAAATCTGAGGATACTGCAGTCCCTTATATTAAACAGAATAGCATCTGCGGATACCCATTCCTAGCCTCCCATACTCAAAATATCTATATTACTGATAATTCCTAGTACAGTGTAAGTGGCATGTGCTGTGGTATGCAAATGAAGGTGTTCCCTCCCTCAAATGCTCACGTGTGAGAGTTTGATACAAAGAGCATCCAGAGGTGGGCTTTATGGCAATAATTCAAACATGGCACATCTTTAAGGAAATAAAAGGCAAGCATTTACCTTTTGTTTTTACTTCTTGGTGGTTCTATGTATTGCCTACACAATTGTGGACCTGAGCTACATGCCACATATGGATCAGTTATTTCATAGTATTGAGTGTAAGCTGATGAATTGTTAAGAACCTAAGCATTCTACTTTTGTGTGTCTGCGTCTGCGTGGGGGGGTGCACCTACTGGGGCTCTGTGTCTACGCACATATATGTGCATGTATCTGGAGGCCAGAGGACAGGTGTGTGTGTCGTTCCCCAGGCACACTTCATCTTTTGAGAAGGGATCTCTCATACGCCTGGAATTTTGCCAAGGACACTAGGCTAGCTGACCAGCAAGTTCTAGCGATCCAACTGTCTCTGCCATTGTTAGTATCACAGGATGCACCTCTACACCCAACTTTTTACATGGCTTGTGGGGATAGAACTCAGGTCTGCATACTAGTTTATCAACTGAGGGACCTTCCTAGCGTGAAGATTAAGCTTACTGACTCTGCCTGGCCCCACCTTTGTAGAAATGGCTCAAACTATCTATCTATCTATCATCTATCTATCTATCTATCTATCTATCTATCTATCTATCTATCTATCTATTTATCTATCCATCCATCTATCTAGACAGATAAATAGGTTAGTACTTGTACTTGAATGACATTTCATAGTGATTGTATAATTATCATATTTAATTTTCGCATTTTTACGTTTTTTATATTTTATTATTTTTATTTTATGTATATGAATGCACTGCTTCATGTATATAAGTGCATCTATGTTGTGCTACAAAGCCTACAGAGGACAGAAGAGGCCATCAGATAGCCTGGACCTGGAGTTACAGACAGTTGTTAGCTGCCATGCGGGTGCTGGGATTCAAACGTGGGTCTCCTACAAGAACAGCCAGTGTTCTTAACCATGATACATCTCTCTAGCCCCCACACTTTCTAATTTTTAAAACAAAAACTGATTCCATCCTGGAATTAGACTATCCTAAATTTCCCATACACCGCTCTTAATGCCTTCTGATAGTTTAGGCTGGGGTATTTATTTCCAAATTGATTCAAGAAAACATCTTCCGCCTTGAGCTGCCATGCCCACAATTATATTGGAACATGATCTTTTGATTGAGCTCCTGTCATTCTTTACCTCTCTGTGGTCCTAGCTTCACGACATGGTATGCCTTGGTAACTTGTGTGCTTGGCTGGTGTCTTCTCTTTCTAAGCTCCTGAGCTGGCTCTTTGCCAGCTTTGCTGTCCCCTCGAAGCGTGTGGCAGTTTTCCTCGTAACCCTGTCTTTCCGCAGCTGCAGCATCTGTCCAGCTGGTCCCTGTCCAAGAATAACATTTTCCCTGCTTCCTGGGAAGCAAAAGCCTTCTGCAGACATCTGCCAGGGGAATTTAGTTTCCTGCGTGGCCATCTTTAGCCAGCATGCACGTATGAGGGAAGAAGCCCTATGCATCAAACATGAAAGTCAGGATCCGACTTGGAAGCTTTGCATGCCTTTGTACGTGTATGTACAGGGTGTACATATTTTCGTTTGTGCACACGCACCGGGGTGTAAAAGTTCACCTCCATGTGTGTGCGGGCATGCATAGGCTAGAGTCTATCCACTTTGTTTTTTTGATGCAGCATCTCTCAGTGGTCTGAAACTTACCAAGTAGGATAGGGTGGCTGGGGAGTGAGCACCAAGGATCCACCTGTCTGTCTCCCCAGCGTGGGGATTTCAAGCGCATGCTATCACACCCAACTATTAAAAGGTGTGTGTTCTAGGGACCGAACTGAGGTCATCATGTTTGCAAGGCAAGGAATTTACCAGCTAAGATCAGTAAGAATGTGTGTGTGTGTGTGTGTGTGTGTGTGTGTGTGCGCGCATGTGTAACATTTTAGAACCCATCATGTTTGCAAGGCAAGGAATTTACCAGCTAAAATCAGTAAGAATGTGTGTGTGTGTGTGTGTGTGTGTGTGCGCGCATGTGTAACATTTTAGAAATAGTGGTGGTTATCCAAAATGAGCAGTTACGAGATGTGTAAAGGTGCAGTTGTTTACAAACACCGTTGGTTTCGTTCCTTTTTACGCTCTTTCCAAGTTAACGGATGAAACTAAACATGAAGATACTGGTATTTGTTGCATGACTATAATCTCTCATTAAAACACAAGCCCTGCAGAAAACTGTCTGTCATCTGTACACAATTTCAGGACACCTACTTCAGAAATTCCAAATTCATCGTATGGAGCTTTTGTACATTTCATACAAAAGTGCCTAACCAAGTTTAGAACACCTCCCCCATCCATGAACACCCCCGGACCCCCCGCCGCTGGACCTCATGCATTCTGCCATACATGTTAAGTCCTATCCAGTCAAGCAAATGGACCCAGATGTCCTTCCATGCAAATTTATCCATTGGAGTCTAGTCAGACTATCTAGAGATAGTAAGGCTTACTCTCCTTTACCCACTAATAATCACTCTCAAACTTTTCCCAGGCTAGGACCAGTCCACCACCCATTTCCAACACTCCACTCTGGGCCCTTGTCTGAATGAGTTGGCATGGGTCAAAAGTCTTCTGACGTCCAGGCCAACGCTATGGCTCAAGGGTAAAGCTCTTGCCGTGGGAGCCTGGCAACCTGGGTTCAATCCCTGAAATCCGTGTGAAGACTGAAGGCAAGAACGAACTCCACAAAGTGTTCCTCTGGCCTCCACCCAGGCACCATGACCTGTGTTTGTCCGCCCACATTTTCTCAAACACATACACTCTCTTTCTCGGCCACACACATAGAGAAACAGATAAACACATAATAATAATAAAAAAATTTAAGTACCCTGAAACTACATTTTCATTGGTCTATTATACCACAAATTAAAAATTCCACACTTGGGGGCTAGAGAGATGGCTCAGCCATTAAGAACACTGGTTGTTCTTGCAGAAGACCCGGGTTCAAATCCCAGCACCCACATGGCAGCTAACAACTGTCCACGACTCCAGTTCCAGGGGCTCTGACAGCCTCTTCTGTCCTCCGCGGGCAATGCACGCCATAGGTACACTTACCTACATGCAGGCATAACATTCATACGCATAAAATAAAAATAATAAAATCTTAAAAAAGTTCCACACTTAACCTCCTGTGATAGGCTATAATGAAATCATACGGATGCTACAAATACTGCACAAAGTTACTTTCATACAGTCTATCAGATGGTTACAAAACATAAATCTCGTACATACTTTGTTGCCAACAGTGTGATCTCTCTCTCTGTCCCTCTCTCTCTTTCATATATATATATATGCAAGCATTCTACCCCCTTAGAAATGAAAATATGAAGTATTGTGTACGGCACAAGCATTATTTTTAAAATTTATTAAATATTTATTTTATATGTATAGGTGTTTTGCCTACATGGATCTATTTGAACCATATGCATGCAATGCCCACAGAAGCCAGAAGAGGGCGTCAGATTCCCCTGGAACTAGAGTTACAGGCAGTTGTGAGTCCCCGTGTGGGTACTGGGAACCGAACCCAGGTCCTTGGAAAGAGTATTCAGTGCTCTTAACTGCTGTGCCATCTCTACAGCCCAAGTAACTTTTGAAGATCAATACCTGGTTGGAATATATTAATTTGCATACAATTTAAGCAGCTAAAGTCCCGGCAATATAAACTCTCCATGATGTCCTTGTTAGCAAATCACCTCACCTCTGCAATTTGCTCATCTGTAAAGCGCAGGAACAGTGCGTGTAACATCATGTTGTAGGCTTCTTCTGAGAACTATACAAGTTCTTATTAAACAAAGAAGAAGTCTTTCCTAGCCACACTTAATTAAAAGACATATCCAAGTCTGCAATGCTTGTACAAGGTGTTGAAGGGATTCTGCTTTATCGTTTGCTCTTAGGAACTTGGTTCATTGACTGGGAGAATCCCTTAGAATTCTGAATGCAGGAAAGCATAGCCCTATATAGGAGTCACGCATTGCTATACTTTTGCACATGTATGTGTATGTGTGCATGTGTGTGTGTGCACATACATGTGGAGGTCAGAGTTAATGTCAGCCAGCTTCCACAATCACTCCTCATCTCTGTTGGGAAAAAAAATGAAATACCTTGATGAATGCTGTAAGAACTCTGCATTTTGATAGAAAACTCTGTTTAAAATGTTGATTTAGATTTACTTGCTAAGCTTGCCTGTTCTGCCTGATTTGTATCTACCACACATGGATGATTAACCTAGTTGAAATGCTAAGAATTGAAGTGCTGTAAACCTCCTTCCTGGACCCTGGACCCCAGACTCAGTTGATTTACAATGTGTCCTGTAGGCCTGTTTGCACATACCAGATAACCGATAAGGAACAAAGAGAAGGAAGTTGCACCAGGCTTACACCAGATCTAGCCTTCCTGGAAAAGATGTTTAACCGAAACTATAGCTTTTAGAAGATGTTTGATCAAAGTGTCTGCTGAGGAATGCTTTTTGTGTAATGACTATGTGGGCCTATATAATCTGTACCTGAAACTGAATGGGGGTCGATCGTTCTGACCAGACTTGCATGTCTTGGGAAGCCGGTCGACCCCAGCTAGCTGGAAAGTAAAGACTCTGCTTGATTTTTACATCTCCAATCCTATGTATTTGTTATCTGGAGGGGACCCATCGAGTCACGGACCTTAACATTTTGGGGGCTCGTCCTCCATCTTTTCTTTCTTTTTTGAGGGGGAGGGGGGCTTTATGAGAAAACACATCCCTGTAGCCCCAACTGGTGTAGCAGTAGCTAAGTAGAACTAGCCTTGATCTCACAGAGATCTGCCTCTCTCTGCCTCCTGAGTGCTGGGACTAAAGGCATGCCTCACCATACCCTATTCTTTTTGAGATGTGGCCTTGCACTGAACTTGGAGCTCTAGTTACACTAGACTTACTGACTAGTGAGCCTCAGTGATGCTGTTTGTCTGTCTGGTCAACACCAGGAGTGCAGGTCCACGTCTTGTCTCTGGTTTTCCACATGGATGCTGGGAATCCAAAGTCATTCTCATGATTGCGCAGCAAACACTTTGCTCAATGAATCAACTCCTCTACACTTGCACATTAAAATCAACGCTTCCGGGGTTGGAGAGATGGCTCGGCGGTTAACAGCACTGGTTGCTGTTGCAGAGGACCCGGGTTCAAGCCCCAGCAACCACATGGCAGCTGACAACCATCTGTTAGCCTTCTTCTGACCTCCTTGGACATTGCACGGCACAGATACACTTACACACATGGATGCAATACACTCATACACATAAAATAATAATAAGTGAAATATTTTTAAAATGCTCCTGTGATGTGTAAAGTGTTTAAAGTTGCCTCATTATTGAGCTCATTAAAAAACATTGGTAGGGTGTCTTCAATACCTAGCATCATGATTTAAGACACAGAATTTGAAGTTAGTTATCACTGTGGTTAATTTCTATCTACCTGAAGAGAGAGATTGCAAAGAAAATAGCGTATGGTTTGCTTGACGCAGGTCATATGTTCGCTGTCATTATAAAAGCTTGGCAACAATTGGGCATCATGGAAACATGTAAATCAGCCATCACTGCACCATCGAGAGGACATCATGGAAGTCATAGTTTTCAGCCTCCCCATCAATCTTTTCTTCTTCAACCACACTCCTATTCTTTCAAAATTGGAAGGTAGGTGGTCATTGGCTGGGCGCAGGGGAATGCAAAAGACCAGTATGTTGAGAGAAAGAAAAGAAAAGAAAAAAAAACAACAAAAACCTCAAGCCTCTCTTTCCTGGCCAGAAGCTTAAGAACATTGTAGACCTGCCCTGCTAATAGCATAAAAGAATTAGAGGCTTAAGAACAGAAACAAGCATTTAAAAGAATTTCTTGGTCTGGTAAACAGGTATGGAAGTTCTCTACTTTTTTCTATGGTCTCTTTTGAAATATTGCTTTGAATTACATATTTAATAGTCACAGAAGTATACATGGCACTAGGAAAAGATGTGTGAGAAGCGGAGAATGACACTGGTCCCCACACCTGCTACCTTGGGTCACATAATGTTGCCAAGGTCTGTTCTTCATGGTTTTCCATGTGTCAGATTTAGGAGAACAGAAAAACAAAGGAGTTTAGAGTTTAGACATAAGAGTCAGAGCCAGACCTGTAAACAGGCAAGGAGCGTGTTCCTTTATTCAGAGAACACGGCAAAGGGCCAAGGCCTTGCCAGGGGAATCAGGCGCCTGCATCGCATGGAGGGGCAGTTTGGACTCAGCTAGGGACTGTGCTGTACACAGCTGCAGGAATCTGCTGGGTACCAGGGTCTGGTGTCCTTGGGGGTCTCTCTCCCAGGATTATTTTCTCAGGCAGGCAAGTTATCTTAGGGAGCGAAAGGAGCCAGGTTGGCCCATAAACAGTTTCCAGGGAGCAACCAGCTCACGAGGCTTGAGCAAGGCCAGGCTGTCAAGTTTGCTTTGAATTACATATTTAATAGTCACAGAAGTATACATGGCATTGGAAAAGATGTGTGAGAAGCGGAGAATGACACTGGTCCCCACACCTGCTACCTTGGGTCACATAATGTTGCCAAGGTCTGTTCTTCATGGTTTTCCATGTGTCAGATTTAGGAGAACAGAAAAACAAAGGAGTTTAGAGTTTAGACATAAGAGTCAGAGCCAGACCTGTAAACAGGCAAGGAGCGTGTTCCTTTATTCAGAGAACACGGCAAAGGGACAAGGCCTTGCCAGGGGAATCAGGCGTCTGCATCGCATGGAGGGGCACTTTGGACTCAGCTAGGGACTCTGCTGTACACAGCTGCAGGAATCTGCTGGGTACCAGGGTCTGCTGTCCTTGGGGGTCTCTCTCCCAGGATTATTTTCTCAGGCAGGCAAGTTATCTTAGGGAGCGAAAGGAGCCAGGTTGGCCCATAAACAGTTTCCAGGGAGCAACCAGCTCATGAGGCTTGAGCAAGGCCAGGCTGTCAATTTAGGTCCAGTTGGCCACTTTAAGGGATTTATAGTTTTCCCCAATGAATCTTGTGGATGTTCTGTAATTTGCACATTCTAACTCCACCTGTGGTAACAATCTTAGAAAGAGAAGACTCTCTGGCAGTCTGCTGAGAGCCCAGCCTTAGCCTACAAAAGCCAGATCTACCCTGGGGCCTCGGGAGGGGCCTCACAAAATCCCAGGTAGGGGGATGGTATGGTGCAATTAGGGGAAGCTCACCACCACGTGGAGGCAGGATTGGGGCCGTCAGGCTGTGTGCTGGGTTCTCAGGCCCTCTGGTAGTTGGAGGCCAGAGGGAGGCCAGAACCCCTCACTCTCTGGGGGTCTGCTGAGCTCTCAGCCACTACCTCTACTGATGGAAGAGGTCCGAACCCAGAGAAGAATCATTTATACTTGCTCACAATTTCTCTCTGTGTTAGCAAGGTTCTCTAGAATTTCCTTCTGAATTATTCTCTTTTTCTTTACAGTTGTAACCTTCTACATATAGAGAACAGGGTTAGAGTGTTACATGAGGATGTGAGTTGATTTTAATTCCTGCACAGTCTTTTTTTAAAAAAATATT
>NW_008356461.1:338112-350847 GCF_000622305.1 Nannospalax galili
GCCTCAGGCAGATGCACCTTCCTCTAAATCTCATCAAATGGACAATCAAATGCGTCACGGTCCGTGAGCCCATGGATTCTGTTTCTTTGGGCCTGTCACGAGGCCACACATCATCACAGGAGATTGTGGTGGAGTCATGAGCAGGAAGGGATAAACGGAGTAATAAGAGGTCACCATTCCAACCGTCCCCTTCAACAGCACACTTCCTAATAACCTAACTGCTGCCCAGTAGGCTTCCCCTTAGGGTTAGATCTCTCTCTCTCTCTCTCTCTCTCTCTCTCTCTCTCTCTCTCTCTTCCTCCTTCTCCTCCTCCTGTCCTCCCTCTATGATGACACATGATGTCTGCATGCACTCTTAAAAAGACAGTCCAGCATCACACACCTACGTAGGCAGACTGAATTCCAAGAGACAGGTCTTGTTAGAAATAAAATCTGATGACTCATTTTCTTTCTTTTTTTCCTTTTTTTTTGGGGGGGGGTCTTTCTGAGACAGGGTCTCTCTATAGCCCCAGCTGGCCTGGAACTCACTAGGTAGACCAGGTGAGTAATAAGAGGTCACCATTCCAACCGTCCCTTAGATCTCTCTCTCTCTCTCTCTCTCTCTCTCTCTCTCTCTCCTCTCCTCTCTGTGTTTGTGTGTGTGTGTGTGTGTGTGTGTGTGTGTGCGTGCATGTACTATGTGGTGTTGATGTGCGATGTGGGTATAGACGTGCTCTTGCTCAGGTGCCATCCACCTTGTTTTTTGAGACAGGGTGTCTCACTGGCTTGGGCTCATTGATTAAGCCAGACTGTTTGCTAACTGATCCCCAGGAATCCTCATGTCTCCTACCTGGTGCTGAAATTACAAGCTCATCCCACAACAACACCCAGCTTTTTTTGTGGGTGCTGGTGATCGAACTCAGGTCCTCATGCTTACAAAGCAGATGAGCTATCTCCCCAACTTCTGGCTGGTAGTTTTCAACTGAGACCAAGTTTCAGTTTTATTTATTTATTTTTTCCACGTAGGTCAACAGATACTCGGCTGGGCATCATTTCTAGTTTTTCAGCACATGTGAAAAGCCCACTCCATTATACATGGCAATCTTATGTGTGAAGAGTCTGTCTATGGGATGTTGATCCTTTCATTAATCAATATACTGCTTTTTTCCTACATGGCTTCTTTGTGTTCCATTCTCCAGCGAGTGTCCATCCAACATGAAGAAAAGCGCAGTGACTTTGTACTGATTCTATATAGAGTAAGTTCACTCCCGTTTCCCTTCTTTTTCAGAAACATCCTCATCATTCATGACTGTGGATTCTTCATGAAACAGCTTGCAGATATCCAAAAAGCTTCTGTGTATACGTACATTGGAATTGCATCCGACCTGTAGATCCATGAGACATATTGTATTAGTGGCTTTTCTGTTGCTGTGATAAAATATCATGACCAAAAACCGCTTAGGGAAAAAAGGCTTTATTTTGGGTTACGGCTCCAGAGGGCTGGAGGCCATCATGGTGGGGAAGGTGTAGCGTTGTAGCGGGAACAGGAAGCTGGCTCATCATATTTTATTCTCTTTATTCCATTCTTCACGGTCTAATACCAGTCATTCTGCATAAGCTGATTTTCACAACCCATGAATTATGTGTCGAATCAAACTAGTCCTTTGTGTTTCCATGAATAAATATCACGTAATGTTTTAAGATAATAAGCTGCTCTCTGCTGCTCTAATGAACGCATTCACTCAGAGTGCGGTAGAAACAAAGGTTGCTTTAAATCCGTTCAGCACTACATTAAGTGTATGATTTGTATATTTGATCAGGGACTAGAACTGTGTTGTTATAGATCTCCATCTTGTTAGATCTGGTCTGTTCATTTAGATCAACACTGCTTCTTTGAACTTTCCCTTTTCCTCATCCTGTCTCTTTCCTTTGCTGCCCTTTATCTTTGTCTTGCCTTCCCTGGCTTCCTCCTCCTCTTCCTCCTCCTTCCTCCTCCTCCTCTTCCTCCTCCTTCCTCCTCCTCCTCTTTCTCCTCCTCCTCCTCTTCTTCCTCCTCCTTTTCCTCCTCCTCCTCTTTCTCCTCCCATCCTCCTCCCCTTTTCCTCCTCCTCCCATCTTCCTCCTTCCTCATCCCCCCTCTTTCTCCTCCTCCTCCTCTTCTTCCTCCTCCTCCTTCCTCCTTCCTCCTTCTCTTCATCTTCCTCCTCCTCCTCTTCCTCTTTCCCCCTCCTCCTCTTCTTCCTCCTCCTCCTCTTCCTCCTCCTCCTCCTCCTCCTCCCTCTTCCTCTACTCTCTTTCCCGCCCTGTTCTTTTACTCTTTTTATTCCTGATTTTTGGTCTCTGTTGTGTCATACATCAGCTCAACATCCATTTCACTCAACACACCTGATCAGCAGACCATCCTATTCCTTCTCCAAATCATCCACTAAAATGGTTGCTATGAGAGAAGCACCAACAGAGTCAGGGAACAGACACTTCCATGCGCACATCCGCCATTTAATCCTGTTTTCATAAGTAAGTTGATCTTCTCTGCATATGCATGCGCTTGTGTGTGTATGCACTTCGGCATGTGTGTTCGTGAGTGTGTGTGCACATGTGCGCAGGTGACTTTGGAGGCCGGGTGATGATGTTGAATGAAGTCTATAGTCACTTTCCATCTTATCTTTGGAGACAGGCTTTCTTGGTGAATCTGCAGTTTACCAGCTGGCCAGTGAGCTCCTGGGATCCTACAGTCTCTGCTTGAATTGCAGCTGCATGCCACTGCGCCTGGCTTTTTACATGGATGCGGGGGATCCAAACTCAGGACATCATGCTTGCACCGTTCGATTTACCAAATGAGCCTTTAAGAGTCCATGGAAATCCTGTCCTAGTCTACTGCATTTCTCCTGTATATCTGTCCAGCACAAATGAGCCTAGTGTGGTACGACTTGTTCATAATGGGCCCTTTCTGATCCCTGACGACTTAGCCTTTCCTACTTCAGTGCTCTCCAACCATCCTTTAAATTCCCATCGCAAACTTCTCCTCAGGGATGACATTCAGCTCGCGCACTCTCACGGCCGAACTGCTTTCTCAGCCGTCTTCAGGGACTTCTGATGAGCAAGTCCAGAGTCCGATTCTCGGCCCTCTCTGCCTGACCTCACCACAGCATTTCTGGGTCCCCTCTTTCTTCCTCACACCCCTGTATCCTTCATCCTCTGCTCTGTAAAACCTTAGGACATTGCATCACCTTCACTTTTCTGGGTGGAAATTTTTGCTATTCTATGAATGAGTTCTGCAGATTACTTAGTTTTAACTGTTAATTTGGTACAGTCTAGAGTCATCTGAATGGAGAATCTCATTTGAGGATTTGCCTAGATTAGACTGGGCTGTGGGCATAGCTGTAGCGGGGCTGTCTTGATTGCTAATTGACACAGGAGGACCCGGACCACTGTGGGCAGCACCAGTCCCTGAGCAAGTGCTCCTGGACTGTATAAGAAAGCGAACTAAACACGGGTCTGCCAATAAGCCAGCAAGCAATTTTCCAATATGGTTTCTGCATCAAATTCTTGCTTGATTTTTGCTGTGTTCCCTCAGCGATAGACTGTGGTTTATAAGAGAAATAAACCCTTTCATTCTCTAAGTTGGATATAGTTAGAGTGTTTTATCACAGCAACAGAAATGAGTCTAGAACATGGCTAAAAATGACCAGTCCAAAGAGATTGGTAAACTTTTCCCTAACCTTCAGAAGTAGCCAAATGAAGTTAATTAATGAGGAAAATGTCTCTTTTATTACTGGGCCCTGTATAATATCCCATGGTGTGAGGATTTTAATGTTCTTCTAAATTCTAACTTCATCATTAAATCTGTAAGATTATTCTCAAAGATGAAGAAGGAAAAACAAAACAAAACAAAAAAAAACATCTAAGACAGACTCTGTCGTTCCCTAAAAGAACTAGGCAAAGGGTCTTATATTGTTTGCATGTTGGGACAGGTAGAATTTCCAATATTTCCCATTAACAGTTTAATATGGTCAAAGACCAAGAATATGTGTAGCTATGTTTAACCTCTGATCAATCTGGTGAAAGTTACTACATATGAAAAGTGTTTTACAATAATAAGTTTTTCACATACAAAAGTTATGTATCATATCCTTGATAACATAAGTTTAAACTCATAGTCTTCTGTGATTTTTCTGCTAGTATTTCTTGTCTATGTATGTTTAGGTCCAGTACTGTTTTGTAGCAATTTTCTCTGAGATAAAATCATTCCTCTTGGAGGAAAGTCTGTTAAGAAAAGATGGTTGGGGGACAGGTAGAAGTTTCCATCCTGCAGGGACTTTCCTTAAGCTTCAAAAGCTTCAGGAAGAACCTGAAACTAGCCAGGTTCACTAGGCCCATTCCTCCCCAAGCTTATGTAAGCCCTAAGGAGCATCGGCGGACACCCTCAGACAAGCTGAGCCAATTGGAAGGCTCTCCAACAGCTAAGCTGCCCAGAAGCTGCGGAGATCCTGCATATCCAGTTTAGGATTTATTTTTATGGGTCAGATACGGTATTGTACGACTTTAATCCCGGCACTCAGAGAGCAGAGGCTGGCCGATCTCTGAAATGAAGGTGAACCTGGTCTGCATAGTGAGTTTCAGGCAAGCTGGGATTACGTGGAGACCCTGTCTGAACACTCCCCTCCAAAAGATTTATTTTCATTACTTTTAATTATGTGTGTGTGTGCGTGTGTGTGCATGTGTGTGTGTGTATGTACACATGTACCAATGCCTGTGGAATACATAAGAGGGTATCAGATTCCCAAAAACTGGAGTTACAGAAAATTGCAAGCCATCCAATGTGGCTGTTGTACCCGGGTCCCTTGAACAAACGGTACCTGCTTGTAATCTCTCAGTCAATGCTCCAGACTTGTCTTATTAATTTTTAATATTCTATCTCGAGTTTCCTATCCTCTACTAAATTCCTCATGCCATAAAAATAGTGATTTATTCCACGTGGGTTTGACAGCAAGGCTAACTCAATTAAAGCATATCCCTTGGCCTATTCCTCTCCTACAAGGGTATAATCGTCCTTGATGCAGAAGGAGCAGCATTCTTTTAAACACACACACACACACACACACACACACACACACACACACACACACACAACAGAGCTACACATTTCCATGACACTAGGATATTCTCTGTCATTGTGTATAATTCAATATGGTTATTTCCCTTCCATTTACAAAGGAAGCCGGTATCAACCACCCATTTGGAACAGACCTAATCTGGAAATCTTGATGATAAAATGCTTCAGAGTCTGAAAGTACTTGAGTGCTTATAGATACTGCAAGTGGAGAATTCCACACCATGAATTTTGTTTCATTCATAAAATTGTTCTTAAAATTGCATAGAATTACCTCCAGGCTATGTTGATATGGTGTGTAGTGAACATAAATGAATTGCACATTTAGACTTGGGACTCAAGTCTAATTATGTACAGGAAGATATTCCAAAAATCTGAGCAAAATATCTGAATCACACTTGGACCTAAGCAATTTGGATAGGGGAAAGCCAACCTGTTTCTAATTGAATTCTGACAGACTCTACCCAAATATGAAAGTGTTCTTGAGGCATAATATGTCCTCGGTTTCTAGCAAGGACAGGAGCCTTTGTTTATCCACATTTTATTTGAATTTTTTGTTAATTTCATAGAATATATTTTCATGATATTTAGATCCCCTCCCCATCTGCATCACTATATATACATGTATGTATACATGTATGTATATATGTATATATATAAATATGTGTGTGCATACATATGCAGGTACATATGTATGTGTATAAAAAAGTACATGAAATTGGGCTGGTATTTATCCACTTTTGCATGAGACCATTTATTTTCATTTTTCTTTTGGATGTATATGTACATGTTTATGTGTGTGTGCATGTTTATGTGTGTGCATGTTTTTGTGTGTGCATGTTTATGTGTGTGCATGTTTATGTGTGCATACGTGTGTGCATATTTATGCATGTGTGCATGTTTATGTGTGTGCATGTTTATGTGTGTGCATGTTTATGTATGTGTGCATGTTTATGTGTGTATACATGTGTGTAGTGTGTGTGTGTGTGTGTGTGTGCGTTTGTGGAAACCGGAGTTTGACCTCTGATATCTTCATAAAGTACTTTGCACATTGTTATTATTTTAAATATTTCATTTTTTATTTTTTATTTTATTTTGTCTGTATGACTTATGTGTGTGTATGTTTATGTGTGTGCATGTTTATGCGTGTGTGCATGTTTTTGTGTGTGCTTGTTTATGTGTGTGCATGTTTATGTGTGCATACGTGTGTGCATGTTTATGCATGTGTGCATGTTTATGTGTGTGCATGTTTATGTGTGTGTATGTTTATGTGTGTGCATGTTTATGTGTGTATACATGTGTGCATGTTTATGTGTGTGCATGTTTATACATGTGTGCATGTTTATGTGTGTGCATGTTTATGTATGTGTGCATGTTTATGTGTGTATACATGTGTGTAGTGTGTGTGTGTGTGTGCGTTTGTGGAAACCAGAGTTTGACCTCTGATATCTTCATAAAGTACTTTGCACATTGTTATTATTTTAAATATTTCATTTTTTATTTTTTATTTTATTTTGTCTGTATGACTGTATTGCCAGCATGTACGTAAGATGTAAGTGCATCTATATCGTGCAGTGCCCATGGAGGGCAGAAGAGGGTGTTGGAAACTTTGGACCCAGTGTTACTGATGGTTGTTAGCTGACGTGTGGGTGCTGGGAACCAAACCTGGGTCCTCTGCTAGAGCAGGCAGTACTCTTGAACAGTGAGCCACACTATTATTATTATTATTATTATTAATTATTATTATTATTGGGATTTTTGAGACAAAGTGTCACTATGTAACTCTGACTGGTATGGAACTCCCTATATAGATAGTCCAGGCTGGCCTCAAACTGACAGAGATCCTCTTGGCTCTGTCCACCTTATTTTCTGAGACAGTCTCTGACTGACCCTGAGTTTAGCAATTGTTTAGAATTCCTGGCCAGCATTCCTTGGCTCTTTAAATGCACAAATCCTGGGCTTTGGGCTATCAGTTCCCTCGGAACCCACCGCACGACTCCTACGCATTCCTCACACGTTCCCTCTTTGTTGGTAATTTCCCAGTTTCATGCTTCACGTGCAGGTGGTTAGTGCCTCGGAGCACGCCTCTCAGGCCTGCATTTTATTTTCCTTGAACAATAGAAAAAACAGGGACCTGAGAGGCCAGAGGGAGGCTGCGTGCAAACTTTTATATTAGAAGCAGCTGGTCATCTCTGTCTGTGCCTCGGGCCTCACAATAGAAACTAAGTTTGACTTTGGGGACATTTGGATGCAGAACAAAATAAGACGTGAACCCAATTTATTTCCTTCTGACACCTCTAAATCTATATTTCATACTTGTGAGTCTTTATCACCATCCCTGAGCAGTCGCCTGTGTGGATGCCTCAGGCTGCAGCCGATCCAGGATGCTCATTTTATTGGAGCCCCCCCACCCCCGACTGATAGGACTTTAAATTCAGAGACAAACAGAACCACAGGAATAGGTTACCAAGCCAGAACCCTGGGCAACTCCCCAAGTCGTCTACTTCATAGTGAAGTTATGTCTTTATAAGACTTTCAAGGGCATCCTTCAAAGAACTATTTATTGCATCTTTGTTACAATAGAGAGCTTCCTCTCTGGTTTACTCTATCGTGGCCCCTCATGCAATTGTAACTCATTGGATTTTTCCCGACAGTGAGTGTGCAGGGTCTGGGTGTGTGTGTTGACCACCTGTGCTGAATAGGATTTACATCAGCACTGTGCTCTGGGCAGTCTTAGTGAAAGTACAATGTCACCCAAGGCTAACTCACAAAGGTGCCAAGGCTAGCACACAGGGCCCGCATGCAATAATTCCAGGAAGGTGAGCGCTTATGAGAGTCGAAGCTGACTTTGTAATTCAGCAGCCTCAGAAAGGCTTCTGACGAATCCCAAAGTGTTTTCCACAAATATGACTCTTAAGGCAGAAGGGATGGCTCAGTTGGTAAAGTGTTTTCCCTGTAAACAGAAGGACATGAGTTCAGCACCCAGCACCCAACACACACACACACACATACACACACACACACACACACACACACACACACACACAGCTTGCACAACTACCAAGTGCATTCATGTTTTTTTGAAACACTGTCCTTGGAATGCATTAAAAGTGGGTGAGATGCTAAGGTCTTGATTCTCGAATTGGAACTAGCAGGTTGTTTCCTTTTTCCTTCTGAGATTCTCAGTGCACAGCAGGGCCCTTGAGTGCACTAACACTGTAAAACCAATTATTGCTTAGCGAACATTCTGGGTCTTGGGGCAGGATTATTTTCATGGATTATGAGGTAATGATTTCCTGGTCACTCTTTGAATTTTCCAACATTGGGGAAGCTCTTGAATGCTTGGCAAATCTGCAGTTGTATCCTTTATTTAATACTGCCAAGGACCGTGTGGAGCTATGAGTGCACCATTTGTTGAATTTGTGATCCAATAAATGCTTAGTTTTGGATTGACATGTAATAATAATTGTACCGATTTGTGGAGTGCGATGTGATGTTGTGAAACTGTGTGCATTGTATAAAAGTCAAAGATGGGCTGTGTGCATTGTGTCCAGATCACATGAGAGTGGCCAGCATCTCCACCACCTCAAACATTTAGCAAAATGCCTTTGTGGTAAGAACATTCAAAATCCTCCTGAGTGTGTGTGTGTGTGTGTGTGTGTGTGTGTGTGTGTTTGTGGTGTATGACACGCATTTGTTGAATTTGTGATCCAATAAATGCTTAGTTTTGGACTGACATGTAATAATAATTGTGCCGATTTGTGGAGTGCTATGTGATGTTGTGAAACTGTGTGCATTGTACAAAAGTCAAAGATGAGCTGTGTGCATTGTGTCCAGATCACATGAGAGTGGTCAGCATCTCCACCACCTCAAACATTTTGCAAAATGCCTTTGTGGTAAGAACATTCAAAATCCTCCCGTGTGTGTGTGTGTGTGTGTGTGTGTGTGTGTGTGTGTGTTTGTGGTGTATGACATGTATGGGTGGGTGCACACACTAGCGTTTGCGTGTAGAGATTAGTAAGGCGTCAGGCGCCCCGTCCTCTCACTCCATACCTTGCTCCTTGGGGACAGGGTCTCTCAGTGAACCTTGTTAGGTTGGTGACCAGCAGGCATGAGCAAGCCTGCTCTTTGTGGCTCCCACCGTGCTGTGGTTACAGGTGCATATGTGAGTAAGCCCAAGTTTTCACGTGGGTGCACACACTAGCGTTTGCGTGTAGAGATTAGTAAGGTGTCAGGAGCCCCGTTCTCTCACTCTATACCTTGTTCCTTGGGGACAGGGTCTCTCAGTGAACTTTGTTAGGTTGGTGACCAGCAGGCATGAGCAAACCTGCCCTTTGTGCCTCCCACCGTGCTGTGGTTACAGGTGCATATGTGAGTAAGCCCAAGTTTTCACATGGGTGCTGGGGATTTGAATTCAGATCATCCTGCTTGCACAGACAGCACTGTCCACACTGAGCTATGTCCCCAGAATCTTCTCTAGCTTTTTTTTTTAAAATATATTTTGTCTGATGTGGTCACGCACACCTTTAATCCCAGCATATAATGTCTGATTTCCCTAAATGTCCATCACTATGGGTCCATCCACTACACCCAGCAAGTGTCCCATTCCTATAAGACAGTGTCTCTCCCCACTCCCAGCAGCCACCAATTATCAAAAGTTCCTTAGGTTGACTTTGGATTTCTTAGCACTACCCCACGACTACGCTGGGATTTTGTCTGCTTTGAGCTTGTGTGGGACTTGTGCACACTGTCGGCACAGCTGTGAGTTCGAGTGACCAGCTTGTGGTCATCTACCACCTCTAGCTTTTACAATCTTTCTGTCACTGTCTTCCTCCCTCTCTTTCAATGATCCCTGAGCCTTGGAAGGCAGAAGCTTGATACAGGTGTTCATTTCGGGGATAAGCACTCTGCAGCTGCTAGTTTGCTGCATGTTGACCAGCTGTGGCTCTCTGTGTTAGTCAACATCTGCTGCGTAAGGAAGCTTCTGTGGTGAGAGCCAAGAGGTTCATTCATCTATGGCTACAGCAATAAGTCATTAAGAGTCAGTTTAATGCTATCTATTCTCTTCCACCGTGGCTCTTTTCCAATCAGAGTGTCTCCAAGAATACTTCTTCCCCAGCACTGGGAACATAAGCATTCAGGAGTATGCCTAGCTTTTATGTAAGTACTGGGGATCTGAACTCAGATCGTCCTGTTTGCGAAGCAAGCACTTGACCCACTGGGCCATTTCCCCAGTGTTTACCACAGTCTATTTGAAAACATTTTCATTACCCCACTGCATTAGTTAGCTTTCTATTGCTCTGATAAAACTGACAGAAACTACCTTGGGGAGGAAAAGGATCTATTTGGCCTACAGCTCACAGTTCATCATCAAAGTAAGATAAGGCAGGAACTCAGGACAGAAGCATTAAGACTGAAACTGAAGGATAGACCATAGAGGAATGACCCTTATTGGCTTCCTCCTCGGACTGTGGTCAGCCCGATTTCTTTTCTTTTTAAATAAATAATTTATTGAAAGTTTCACGCATGCATATAAGGTGTTTTGATCAAATCCATGCCCACTCCCTCCCCTCCAACTCCTCCCATAGTTCCCCATCACTTTTTTCTGATAACTTCATGTACTCTTTCTTCTTTTCTGGTTGATGAATTATTTTTTATGGGATTTTGGGCTACTCTAACATTTCCCCCTCTGAAGAGGTAACCCTAAAATCTTTTAAGGATTAGATAAAAGCTCCCAAATATTTTTGACATTTTTGGCCTTTGGAACAGAGTAGGTTGCTAACAGTCCCAAGGACATTTTGACTTAAAATAATTGTTTTAAATTTAATAACCACATGATTAGAAGAAGCATTTCATTACAGCTTTAACATATTCAGTAACACATTTCAGAGCAAGGATACATCTCTTTCAAAGATGACTGTAAATTTTTAAGTTCACAGTTGAATTAATACAGTCATACGATATTGAACTCAGTATAAACACTGTAAGACATAAAATTAAATGAGTATTTACTCTTTAAAGAAGATCTCCATTTCATTTTAAGATATGCTGTTTCCTACATTTTTAATGCTACTAACACATGTTCACACATGTGTCTTTAATCTCTATGTATCTGATTATTACTAGTCACAGTCGGTTATACTCAGATCCTTAGTACCTGAGTTTGGATATAAAGTCATTTAGCCAGGAATCTGGCTACGTTTCTTAGGGGTCTTTTTACCCTAACTGCCTAGCCAATTCCTACCTCGTATTCTTATCACACCATCCTCTGAAGGGGTTACCCAAATTGCCGACAGGGAATCAGGACGCAGACCACTCTGGCTTGTTCCATGCTGAACAGGGACACAGGGTGAGGCAATTGGAGCACCCCTTCAGTGGCTCTATCTACAAGACTCCCAAATTGCATAACTCTTATCTCTAGCAGGAAAGGAAAGCCTGGTTTCTTATACAACATAGACCCAGGGGTCTTGACTGTGGATACAGTGTGACCATCTGCCTCAAATTCCTGCCTTCTTGATGTTCCCACCATGACAAACTGAAACCTGGAACTATGAACCAAGACAAACCCTTTCTTTCTGAACTTGCTTTTCTCAGAGCTCTGTATTACAACAGGAAAAGCAACCGCATCATGTACAGTGTAGATAAATTCCCTTAAACTACAGAGGAAAACGGAGCATTATTTTCATAGGGTTTGGGATTTAGGGACAAAAAGAAAATGTTTGTGATTACAGGACATCATTTTGGAAAGGCCTTCTCTTGAAACGTCTGTAGTACTTTAAACGTCCATGTGCTCCAAACATGAATTCGACCTCTGCAAGGGGCTGAAGCAGGAGAATGGCAAATTTGAGGACAGTCAATACAGAATGTCAGTACAGAATGAGCTCAAGGCCAGTCTGGTCAGCTATGAAGATCCTGTCTCCAAAACACATATGGGGGTAAGCACAGTGTGAGTAATTACTCTTGGGTAAGCAGTAGCTATATGTATATTGAGGACATTTTATTAAAATCTTGGCATTAGGACTGTTGGATAGGCGTGTCCTCCAAAGGACCAGGAACAGATGGATGTCTTCTTCCCCTCTTCTTGCTGACTGGAAACTGTTTGAACCCTAAGAGACTCCGTCGAAAGGGAGGGAGACAGTCTCCCCTTCCATGCAATCAATCAGCCTTAACTACATGAGGGGGTTGGACTGAAGGGAGACGTGGAAGCAGCCAGGGAGTAGGACGGTGCTTAGCCATCTTGGGGCAGGCGGCCTGTGGCCTCATATCTGGAAGGCTCAGCCAAGAGGCAGTGGAAACAGCAAACTGATGTTCGCACCTCTGTAAGTAACCTCCTCCCTGACACAGGCTGCATTAGGAAGCCTGAATAAACAGCTTTATTCCCTAAACTGTACTTTGGAGGAACACTGCGTCGGTTGATTGGTTGCCAGGACAACGTGAGGAGGGAGGGTCTCGGTGGGCCTGACAGCCATGAGCACGGGGGCCTCCCAGGAGTAAATTTGACTTACGAAAACTGAGAGTGACGACATGCCTTTAATCCCAGCAGTCTGGAGGCAGATTGTTGGTGGGTCTCTACGAGATCCAGGCCAGCCTGGTCTACACGGTAAGTTCCAGGCCAGCCTGGCAGCTACAGAGAGATCCTGTCTCAA
>NW_008356461.1:351053-351706 GCF_000622305.1 Nannospalax galili
ATTTTTTAGATATCACATACTCATTTCTGTATTAATAAACTAAACATTAAAGCAAATATTGAAACCAAATCCACATTTTACTTCTGATTAAATAGTTCCAAAAAGAAGAAATACATATAGACGTAGGGTTAAATAAATGTTTGTCAATAAAACAAGAATTTCTTCTTCCAGGAAAGAAGCAGGAGATTAAACAGGATTAAATAAGTGGTGCTTATCCAGTATAGCTCTGAAATACAGACACATGGCCATATCATAGAGGTAAAACAGGGCATTTTATGAAGTGAACTTCAGGTTATCCCTTTTTGTTGCTAGTTTTTAAAATAATTTATAAAGAATTTCAGAATTTCATACATGCATATAAGGAGTTTTGATCAAATCCACCCCCACTCCCTCCCCTCCAACGCTTCCCATATCTCCCCATCAGTTTCTTCTTTTTCTTTTCTTCTTTCATTTATTTATTTTATGGGGCTTTTGGGTACTCTAACATTCCGCCTCTGAGTAGGTAACCCTAAAATATTTTAAGGGTTAGATACAAACTCCCAAAGCTTTTGACATTTTTGGCCTTTGGAACAGACTATGTTGCTAACAGTCCCAAGGACATTTTGACTTTTAGCCAAGATACTAGTTATTTTGGGGGGGTTCTTTCTACCTTA
>NW_008356461.1:351862-360264 GCF_000622305.1 Nannospalax galili
AGGGGAAAGCCCTTAAATTATAAATAGGAGATGTGAAGGAGAAGTAAAGGCAAGAGGAATTAGCATTACAAGTTCTAGACAGGGAACTAGAAAAGTCAGAACAGGGCATTTTTCAAAATGTTCATATGAGAGTCCATTGGAGTTTCTTGACAAGGTCTTCCAAAAGCATCCCTCTATTGGGTTCCTCCTCCTTTTTCTTTTGTCTGCCAAGGACTCTAGAGGGATGGATTCAGGATTAGCTTTCAGGTATTCTGATAGCTGTTGGAGAGTCTATACCTAATGTAATCAAGAACTTTCTCCTTTCCACTTAAAAGAAGCACTTGCTGGCTTTGCTTTGTAATAGCCCAGTTTTCTCCATCAATATGCTTGTGTTTTGCATAGTGTACTGTTAAGTAAAATGAAGACAGTTTCTATGCAGCCCTGCAGTATCAGCACAGTTGAGACGATAACTGAGTGACTAATGTCACGTATCGATACTAAGCCGCATGTCGTGCACACCACAGACATGCTGTGCGCATCATGTTTCATGGCCATCTGTGACATAGCGGGGTGACCCCAGATTGTCGTGATGCTGTTCGGAACGGTGTGCAATTTAAAGCTGAAGAGATGTTTATGTCTGGAATTTTCCAAATAATATTTCCAGGTGATGGTTGACCCCAAGTAAATGAAATCAAAGAAACTGAACCCAAGACTAACATACTATTTCAAGAAAATGAAGAAATTAATGTTGCAGAAAGAATAAGAACCACCCTATTTTCCTTTCTCAGACCCATGCATCATTCTTTTCCCACATTTTTATTACCTCTTTCTATGACCTGTGACATGTTTCCTGAACACTGAGAAACTACAGGGCTTATAAAAGCAGCTCTCATGATCCACAGTAACATCTGCACACTGGGCACCACAGCAAGGCTCTCATGCAAGAAGTATGAAGACTTAGAACTCTCTCCAAACGAACATTTAATCATGGGGGATCTGCCCCGCATCAGCCTTTCTGTTCCTCACTCTGTAAACACTTCTGTCCTGTCTCTAGTCTAGAAGCCACATGGCCTCACAGTGCAGTGCCTTGGTGTTGAGCTGAATAGAGTCTCAGATCTCTGTTTGAGCCACCGTTACTGGTTCCTAGGGCATATCAGCCTGTCCGGTGTGCCGAAGGTCTTCATGTATCAGGAGTCCTGTATCCCATGTTGTCCTGCGTGCTGTCTGTTGCTGTGATAAACACCATGACCAAAAGCAATTTGGTGAGGAAATAGTTTGACATACAAGTTATCATTCTTCAGCAAGGACAGTCAAGGCAGGATCCTGCAGGCAGGAACAGAAGCCAAGACCACAAAGGAAGGCTGCTTGCTTTACTGGCTTGCTTCCTCTGGCTGACGCAGCTACCTATGTGTCCAGGGATGCTGGTACTGGGCTGGGCCCTCCTGTATCGATTGACAGTCAAGAAAACACCCGGCAGACATGGTCACAAGTCAATCTGATGGAGGAAATTACTCAACCAAGTTCCCCCTTCCCTGGTGTCTCTCGTTTGTGTCCTGTTGACAAAACTAACCAGCACACAGGTCTTAAAAGATGGCTGGGACAGTGAAAATGGGACATGGCCCTGTATGTCAAGGTGGATGCCTGGAGGGGAGATAAGATCCCTGAGCCACCTGGGTAGTTCAACAACCCTGTGTCGATGAGCTTTCGATACAGTTGACAGACTTTGCCTCAGTGAACAGTGTGAATAATCAAGGAAGACTTCCAACATCAACCTTGAGCTCCGACATGCATGCACATACATGTACACACGCACCGGATCACACACGCATGGGAATGCACATGCAGACCACGTACAATCGCATGCCAGAGAGAAAAGAAAAACTAAAAGCCAGGTTTGTGTAAACAGCAGCTTCAGTTTTACCGTCTGCACATCTTAATGCATTGAAAACCGAATACAGGCAAAATATGCCCCAAGCTCGGCACAGCAGCCATTGTGATGTTCAGAAGGCCTCTCACTCTGGAGCCAGCGGGAGGGATCAGCTGCCTGCTGGGGTTGTCAACTTTTGCTGCAAAGTCTTCCATCAGGAGCGCCCTCTTGGTTTTTCTGCAAGGACCTAGCATCAATTTCCATCTCTGACCCATGACGCGTGAATTTTCATGACGCCCCGCACCTGGAAATGCCCGATTCCGCCTCTGATGGAGTCTGAAATACTGGGGACTAGTAACCTGGCTGCATTTTCCAGTAAGACCTTGCTAGGAACACAGGCCCATTACACACATGTTTAACATCTACATGCAAGCGTCATACACAGGTTCCTACACCCACACAGCTGTTTCTTAAACAAAAGAGTATGTCACCAGGATGGAGTCAGCAATCTCATTTGTCTTTAATACGTATTTCCGTCTTATACCTCATGTCTTACATATATCTTTTGGCTCTATGGAGCCACATCCATTACAAATATATATTATTGTTTTCCTCCATAGTGGCAGCAGGTTATTTATCAATATTATTTTCATCTGCAGTGATGTTGTGGGAGACCCTCAGCCAAGTTCTGCAAGTCTACCATTTGCGATTTCGCCCGATACCCGTCACCTGTGTTTCTAGGTAAAAAAGACAGGTGGAGATCTTTGCTTTTGTGCACATGCGTGGGAAAGACGGCCAGTGAACACCCAGGATTCCAAGCAGCAGACAAAACAAAAGAAGCCAGTTTCCAAAGACATATCATGGTCCCTTTTAACTGTAGCAGCTACTTCCGTAGCATCTGTGTTACGTCGGGCCCGTTGCCTGCACTGCACACTGTGAGCTAACGTCCTTGATTGGACGGCACTGTCTACACAGCGGTGGGCTTCAGTTCTTGGTGCTACTGAGAGTTCTCTGTTCAGGTTAATGCATCTCGTAGCACAGTTTAGGTATGCAAAGACCCACATTTGAAAAACCCTTATTCTAAAGCTGCAAAGTGTAGTCTCATGTCTCAAACTTCTATCAGCTTTTCATTTAACTAGAACAGCTCTGCTGCAACTTCCAGATGCTCTTTCCTACGGTGAACTCCTTCCTGAGCTGTATGTACTGCTGATTCTAGGTCAAACTGGCCTTTTCATATTTCCACAAAGCTTCCTCCTCTTCCGAGATTAGAAGACACACCTGAGTGTCCACACTTTGAACTCCGGGTTACAGGGATTAACAGCGTTGGAGGCCACTAAATGTGAACCCCTCGTCACCGTTGACTTTGGACTCCACCTCCAGTTTCCTTGGTAGCACTAGAAATGTAAACAATAGCTGTGCCACTACTTAGGAATTAAATGACTTATGATAAGGAGGAGGTGTCTGGGCTTTGTCGAGGCCCATTAAGAGAAAGTTACTAACTGCAGGCCAAAACAAGAGGATGTAAATTGTCCTTCTGTCCTTGGGTAGACACAGCTGACATTTAAAGCTCCTTTTCTGAATCAATCCAGTTGGGTCTGTCAGTACTCTGACAAGGAGTCCAGCCTCCAAGAAACCTGGTTCACCTGAAGACATGCTGAGGCCAGGGGATGGAGAAACAAATAAAACTTTCCTTCTCAGAGGAAACTGGAGAAACCACAGTATGATCTTGTTTTTTATTTTTTTTTTTCTCTTTTTGAGACAGGGTCTCCCTGTAGCCCCAAGCAAATAAAACTTTCCTTCTCAGAGGAAGCTGGAGAAACCACAGTATGATCTTGTTTTGTTTTTTTTTTTCTCTTTTTGAGACAGGGTCTCCCTGTAGCCCCAGGTGACCTGGAACTCACTATGTAGACCAGGCTGGCCTTAACTCACAGAGATCGGCCTGCCTCTGCCTCCCATGTGCCAGGACTAAAGGCATGTGCCACCACGCCTGGCTACAACATCATGTTCTAAAAGGAGGTAAACAACAGGATGTTTTTAGGGCAGGTGAAATATTCCATCCTGCTGGGAAGCTCCTTAGGCTCAGGAAATAATTCAATAGCTTCAAGAAGTCCCTGAAAATGAGTACGTTCCTTAGGACCTAAGGACTGCTGAGAGATGCTTAGACCAGCCCAGCAGCCTGCCCAAGGCAGAGACCAGCGGAGATGCCCGGAAAGGCCACTCTCCAACCTACTGAGCTGCTGCAGTCTATGCAGTGTGCTCCCAAGTCTCCTGCTTCTCTGAGCTGCCGCTTGTCGTGGTGATGCCTTTGCTGCTGGCTTTGATGATGCAACTTACTGTGAAACGTTTCTGCTTCTGTAAGGAACCACCATAAAACTCACTGGGTCTGCGAGTTGGACTTTGGCGGCATCTACCTGGTTCTGTTCTTAGTTCCCTTATCTGGGGTGAGCAGACGTCCCTGACCCTCCAGGTGTAATTATCTCCTTAGTGAAGATGATGGGCTTGTCCTTCGCAGAAGCCCGTTTGTGGTGCAGTTGTTTCCATAGTTTCTACATTATAGCACCGAGCAGTCAGTCCGCCCAGGGAAGCTTACCGTTTCCTGTTTTGGACACTGGCCAAGCCTGGCCAGGCTTTTCTGGACTCTCTGGTCGTTCTCACCCCTTATCTGAAGCTCTTGTCTAACCCTCTGGTTTCTTGCTGACCTCCGTTGGTGAACATGGCAGCGTAACTCGACATCATGCCTTTATTAGTCAGACTAAGAACTCAAAAATGAGAAACGTTGGTTTTCCTGGTAAAACCCTAATAGGACGTCTTCAGAGTTGAGGGTCCAGTCCCTTGGTCTTTTCCAAAGACAAAATACTAACTTAAGCTGTGGCTGGTGCAACTGGTTTGTAACATCAGCTGCTTTGGAGGCTGAGGCAGACCATCATGCCAAGTTTGGTACTAGCCTGACAACATTGGGAGTTCAAGGCTAGCCTGAGGAACTTCTAGAGACACTGTCTCTTACTGTGCAAACAGGATGGGGTATGTATGAGATATGCGTTCCATCCCTAGCACTGAGAAACAGAGACAGATACAGAGAAAGGAGGAACAGCTTACAGAAGGTCTGTGCCTTCTGGATGTAAGAAATTCTTCATTTAAAAAATGTAATGTCAAAAATATGACAAATTTAGTAAAACGTGGGAAGATTTCTTTCACCGCAAAATTTTCTGTTGCTAAGGATATGAGTCTTCGGAGTCTGAGTAGTGATCAGAATTTATAAGGAGGCCCCCTCCTGGCCCCTTGTGATTTCCATTATTTAACATTGCAAAGGCCTCTTGACTTGTTAATCATTTTGTTTGTTTTCTATGCTCAGAAAATCAGAGGGCAGGGGTTCCCCCTTCTGTGCTGGCTCCTAGAATGTGAGTCCAGAATCTTTTATTTCTATCCTTGCTACAGAATTAGCGTATCAGAAGGTGTGAGGTGCCCCACGATGCCTTGCTGTCCTTTTCATAGGAGCTGTGTTGAAGATTTTCTAACAAGTGACTTGATATGGAAGCTAAGCCCTACACTGACAGGGATATTCCCACATGTCCCTGAGCAAGATCATGTCTAGAATTCTCACACCCACTGCTGAATATGTCTCCACGAGAACCATCCCACTGTGGCCTGTGTAGCGTGAATCTCCAAGTGATTCTAATAACATGACTCAGCATCTTGTCAGCCTCGCTGGACCTTCAATCTAGAGGTGCAATACCAGGCTAAATAGAGAGGCTATTCTTACAACCACTGACCTTCTTCTTCATCACAAAAGCTAATGCCTCTGTTCACCCCTCTAGTCTGATTTCATGCATTAAAATATTCTGGCCTTGGGGGCTGGAGAGATGGCTCAGGGTTTAGAGAACAGACTGCTCTTGCAGAGGACCTGGGTTCGATTCCCAGAACCCAAATGACAGCTGATGACTGTTCTTAACTCCAGTTCCAAGGGAATGTGACACCCTCATCTGACCTCCTAGGGCATTGCATGACACGGGTGCACTTACATGTGTGTAGGCAATACACTCACACAAATAGAATAAAAATAATAAATGAAATTATTTTATGTCTTGCCTTGTCAAGTCCTCTATCTGCAGTAGACCACAACGTTTCTTGTTTGTGTGTGGTACTGGAGATTGAACCCAGGGCCCCATTCTTGCTGGGTGAGTTTTTATTGCATGGTGTCTTTTCCTCTGGTATTAATAAGGTGCTGTCTCTCTCTCTCTCTCTCTCTCTCTCTCTCTCTCTATATCTCTCTCTCTCAGTCTAATCTGCTGTAGCTCCAGTTGAGACCTGCCTGGGGGTAACGGAGGCACCGATCTCCCGGGATGCTGCATGTAGCCATGGCATCCAGAGCAGACCATAACACAGTGGTAGCTAGATGAATGGAAATCATAAGGGAGTCCCTCATCTGTGAGTCCAGCTGTTTGTCTCTCTCCCCCAGCTGCAAGTGGTCTTGGGAGATGCTGATGTATAGAAGAAGTGAAAAGTTTATTGAAGGTGGACTCAATGATGTAGCTCCCATGACGGGTTACCATCCATGATGGAGTGGGACTTTGAGGTAACACACCTGCTTGGGGTCAACCCATATTCCTGCAACTTACACTCCACCTGTGCTCTGTAGGTAAGCTCGAATAAACTCACTGACTTCACCAAATCGGACTTTGGTTTGTCCGTGATGTCCATCTTGGATGAACAGGTGTTTGCAACACTTTAGGAAAAGTTACCACGGCAACGCTCCAACAGCGAGCACCCTCGCCAGCCCGCTTTCTCCTTTTTATTTTGAGGCAGGATCTCACTACATTCTTCAGGCTGGCCTTGACCTCAGTCGGCACCCCCAAAAGGTCCTTGAAATTGGTGTCCTTCTACCTCAGCCTCCGGGGCCTGATGACAGATGTGCACCATCATGTTTGTTGAGATGGCTTAATAGAAAAATAGCCTTTGCTACATTATGTACGTTAAGCTACATAATACAAAGGAATTATTTTAGGAAGTTTCATACATAAATGCTACTGCTTCCAAAAGCAGATTTTTAAAAACAGTAAGACGCCTTCCTTCAGATGCCATTACTGAAAGTTAAAGGTATTTAGGAGACGCCTTCCTTCGGATGCCATTACTGAAAGTTAAAGGTATTTAGGAGATGCCTTCCTTCAGATGCCATTACTGAAAGTTAAAGGTATTTAGGAGATGCCTTCCTTCAGATGCCATTACTGAAAGTTAAAGGTATTTAGGAGAAAATTTGATGATCGGTTTTTCATTCGTACTGGTTCAGGGAAGATGAGGCCAGACACTGGGATGGTTCAGGATGCACGTTTTATTAAGGCTGCAGTCTGGTCCCGAGGGAGGACTTAAGTTTCAAAGTCTAGACCCCGACGGGCAGAAGTTCTTCCATTTTGTATTATAGGTGGTGGGTTAGAGCATAGGCAAATTAGATATTGGTTGGTTAAAAGTTATAAAAAACCAGTGGATAGTGTAGTTCTTGAGGAAAAAAAGTGTGAAAAGTCCCTGTAGGGACAGACAAATGAGGAAGTTTGACTATAGCCAGTTGTGTCAGCATCGTAACCACAAACATGTGAGCTGTGCTTTGCTGACAAAGAAAGATAAAGATAAATAAGATTAAAATCCTCCTTTCCTGCCTGGAAACAAACCCTGAGTCCATCACTCTCGAGTCCAGCCTTGGAAGACAAAAGAAAAATGAGGAGGAACCCAATAGAGGGATGATTTTGGGAACCTTTGTCAAGAAACTCCAGTGGACTCTCACATGGACTTTCTTCTAGTTCCCTGTCTAGAACTTGTAATGCTAATTACTCTTGCCTTTACTTCTCCTTCGCATCTCATATTAACCAGTCAAGGTCTTTCTTTTCCCCTTAGAGACAAGAGCTATGCAATTTGGGAGTGTTTTACATAGACCAACTGAAGGGGCACTCCAATTGCCTCACCCTGCATCCCTCTTCAGCATGGAAGAAGCCAGAGCGGTCTGCGTCCCGATTCCCTATTGGCAATTGGGGTAACCTCTTCAGAGGATGGTGTGATAAGAACAGGAGGTAGGAATTCATTAGGCAGTTAAGGTAAAAACACCCCAAAGAAAAGGAGCCAGTTTCCTGGCTAAAACTCACAGTGTCCTTGGGCCTCTTAGCAAGATACTCTGTTCCAAAGGCCAAAAATGTCAAAAGTATTTGGGAGCTCTTATCTAATCCCTAAAAGATTTTAGGGTTGCCTCTTCAGAGGGGGGAATGTTAGAGTAGCCAGAAGCCCCATTAAAAAAAGAAAGAATAAACAAAGTTGCTCAGGAAAAAGTGATGAGGAGATATGGGAGGAGCTGGAGGGGAGGGAGTGGGTACAGATTTGATCAAAACACCTTATATGCATGTACGAAACCGTCAATAAATTTTTTTTAGAAATTAAAAAAAAAATCTCTCTTTTTCTTCATTTTTCCATCACTCTCTATAATACCTGCTCTGCTTTTATACATCTGAGTATATTCCTTTAAAACTGAAATATAGATATACTAATTATTATTATTATTTGTGTGTGTGTATGATGT
>NW_008356461.1:360519-379142 GCF_000622305.1 Nannospalax galili
GGGGATTGAATTCAGGTCACTAGCTTCAGGCAGTAAGTGGCAAGTCCCTTTATCTGCTGAGCCATCTCGTTGGTCTCCAACTGCCTTCTTTTAAAAAATGATAGAGGGGAGGAAAGATGGTCCACTGTTCATGGAAGCACTGCAGTCACATCTGAAGGACAGTTAATGATGACGGAGAACATACGGTCTCAGAAAGTTCTAGAAATGGGGCAGCAATGTCCACCAACATTGTGGTATAGGACGAAGGCAGGTGACATGGTAAAGTATAGAATCTTTTGGACATGATAAAGCATGAAGGATATATGTTATTTTTGCATCATTATGACAACATTCCTAATAGACACAGCTTTACGGAGGGACATGCGATTGTAGGTTAGTGTGGAGGGACATGCGATTGTAGGTTAGTGTTTCGGAGGACTCCGTCCTCGTTTGCTTGGCCACACGCTCTTGGGCTATTCGTCACAGCAGATGTCTTCACTCATGTTGGACAGGAAACGGACTGAGACAGGAAGATGCCAGAGACAAGATAATCCCTGAGGCCACATGCTCCAGTGTCCTCCAGCTAAGCCACCATCTTCCAACCTCTGCATCACTTCCCAAAGTGGCAGCATCAGCTGAGGACCGAGCTTTCAACACACAAGCTTGTGGAAGACCTTTCGCAGTCCAACCATAACAGAGGAGGTAGAATCTCATCCCTAGTTAGCTCAGTACCTTAGGTAGAGAGTTTTATTAAACCAGCAAGGTCCAGAGCTGCTGTGTACTTCCAAGCCCCTTCCCGCCTGTGACTTCTTGCTTCCTGCCTGGGAAGTGAATCCATCCGTTCAACTCAGAACTCAGCAAATGATATTGCAACACAAAGCATCAACATATACCCTCAGGGGCAGCATCTGCTGATCTCCTTCTGCCCTCCAGCTTCTGATCCTGCCCGCCCATTCCACCCATAAAGAAGCCATATGCATGCTGGAAATATATTTTCTACAAAGCAGGTTACAGAAACCAGAATCATTAGCCGTGAAATATAATGATGTTAGGTGAATTTTTCCCTATTTCTTTCGTGCAGAAGCTGGCCGCCGGGAAATTCTTTGACCTCCTCGGTCTGATAGTAGGTCATCATCCCCTCATTCCAGAGAGAACCTGTCTGACACCCTGAAGGAAGGAACGCTGGACAAGAGGCCAAGAAGGATCTGCACAGACAGGCCCGCTCTCTGCACAGAGAGAATGGCAGGCACCGGGCCATCCTCAGGGGCACCTCATTAAAACCAGCATCCGTCCACCTTGCTGTTCTCAAGACCTCTGAGAGTCATGGAAACGACATGAAGAAAACTTCGTACCTGGAATTTTATGAGCTATAGCTCAAGAAATACATAAAACATTGGCAGAATGATTAAGAGAAAGGTCAGGGTGACGCCATCTTTTGACCCAAGATACATCATCCTTCATGTACCCAGTAGGTTCCTTGATTCTCTACATACTAATCACGTACCGGCATTCATGAAATTGTATAACCCAGTGTTCATGGCTGAATTATTTTTAAGTTTAAAAAATTTTACATTTCTGTGTGTGTGTGTGTGTGTGTGTGTGTGTGTGTGTGATGCTACATGCAGGTTACTGTGTGCGTGTGGAGGTCAGAGGATAACTTAAAGGAGTTGGTTCTCTCCCACTCTGTGGGTTCTGGGTATCGGACTCACACCATGAGGCTTGATGGCAAGTATCCTCAGTGACTTTGCCATCCTCCCAGCCCCACACTGCATCCTACTGTAAAGAGATACATGAGAATGTTAGTAATGTTGCATGACCTTCATTAACAAACATATTATTGTCTTTTGAGGGTGACACGCCCCCTATGGGTTCATGTGTTTGAGGACATGCTTTCCAGCTGGTAGTCCTGTGTGGGAATGTGGAGATTTGTGGGAGGAAGTGAGTCACTGGGGATGGGTCTTGAGGCTTTATAATCCAGCCCAACTTCCTGTCACTCTCTCCTTCCTGACTGTAGTTGCAATATAACCAGCTTGCCTCTGGCTTTTGCTGCTATGACTTCCCAATGGATTGTACCCACTCCAACTGTAATAGAAATAAACCTTCTGTCTTGTTTATCTTTCATTGGGACATGGAGGGCATGGGACAGGGTATCTCTGTAGTCCCCACTAGCCTGGAACTCGATATGTAGACCAGGCTGGCCTCTATCTCACAGAGCTCTGCCTGCTTACCCGCGCCCTGACTGCTGACATTAAAGATGTGAACCAGCATGCCTGCCTGTCTTTCTGCTTGAAGTTGCTTCTTATGAGGTACTTTGTCCAAGTAATGGGAAGAGCGACTAATATACACAACCACGTAAAATGTATTTTTACTTTTATATGTTATAAAGAATTGCAGGAAAAATGTACTTTAGTGGAAAATACTGCACTGCACAGAATTGGCAAATTTTGACACACTGGTACCAAAATTGTAAGTTAGTAAGTTTATAGAGAGCTGAGTGTGAGGCAATAAAAAAAAACCCAACAATCATTTCCAAGTATTTCTAAGCAAATTTCTGAGCTATTTGAAATAGTTTCGGTTGACTTGCCTGCTAAACTGTGGAAGAAAATAGTTTTGTGCTCTTAGAGTTCAATATTCCTCATCTATAAATGTTCTTTGGACCCAACTTTCAAATGATTTTACGATTTTACCAGTTTTCCCATTAACATGTTGCATAAAATCTTTAGCATAGTTTATTTTTATAGCTGATTGAGTTTTGATTTTACTTTGCTTGTGCAAAGGAACCTTTAAGCAACAATAAAATTTCAGATATACAGTAGACATAATCCTAGCCATGAAAGGAAAATTAGGCTTTTATATATTGTAAACACAATTATTTTGCATGCAATTCCTATATAAAAACGCTAGTCATCCATGCAGCTTAGAGTCTGTATTACATACCAGGCATTTGTATTCGTTTAGGAATATTGTATATCGTCCTAAAAACTTTCATTTTCGTGTGTGTGTGTGTATGTATGAGGTATGTGTGTCCATGAGCATTTGTGTGATTCACGTGTGTCAATATAGGTGCATATGTATCACAGCGTGTGTGTGTCTGGTGTGTGTGTGTGGGGGTGTGTGTGTGTGAGTGTGATAGGTTGGAATTTTCAGTCCACGCTTTTTACCTTGTGGGACACAAGGCCTGTTGCTTTTTTTTCACCACTACCTATGGCAGGCTACATGCACCATGAGTTTTCTAGGATTCTCCCATGTCTGCCTCTCCTCTCCCTACAGATGCGTGAAGCACCAGGCCTGGCTTTTTATTGAGGTTCTGGAGATCTGAACTCAGGTCTTCACATAGACACAGCAAATCCTTTGCCCACTGAACCATCCGCCCATTGTCATTTCAATGCTATTATTAGTTTTGTATCTTGCAGGGTGTCTGAGCTCAGCAGGTTTGGTTTATAAACCACATGGGTATAAGCAATGTCAAGGATACGTTTAAATCCAGGTCCTTCTGCCACACACCATAAGTCAGACACGCAACTCCCTTGCCTCTGTTGGGTGATCACTTAGGCTACCACGGTGTATTTGAATTCTCTTGAATTCTGTCTTTGAATTTGTACTTCTAAGTAACCTTTCTTCACTTGAGTGGACTCAAAAAATCCTGGAGTTGCTTTAAACCAGTTTTCCTAACCCTGAGCCTCTTATCGTCCCATTAGCAGTTTATTACTACTATTTTAAATATTCTACGCATGTGTGTGTATTGCCTGCATGCATCTAAGTGCACCCGTGTCGTGCAGTGCCTTCAGAGGTCAGAGGGTGGTGCCGGATTCCCCGGGAACTGGAGTTACGGGCGGTTGTTAGCCGCCACGTGGGTGCTGGGATTTGAACCCGGGTCCTCTGCAAGAGCAGCCAGTGCTCTAAACCGCTGAGCCATGGCTTTAGTTCAGCATCTTATTATTGTAAAAGAATACTTGAAAGAAAACACATCACTGACTCTTATGGAGGAACATTTATGACCAGTTTTAGGGCACTCTTGTGGTGACATTGTGAGTCAGGAAGTGATTTTCCAAATGACATTTCAGTGACCCCCCCAAAGAGCCTTAAGTCAAAGATGAGAACCTTGACTTGCCCGAGTTTTAAGTGGGTACTGGGGATCAAAGTCAGGTACTTAGTCTCACGCAGAAAGCACTTAACCAGCGAAGCCACGTCCACAGTCTCATTTATATCTTAATTGATATAGTGTGAGGTTTGATTATCAATTTCTGAGGGAACGGATTCTATTTTCTACTACACTTCATTGACCCGCAACTTGCTTTGGATGTGACCCATTTCTTGAATCAAACTGGTGTATCTTCCCAAGGGAGACCATCAGCTCTTTTTGGATGTACTTTGATTTTTCCATTTATTCGCTGACTTAGATTCCCCCACAGTGCCCATAAAAATGTGTATTTCTCTCATAATCTCCAATACATTTCTTGGAAATAAGACGTATTCTAATGCCATTTCAATCAAAAGAGCTTGGGACTAGGTGTATTTGTTAGGTATATGGTGTGCAGGGTGCATGAACAGCAGGAGAGAGAACAGGAAACCGTACCTGACCTCAGGTAAGACTGAGGTTGTTGACGCACCTCACTGAGGGTCAGCAGCCTCCGTGCCTGCCACCCCAGGGTAGGGGCCATTGGCGCTTATATAGGACATAGCTGTGGCTGACTGACTATGTGATCAAGGCAGTCTTGAGATATTTGTGGCCCCCTTACAGCCCCCTTCTTACAGGTACCATTTGCTCTGGTTTATCTTGAAGGTTGATGGTCTCTTCTTGGGACCATTTGCTCAAGGAGACAGGCTGTCTTGGGAAACAGGCTGTCTCAACCAAAAGTCCCCTCAGGAGGGAGGGAGGTGGGTGATTGAAAATGCCAACTTTCTGCAACTGGGGCATTTTATCTTCCTAGACCCTGACGATATATAAAAAAAGGGAATCAGGGAAGGGCATCCTTTTTATTTTAACTGAGAAGGAGTCCTCAGGGGGCATGGAGCAGAAGCATAGCCTTAACTTGGTCTAGGTAACAGTTAATTAAGCATAGTACATGGAGGGGATGGGAATATGAGGTGGTTAGCCTAGACCTCTGTTCTGGTTTGTTCTTCATTGCTGTGACAAAACACTCTGACCACTACCAACCTGGGGAGGAAAGGGTTTATTTAGCTTACAACTCCCAGGTTGCACTTCATCAGGGAGCCCAAGGTAGGAACTCAGGATAGGAACCTGGAGGCAGGAGCTGGAGCACAGGCCATGGAGGAACACTGCTTACTGGCCTGCTCCCCTGGCCCCTGCTCAGCCTGCTTTCTTATCCAACACAGGCCCACCTGTCCAGGGGTGGCACCACCACAGTGGGCTGGGCCCGCCCACATCACTCATCAATCAAGAAGATGACCCACAGACATGGCCACAGGCCAGTCCAATGGAGTCAATTCCCCAATTGAGGCTCCCTCAACCCAGGCATGTCAAGTTGACACTAAAGCTATCCAGCACAACCTCCTTCCAGTGTCCAGGTTCATTGAGGTCCTGGTCAAGTCTTACATCAGGAAAAAGAGAGATGTAGGCAAAAAAACCCGAAACCCCTTATTAGCTTATTATTGGCCTCCCCAGCCTCTAGCTTTAGCAGACCTGGAGACGTTTTTGAGTTAGTTTTGACCTCCCTAGCCTCACGTAGGGACAAGCTTTCTCCCAGATCCAAGGGAATTTCCAGCTCTCAACTGGAAAGAGACTACCCATTTTAATATGGGTTCTCCACCCTAAACTTCTTAACCCACTTTCACCTTCTGTTCTCATTTCTCCTCCCTCTGAAGAGATAACCCTAATTCTCAATAGTGAGTTTGGACATCGGTCTTTAGGACCATAGACTGTGGCTACTAGGGTACCCCTTCAGTGGCTCTATCTAAAGACCCCCAAAGTGTATACCTGTTAGCTATATAGAAAAGAGGGTCCTTGAGTGGTGTCTGGGGCGGGGGGAGAAGGGAAGAAGTAAAGGCAAGAGTAGTTAGCATTACACGTTCTAGACAGGGAACCAGAAAAAGTCGGGACACTGCAGGGAAGGTGGCTTACTCAGTCACAATCATGAGAGCCTGCGTTTACCCATTACTAGTCAGCACCGTGGAGGCTGTTCTCAAGAAAGCCACACATTCTCCACCAGAGTCTCTTGTAAAACAACTCTAAGTCCATTTTTTGATGAGGATTTCCGAGTGCATCCATCTAGTGGGTTATTCCTCTCTTTGTTCTGGTTGCCGTGGCTGGACTGAGACTCTGTCTTTCAAACTCTGGCAGTTGTTGGGGGAGGGTAGAGTCACAGTGTGAATTCCCTCTCAAATGGCTTCCAGACAGGGAGAGAAAAGAAATTCAGCTATTATTGAGTTTTATTAAGAACAATACCAGACCTGTCCTGTTTCGCTGCAGGTAAGCACTACAGTGCTAAATTAGGCCATGATCAGAAGTTTTTTACCTGAGTAGTATTTTTATCATGGAGAAAATTTAAGTGGGATTTTTTAAAGTAACATCTCATAAGAACTTAAAAAAATTTTTTTTCAATTAATTATTTGTCTTGGTCTTCTTGAGACAGGGTCTCCCTGTAGCTCCAGCTGTCCTGGAACTCACTATGTAGACCAGGTTGGCCTTGAACTCGAAAAGATCCACCTGCCTCTGCCTCCCAAGTGCTGGGATTAAAGGCGTGAGCCATGCCCAGCAAAACTTTTCTTTTTAAACTTTATTGAGCATTTCATACATGCATATAAAGGTATTTTGATCAAATCCATGCTTATTCCCTCCCTGCTAACACCTCTCATATCTCCCCATCAGTTTTTCTGATAAGTTTGTATACCCTTCCTTCCTTCCTTCCTTCCTTCCTTCCTTCCTTCCTTCCTTCCCCTTTGGAATTTATTTCTCTTTTGTTTCTCCTTCTCCCTTTCTGTCAATTCCATTCCTTCCAGTTTCTTTCCTCTCTTTTTCATATGAGTCTTTCCCAGTGTTTGTTCTTAAGGTCTGTGTAGCCCATTTGAGAGCAGCAAGTTCACCAAGACCTTTGAACATTTCTGTGGACCTACTCCGATTAAACGGATTAGTAGTCAGGAGACTTCCTTCCTTCCCTCCTTTATGGGGTGTTTTGCTACTCTAACATTCCCCCCTCTTAAGAGTTAACCTTAAAATCTTAGGAAATCAGGATGCAGACCATTATGGCTTCATCCATGCTGAACACGGATGCAGGCTGAGGCAATTGGAGCACCCCTTCAGTGATTCTATCTAAAAGACTCCTGAATTGCATAACTCTTATCTGTAGGGAGAAAAGAAGGTCCTTGACTGGTGAGCAGGGGACGTGAAGGAGAAGTAAAGGCAAAAATAGTTATCATTCCAAATTCTAGACAGGGAACTGGAAAAAAGTCACAACAGGGCAAATTTCAAATTTTCGTATGAGAGTCCATCAGAATTCCTTGACAAAGACTTCCCAAAGCATCCCTGTATTGGGTTCCTCCTCATTTTTCTTTTTCTTTTGGACTTGAGAGTGATGGACTCAAGATTTGTATTCAAGCACTTTGACAGCTGAACTTTTGAGCCTACTGTGTGGGAAGTGCAATTTTTAAGACTCTAAAGGAAATGTATTGACCATTTTCGTTTTTAATTATAGTTAACTTTTGGGTGTTTAGGACCATACAGATGGCCCAAATTAACTGCAATTTTGTATTGCTGTGATGGTTAGTTGAGGATCTGGTCCTCACAAAGGGCAGCTCCTGGCGTCCTTTGCTTTTATTTCCCAGTTCCGTCTACATCAGGATAAGTCACCAGGTCCTGCTTGACCGTGGCTTTGCTTGGAAGTATGGAGGAAATGTTTCCTCTATCGACTCTCTTCTTTATAGACTGGACTCTGGTTTGAGTCCCTCTAGTGGGGTCTCCATGGCCTCCCTGAGCAAGAGGACAGGCGACTCATCCTAGTTACAGGATATTTTGAGATGCTCCATAGTCCCCTGGGACTTAGTTGACCTGGGAGGGTAAGGAAGAAAAATTGTCTCTTCAGGTCCTTTTGATCAGATTCGATTGGGCCTCTAAGTGTGGGTATTAAACATCCAAGAAGGTCAGTTGCACCAGTCTGATACTTTACTGTGTAGCATGTAGGTAAAGCTTGAACAAAAATTCATTTTTTGAAAAATTTTGAGTACTCATAGATTTTGTTTCTTGAGTTAGTCTTTATAAGAATGAATTTAACCAGTATTCTGCAACTGGGGCCTTCTATCAGTATTAAGGGTCAGTGATAATTTGCTATTTATTTTATGGAAAAGAGACTTATTCTAAAGCACTTTGTAAATAAAACTTTCTACAGCCCATCCTACAGATGATGGCACACATTGGAATTTAGGCAATGCACTTTTAGAAGAGACATGATAAGCATAAAGCCACTCTTCCTGCCTATTTATCCATGTGTTTTTGTGGGTGTACATGTGTGTACATGTACATGTGTGTACATGTGTGTACAAGCTAGCAGGACTCTGCAAATGTCACCCTTAGCAATGCAACCTGTCTTTGAGAGTCTCTCCTCAACCTAGAGGTTGTGAAATAGGCCAGGCTGCCTATCCAGTGAGCTCTGCCTCTCCCTCCCCAGTGCTGGCATTAAAAAGGTATGCCATTGGACTTTCTTCTCCCCTTAGAGACAGGAGTTATGCTATTTGGGAGTCTTTTAGATAGACCCACTGAAGGGGTACTCCAATTGCCTCATCCTCCATCCCTGTTCAGCATGGAAGAAGCCAGAGTGGTCTGCACCCCGATTCCCTACTGGCAGTTTGGGTAACCCCTTCAGAGGATGGCGTGATAAGAATAGGAGGTAGGAATTGGCTAGGCAGTTAGCGTAAAAAGACCCCAAAGAAATGTAGCCAGTTTCTTGGCTAAAAGTCAAAATGTCCTTGGGCCTGTTAGCAACATACTCTGTTCCAAAGGCCAAAAATGTCAAAAGTATTTGGGAGCTTGTATCTAATCCTTAGAAGATTTTAGGGGGGAATGTTGGAGGGGAGGGAGTGGGCATGGATTTGCTCAAAACACCTTATATGCACGTATGAAATTCTCAAAGTTTTGTAAAAATTAAAAAAAAAGGTATGTCATCATACATGACTTTATTTTTCTTTTTGGTCTTTTTGAGGCATGGTCTCCCTGTAGCCCCAGCTGGCCTGGAACTTCCTATGTAGACCAGGCTGACCCTGAACTCACAGAGAGCCACCCGTCTCTGCCTCCCGAGTGCTGGGATTACAGGTATGCGTGACTGTACCCGGCTAAGTACGATACGTGGCTTTTTAAACATATGGTTTCCAGTGGCTGAGCTCAGGTGTTTGCGCTTGCCAGACAAGTATTTTACCAAATGATCTGTCTCCTCAGCCCCTAGAGTGAAGAGATGGTGGGAAATGCGTTGCTTTCTTGAGAACAGCCTAAATGGCGTTGAGTAGTAATGGGTAAACGCAGGTTCTCGTGATCATGACTGACTAAGCCATCTCCCCAGTACATTCCGCAGTCTTTTCTTGGGGTGGGGCCAAAGTCTCACCGAAGCCCAGCCTAGTCTTAAAATCATGGCAATCCCCCTGACTTAGCCTCCTGAGTGCTGGGATTACAAGTGTGAACTACCATATTTAGAGAAGGCAGAGTTAAACCAATAGATAGCCTTACAAAACAGATTTCAAGAACTCTATCAATAGTGTTGTACAGAACTCAGTAAATGGAATCTAAACTTAAAACAGTCTTTTGTCGCATACAGGGGGAGATAAAAAGAAATATTCCCCTAACTGAATTTCATGGCATCAAAATCTTAATTTTCAAAAGGAATGACATCATTTAGGAATACGCTCAGGATACTTTTAACAATGTAGCATCTTTCCCAAAGGACTTGGTTATGGAGAAGACGAACTCATGTTACAGGGAAAATAGAATTTAATCCAAACAGGAGACAGTCTGAAATTGTCTTCTGTTGTGTAAAGATGGGTCGATTTAAAACTAGACAGAAATATGAGAAATGAATTCCTACAACTGTGATCTCTTGGGTTCATCCTGAGTCAGTGTTTATAGAGTCAAACACTGAGGTGTAGTATTTCAATCAAATAAATTTCATGGAATTAGGGAACTTAATGAAAATGTGCATGTTATTTTATTTTGCTTTAAGAAAAAAAAATCGCTCAGATGCAGAGCTTGCCAAATTAAAGCCCTGACTCGGTGGAACTGACTGACCTTTTTACCGCAGGTTAAAATTACACTCTGTACACTCTAGCACAGGGAATGAGCTGTTCAATCTCAACAGAGTCCGGAAGGTTCTGCTTTCTCCCACACATACCAAATTACGGTAATTGTTTCTTCTTGCAGAATCATTAATTGATTTCCCTTTTTGCATTTGAATTGCAGAGAATGCTTTAAATGTTTTATTAATTCTCAGCTTACTTGGGATGCTTTTAGAAATGTGCTTGCAGGGCTGGTCATGTCAGTGCACACCTTTAATCCCTGTACTCGGGAGGCAGAGCCAGGCATATCTCTGTGAGTTCTAGGCCAGCTGGGGCTACAAAAAAGACGAAAGAAAGAAAGAAAGAAAGAAAGAAAGAAAGAAAGAAACTTTCATTTGCAGAATGGCATCCCTCCCTTTTGTATTACTTATAAAGTTTCTGTCTTTGAAGTTTCCCTTTCTTCCTTCCTCCTTCCTTCCCTCCCTCTTTCCTTCCTTCCCTCTTTCCTTCCTTCCTTCCTCCTTCCTTCCTTCCTTTCTCCCTTCCTCCTCCCTCCCTCCCTCCTTCCTCCTTCCTTCCTTCCATCCTATTTTCCCTCTTCCCCTCCCATCCCTTCTTCCCTTACTCCTTCCTCTCCCTTCTCCCTTCCGTTCTCTTTCCTCCCCTCCCTCTCTGTGCCTTCCCTTCCCTCCCCTCCCCTCCCCTTCCCTTCCCTTCTGTTCCCTTCCTCCTTCTCCCTCTCTCTCTCCTTGTGCCTTTCTCTCTCCTCTCCCTCTGTTCTCCCTCTCTCTCTCCCTTCCTTCCCTCCCCTCCCCTCTCCTCCGCTCCTTACCCCTTGCATTCTACATGGGTGCTGGGGATTTGAACTGACGCCCTCGTTCTGGTACAGCAAGCATTTTACAGACTCAGCGAGTCTCCCGGCTGACTGGTTTTCCTGAGAGACAGCACTGGAGAAGCTTGGGGTGTTCCACTGGTGCATAGGCACACTTTCAGCTTGAGATCCTGGATGAGGCAGAATGGCCAGTCACTCTGCAATAAAGCTGCTTTGAGGAACGCAGGGCCGGCCACACAGCCCTGCGAAGGCTTCGTGAGTCGGAAAGGCCAGAACTTACAAGGATCTCCTGGAGGGCGAAATCTTGGTGGTCCTACTTCCCGTCGCATGTTCTGCATACAGTGGGCATGCCTAACATTCCCAGCACACAGGGTTCCCTTCACAGAACGGCACTGTCCTCCACTAGAAACCTCTTTTCAATTTTGCTTCAGTTCCCAGTTTCGGTCCAATTGCTGTTGGGACTTCTTAACTATCATTTTCAAGACTTTGTCAATCCAAACTCATGTACTTACACAACCAAATGTGGTTTTGTGTGTACCACGCTCTAAATATGGGTCCGGCGATGAAGACCAACACATTCAAAAGCCTCGGTATACCCTGCAAACAAAAAAGCAAGAATTCCATTGGTCACAGCTGCGTGATTTATGTACCTGGTGACATGGCACTTTTCATACAAAACCCACAGAGCAGCCGCACTCGACCCGCCACTGGATGTAGGTATTGGGAGATTTTTACAATCAACAGTGTGTTTCCTCGAGTCAAAAAATGAATGTGGCAAAGGCAAAGGAACGATGGAGAATTCAACCAAGCCTGGAGGCTGTGACAGCACCCAAAACAAAGGACTGTTACAACGTATCAATGAGAATGGAGAAACCTTAGGTGAGTTCAGCAACTCTGCACGCACAGCTCAACGGTACAAGGGCTTGCAAAATTACAGTGCTTGTGTCAATAAAGTTTTGCTCGAACACACCCATGGCAGTTTCTCTCCGTCTACACAGGCTGCTGAGACCACGATGGCAAAGCTCTCAGCAGCTGTGACATAGATCAAATCGTGCAGAAAGGGTATGATAGCTACTCTGGTATGTTACAAACAAAAGTCTTCCTGTCATCTCTATACTTACTGGATACTTGTGAAGTGTCTTCATTATCCAAATGACTCCTTTTTGTGACTTCACACCTGTGAAATCAAGTCCTAGACTAAACCTCCACTTCTGAAATACTTAACATGAGCTCTGTTGGTCTCATCAGAACAATGGATAGCGCGCTATCCAGCTCACCATGACTTTTACCATGGGCTCGCCCCGCCTGCAGCAGCAACGATGTTTCCCACACTGTTGTGCTCACTAAAAGGAGGTGTGAGAATGTAAATTTCCCATTCCATTAAACTATACATGCAACTTTTAGTTTTTCTGTTTTCTATTTTTTCATTGAATGTTTGTGCATTTCCTACAATATACCTTGAACATAGTACACCCTGTGCCCCATCTGCACTCTCCCCACAGCGCCCCCGATGGATTTCATCCTTTCTGTATTATATCCTAAGACCTATCAAGGTGAGTTTATGTTTCCAGATGTCTTTCAGTATGGCTTCATCCACTGAAGCCTGCTCAGCCCATATAGTGACACTCACTTAAAGAACACTGCAGTGACCAGTCACCAATAGTTCCTGAGCTAAGGTTGGGGCCTCCTGCCCATTGCCCCAATTCTAAACTGGGTTTTTGTCTGATTACGTTTTCATGGGTCGTGTGCATGCTGTCACCATAGCTATAAGTTCACACGAGTAAGTTCCCAGCCACCTGGAAAATTCTGGTTCCTTGTGGTCATCCGCCACCCCTGCCTCTTACAGTCCTCACAACTCCTCTTCTCCACTGCTCCCTGACCCTGGGAGGCAGAGGTTTAACAGCAGTCCTACCCAGGGACACACACTCTACAGTCTTTTTCTCTACACTTTTGGCCAGCTGTGGCCTTCTGTGGTCATCGCGTCTGTTGCATAAGGAAGCTTCACTGGTGAGAGTTCAGCAATGCGCTAGTGTTCTCTGTACCCCTTGTTCCACTATGTTCTGTGGCCCTAGGTGTAGAGGTTCCATTGTAGATGTGTCACTTAGGACTGGTCATTTCAGACACTTATTCTTTGTTTGACCAGTTGTGGAGCTCTGGAATAGTCTCTATCTGTCACAAAAAGAAATTGGTTTATGAGTGGTGACAGGTATGTTTGTCTAGAGACAGTTTGTCACGCTGTTGTGGTTTATCATGCTTTAGAGTTGTGTTGGATCATTGATGATTTTTTTTCCCCCTTAGCAGCTTGCATAGTATCTTCTAGAACTATGAGAGCTAGTCTCCAGGGAGGAGGCTTCCAGGTCAGTTCTAGTCTCATTGCTCCAAGCCCTGTGTCTAAATTATATCCTAGCTTCACCAATAGGGTCTTACCTTCAAGGTCTGGGAGGTAATCATGGCCTGTAGCAATAGCCTGTGTAATTCTGGGGGTCTGTTGGACTACCGTGACTGACAACTTGAAGGGCGGTTTCTCTCGCCTGGCACTGTGTTTCTTGTTTATAGCCTTCAGCTATACACATACATTCATATAAATATATAACGTGTATTTTCAGTAGGATTTTGAACTAGTGCATTTCCCGCTGATTTTTCCTTCTACCTAAGCAATCCTCTCTCTCCCCCTGTATAACCGTATGTCAGCCGAGTTCTCTCGGGGGGGTCTCTTGCGTGATCAGACAAACCATATAACATGTTTTTATGTGAACTTATTAGGGTTTATGCCCTTGGGTAAGGAGGGGATAAATGGGGGAACTTACAAAGAAATGCACACCCTGCACCCAGTTCTGTGCAGCTCTGCCTGCTGTTCCAGATCACTTTCACACCCACCCACAGTCCCTGTTAACTTTTGCCCATGCATCTTGGGCCCGCAGTCTCACCCCAGGTCAGTAAATGCCCCCTCTCGCAGCCACGCAGGTGAGGTGCTGGGGCCATCTTTCTCTCCACACCCACTGCCATGCGTTTGTGGCGGCTTCCGTCACAAGATGGCTCCCAGAAGCCCCTCCGCAGTCAATTCTCCACGGCAGGCCCCACCCCTTGGAGGAGTCAGGGCTCTGGGACACAGCACACTTTCTCCCCTCCTATTTAAATATACTCATTTCCCCCATTTCCCCCCTAATACCTGTCTCCTGCTATCCCCGACTCTGGCTCCCTCTCTCTATTTACCCCTATGATTCCTTTCCAATTTCTGGACTCCTGGGGTTACATCACGATACATCCTCACATTTAAGCATTTGAAGCTAAGATCCACAGGTGAACGAGAACAGGTATTGCTTGTTTTTCTGAGTCTGTGTTGCTTCCCTTAGTATAACAGTTTCTAGTTCCATCCATTCACCTGCAAATTTCATTCACTGGCAGTCTTTGCACAATGGCTAAGGAAGAGAAACAACCTAAATGTCCGTCAGCCGATGAATGGATAATGAAAATGTGGTACATTTACACAATGGAGCTCTAAAAAAACTGTTTTCAAACATGATTTTATTGTAATACACTTATTATGCCTGAGACACTTATTATGAATAAGACACATAAGGCTCTTTGAAAGTTACCTTTGATCGACAAGTCGTTACAACCCAGTGTCACCTGGAAAGAGAGTCTCAATGAGAGACTGTCTACATCAGTTTGGCCTGTGGGAAAGTCTGTGGGGGATTGTCTTGATTGCCTTAATTGTTGTGGGAAGACTCAGCCTCCTCTGAGCCATTCCCTAAGCAGGGGTCCTGGCCTGTTATAAGAGTGCACAAACTGGGCTGGCCGTAGTCAAGCAAGCAAGTGACCATGTATGTGTTCATTTCTTTCCACTCTTGACTGGTAGGAGTATGTGTTTGAAGTTTCTGCCTTGACTTTACCACAGTGATGACTATAGCCAGCAGTTTTAATCTGAATTCTCCTCTAAGTCTCTTTTTGTCTGGGCCTTTTATCACAGCGAGGGAATTGAAGGGACACTAGATTGCTTTATTGCAATTTCCACTAAGGAGTGAAAGAGAGACAGCTTTGATTGACAGGGGAGGAAGGTGCTTGCCTGCACAAAGATTAGCAGCTCTCGTTGACTTTAGGGGGCAGGTGGGCCCAAGTTGGGTAGCAGGTTATTGCTTAGAGGTCCAGTTTCAGGAGAGGTTGGCTTTCTTTTGCAGAAGTGTTCTGACCTTGAGGTTTGCAGGCTAAGTGCTCATGAGTTAATCCAGGAACTGATAAGTCCTTTCTGAAGGATGAGTCATCCTCACCTTACATAATGAACGTCCCGGCCTTATGACAGGGCTGCAAGACTTCCACAGCTCAAGCTACTAGAAAGAACAAGGTCAGGGTAAAAGAAACACACATCCATCCCTATGGGCAAGACTCCAAGTTCACCTGGTCTTATGGACTTGGAGAACACATTTCTTAAATGATCATTGTGCTTCTATGTAGAATAGAGTGGCATCTGACTCAAAGCTTGAGATACCAAAGTTCAGTGGAATGATATGAAGGCAAAGATGTTAGGCCTCTGTTCCAGGTTAGTTATCCACCTGTAGGGGTAACTGATGCGTCTTTTAGCAAAGTCACCTTCAGTTTCTGCAAAATAACCCAGGCGGCTGTCATGGTAATCCACATGCCGGTGGTAGAAATGGTAGAAGTCCGCAATGAGTGATTGTCACAAGCTAATAAGGAGCAAGAGGAGGTAGGCTGATCTTCTGGTAGCAACTCACTTCTCTGGTTTTCGTTGCCATTTTTGTAACTCCCTTAGCTTTATCTTGGTCTAGTCATAAGGGGCTATGATATGTAAATGTTCTCTCCCTGTGGTATAATTTTTTAATAGCTTTTATTATTTTTATTTTCTGCGTATGAATGTGTTACCTGCTTGTGAGTGCACCCAGGTCTGAAGAGGGTGTCGGGTTCTCCTGGAACTGGAGTTACAGACTGCTGTTAGCTGCTGGGAACTGAACCTAGGACCTCTACAAGAGCAGCCAGTGCCCTTAACCACTGAGCCATCTCTCCAGCTCTGCCTGTGGTATAATTTTACGCTTTGTGACAAAGCTTTTGGGACTGTATAAAGAACAAGGAAGCAGAAAACAGACATATGAGGCTTTTCTGGTTTGTTTTGTTTCAAAACAGAGCTCATGTATTCCAGACTGATCTTGTGCTATGTAGCTGAGGGTGACTTTGAACTCCTGATCCTCCTACCTTCCTTTCCTGAGTGACGGGATTTCACATGTGTTCCATCATGCCTGGTTTGCACAGTGCTGGGGATCAAATGCAGAGCTTGACGTGTGCTACTCAACTACTCCACCAACTCACCTACATCCCAATCTTGGCTTGGAAACACAAGGTCTGCAAAAAAAGTATATGATGTGCTGAGTACGTGAGTTTATTACTCAGGAGGAGAAGCTATAGGTTCAATCCTCAGCAGCCAATAAAGTAAACAAATGAACTAAAAGAGAATGCATTCTGTATAAGGTCTAACACTGTTGGATTTGAAATAGAGGACTGTAAGCAGGTCCCATGATCATGCTGGCTACATACTCTCATGTTTCTGAATTTCCCAAAGCACATAGTACCTAAATATCTATATCTAATTGTTTTGGTGCATAGATGCATGTGTCTTGCTTCTGGTTAAATTGTTTAGGCATGTACATTTAAGTCACCACAGTTTAAGCACATGCACTTTCTCATTAGTGAATGAAAATCAAGTGACCGTTTCTAGGCCTCCTTTAACTGATTGTCGCAAAATTCCCAGGAGTTATAAAAGTGCACAATTCTCCAAATATTATTTTATATAAATGGCTTTCTGGGAGAAAAAGCAGTTGAGCTGGATATGCTAAAAAGGTTTTCTTATTCTAATTATAAAAGCGACAACTTTGAAGAAAAAAACATTTTCTACCTATTCTTCATAGATTTTGGTTATGCTAGAAAAACATGCAGAAATGAAAATTTTACGAGGGCTAAACTCTTCTAAGTCAGTGTTACCCAAGTATGAGGTAAAGAATTTAACCTTGTTGAAAGGGCTGGGGCTGCATGTAAATCATTGATAGAAGATTTGCCTAATGTGTGCAAGACCCCGGATTTCATACAATGAGAAGGCAGGAAACAGAAGTACAGGAAGAAGAGGAGGAGGGAGGAGAGGAAGGAGGGAGAGGAGGAGGGGGAGAGGGAGGAGGGAGAGGAGGAGGGGGGCATTGCACACACACACACACACACACACACACACACACACACACACATACTTATAAATTAAAAATAAAATCCCTCACAGGCATAGTAGCCAGACGCTGACATAGTATAGAGAGGCTCTTACACATATGGCCAGAGCTAGTCTCGGGGTGGGGGGCAATTCTAGATCCTGCCACATCGACAGAGGGAGGAGGAAGAGGAGGAGGGGGAGAGGGAGGAGGGAGACGAGGAGGGGGGCATTGCACACACACCACACACACACAGGCATAGTAACCAGAAGCTGACATAGTATAGAGAGGCCCTTACACATATGGCCAGAGCTAGTCTCGGGGTGGGGGGCAATTCTAGATCCTGCCACATCGACAATCAATTATTAACAATCATCGCATCCCTAGTTCCACTTGGTTAAAATTTTGCACCCAGAGCCTTAGGTCAGAAACCAGCGTATGGAGAGTATGAAGGAGTGTAACTGTTTTCCTGACATTATTCATGGTTGTTTCCCAAGGTGATGTTTTCAGTACAGTGTTCAAATATGGGATGATGGAAGGGGGCTTCCAACGCTGAGTACTCTTTGGCAGTTTGTGACCGCTTGTATATTACTAACCCTGCAGCCTTACTTTTAGACATTGTGAGTAGAGACATCCCTACTCACTAAACATTTCTGCTGCTAACGACAACAAAATGTTTTCAGGGCTAAAGAGGTGCCTCGGCAGGTACGAGTGCTACTGCCCTTGAAGAGGGCCCAAATTTGTTTCCCACCATCTACACGGCAGCTCACAACTGTCCATCACTTCAACTCCAGGGGATCTGATGCCAACTTCTGGTCTCTGAGGTCAGTGCACACACATGATACACAAATATGCACACATACACATAAACTAAATCCATATATCTTGAGACAACCAAAACAACAAGAAAATCTACAATTTTCCTGCTCTATCTATCAATATGTCTGACATTGGCAGTAAATGTCCACCGTCTTTGCGCACTGTATATTTGGTTAACTGTTTGGGTAAAAAATTTTCACTCATTTTCAACTGTATGAACCATGACAAGCAAAACTCAAATAATGACCAATAATCTTGGGTAGTAAATGAAATGGATTTGCCTCTGGGAGGACACGCGTCTTTGAGTCCCAGTTGTGTAGATGAGAAGATTTTTTTTCCAGGATGCTTGAAGTCTTTAAAATATTTCAGATATTAGGAACTGGACAGATGACTCAGTGGTTAAGACTCTTTACTGTGCTTCCAGAGTACCTGAGTTCAATTTCTAGCACCAACATCAGTCGGCTTACTACCTTCTGTAACTCCAGCTCAAGGTGACCTGACGCCCTCTTCTAACCTCCACAGGCACTACACTCATGTGTACACAGGGACACATAGACACAGATAATTAAAAATAAAATAGA
>NW_008356461.1:380274-387725 GCF_000622305.1 Nannospalax galili
ACTCACGACATCTGCAGAGAGACTATTTCCAAATCAGTTCCTTCCTGACATCGAGACAGACATTCATTTGTTTGGGGGAACACTGTTATCATCAGGGTCCACAGAGTAAGTTGATTACTGTTTTTCTCTCCCGTCCCAGGAGAATAGCTTTATCATTGGAGTTGAAAAGTTGTCAGTGAGGCTGGAGAGGTGCCTCTGCAGTTAAGAGCACAGGTCCCGTGTTTAAGGTCATCTTGCGGAAACCAAGAAGGAAGAGGAGAAACGACAAGTTTTCTTTATGTACCCCAGATTTCATTTTTAAATGCTTCTTAAAAATTCTAAAGTGTGTGTGTGTGTGTGTGTGTGTGTTTGTGTGTGCGCACACACGCGCCTGTGTGGGGGTAGATACACATGAGTTCAGTCACCATCAGTGGCCAAAAGAGGGCATTGGATTACCCAGCGCTGGAGTTACACGTGATTGTGAGCTCCCTGACATGGATGCTAAGAAAAAACCTGGGACCTCTGCAAGAGCTGTAAGTGGTCTTAACTGTGTCGTTGCTCCAGCCCCTGCACCCAGACATTTCAAATTCAGACTTGGGTATTGCCCCTCTCCATTAAGAATGGAATAGAAAATCATCAACAGTTTCTGTAGCAGTTTCAATGAAAATGTCCCCCATAGGCTCCCATAGGTGTTTGGACATTTTGTCCCCAGATGATAGTGCTCTTTCGGGAGGTCTTACAAGGTGTGGCTCTCCTGGAGGAAGCACGTCACTGTGGATGGGCTTACAGAGTTCTTAAGCCTTGCCAGGTCCCCAGTCGCCCTCTTGTTTCCTGTGCCTGTGTTGATGTGAGAGCTTAGCTTCTGCTGCTCCTGCTCCAGCCACCTCCAGCCACCATGCCTCCCTGCCATGAAGGACTGTAATTCCCCTGGAACCATAAGCTCAAATAAACTCTTCCTTCTTTAAATTGCTTGGGTCAGTGTTTCTATCACAGTAACAGAAAAGTGACGAATACAGTTTCAAACACACCCCTTCAAATTTGTTTACCTTTTCCTCTTCTGATGACCACAGTCTGGTTCTTCGAGGAGTCTTAACTTGTGTAAAATAAATTATCATGTGACAGTCTCAAGAAATGAGGGCCTGTATTGCCTCCCGATACCCTAGCTTTTACAAAAGTGATATTCACTATCTTTTTTCTTTCCTGCAATTCAGTTGTTACAAACACAGCATTTACACTTACAAAGTTTTCCAATATATAACCCATAAAATTACATATACAGGGATATGTATTTGACATTGGTGGTGTGAGAACAATCCTATTGTTTTCTCACAAATAATTAAATGATAAGCATTTGAAACAATGGTTATATTAGACAAATTGTCCTCATTATTTTGTAATAATTCTGTATCTTAAAATATCACATATGATTAAATAGATAGTTTTAAAGATATTTTATTTTTATTGTATGTGTTTATGTGTGTTGCCTGCATGCATGCAAGTGTACCCGTGTTGTGCAATGCCCGCGGAGGTCAGAAGAGGGTATCGGATTTCCCTGGAACTGGAATTATAGATGGCTCTTAGTCACCATCTGGGTGTTGGGAATGGAACCCAGGTCTTTTTTGCAAGAGCAGCCAGTGTTCCCAACTGCTAAGCTAACTCTCCAGCCATACATATATATATATATATATATATATATACATATTTAGAAATTTTTATTTCATTTGTTTTGCCTGCATGTATATAAGTGCATCACATGTATGCAATGCTCATGGAGGCCAGAAGAGGGCCTCAGGTTCCCTGGAGCAGGAATTATGGATGGTTGTCAGCCATGTGGTGCTGGGAACCAAAACTAGGCTCTCTAGAATCCTGTGCTCTTAACCACGGAGCCATCTCTCCGTGTTATACTTCAGTAAAGCTTGAATGAATATTCTAGTTTCCTTTTATTTTCCACAGCACAACTCACCCAGAAAATGTAAATCTATTTATAGTAAACTTGGAAAAATTTCAGAACTTGGTTTTGGATTTGCTCCTTTCTTTCTTTCTTTCTTTCTTTCTTTCTTTCTTTCTTTCTTTCTTTCTTTCTTTCTTTCTTTCTTTCTCTTTCTTCTTTCAGGTAGAGTGAAGATAGGCTAAGGCCACCTTTGCCTTTTGATTAGAAATGAACTTTTATAACAAACAGCTACACTAAGTCATATTAACTATATAGTGTATTACAAGAGCCATGTTTCATTACACTAAATGATTTCATTGCTGAATGAATAGCAGTGTATGTTTATATGCTACTTTCTTGTCCAACACTTGGAAACTTGAGATAAAAATAGAAAAGTTCTTGACTTGAGCTTGGCCTGATGATGACACTGCTTTAAGGGCTAGAGATGTAACTTGGTGATAGAGAACTTGCTTATGACCATGCCTGATGTCCTATATTCTATTTGCATGTCACACACACACACACACACACACACACACACACACGCACATTTAACACCTTCATAAGATCCAAAATCACCTGGGAAGATCCCCCCTCCCACTTTGGGTGGACTATTTCCTGGGTAAAGATCCTTGATTATATAAAATGGAGAAAGTGAACTGAGATCAGCACTGTTTTATCACTCTAGGCTTCCTGACTGCAGATGCAAGGTGATGAGCTGCATCCTCAGTTTTCCCATGATGCACTGTCCACTTGAACTATGAGGTAAAGAATGCCTTTCTATCTATCATCTATCTATCTATCTATCTATCTATCTATCTATCTATCTATCTATCTATCTATCATCTATCATCTATCTATCTATCTATCTATCTATCTATCTATCATCTATCTATCTATCTATTCTATCTATCTATCTATCTATCTATCTATCTATCTATCTATCTATCTATCTATCTATCTATCTATCTATCTATCTATCTATCTATCTATCTATCTATCTATCTATCTATCTATCTATCTATCTATCTATCTATCTATCTATCTATCTATCTATCTATCTATCTATCTATCTATCTATCTATCATCTATCATCTATCTATCTATCATCTATCATCTATCTATCATCTATCTATCATCTATTATGAGATACATGCACATACATTAAGATAATCTATAGCTTTTCCTAGGTGTAATCTTATCACTGGGTGAAAATTGAAATAAATATCTAAAAATACCTGCTCTGTGCATGGATTTCTAATGAATGGATGCAAAGTGATTTGAATTGATACGCTTTACACCGAGCTTTGCCACACCTGTGGAGTTATACGAGGGGGGAGGGGTGTACATGAAAAAATTTTGGAGAAGTAGTTTGAATCCAAGATCCATAGAAAGGCAGCTTCTTTTGTTTTGATGTCTTTATTTTCTAATCTTTTAAGAAATACCACTTAAAATAGGTATGTAGGGCTTTTGATTCAGGAACGTCTGAGCAGTTTGGCAAAGTTTGGCTTTGTTTTTGGGACTGTTCAAACAGTCGCAGTATTTGGATTTTTGTATTTTGGTGGGCTGGAACAAATGCTTGCAAATTCTGCTGTGCTGAATCAGCGTTCCTCACACTATTCTAGAATAACATTTGCATATTCATGGAGGAGAAATAGCCCCACTTTGATAGGACATAATTTGTCATAAACCGCTTGTTGGGCAAAGTTTTCTTGAAGTGGTTGGGGAGGAAGTATTTTTCTCACTATGGGCCACATGTTCCCGGTCAGCTCTTCTCAGTTGTGCAGTTATCACGTGAAAGTAGCCATTAACGACATATGAATGAATGTCTGTGGCTGTGTTCTCATAAAACTTTATTTAAAAAAGGAGCTAAGGGCCAGATTTGAACACAGGCCATAATAATGACTCTATGCAAATATCTGACCTTCCAAAGGATACTTATCGGGGTCTGGGGAGATAGCTCGGTTGATAATTTGCCATGCACGCACCTGACTTTGAACCTTGAAACACGTGTTGAAAAGCCAGGCAGTGGCATTTCTTTGCAGTCCCAGTGCTGTGCAGGCAGGGACAGATGCATCATTGGAGTTCTCTGGACAGTCAGAGCCTAATTGGAAAGCTCCGCGTCCTAGGGTCTCCTCCCTGGGATTCAAGAAACAAAGGGTATGGCTCCTGAGGAATGGTCAAGGTGGGTGCCTGGACTTCACGTACACATGCACTCTCCCTCTCCCCTCCTGCAAGGAACACAGGCAGTCCTGCAAATACACATACACACCCAACTGAATGAACAAGACGACACTTGTGAGGCAGTTTATTTAGCAGCTAGCTACCTGGAATGTTAGTTTTCATTGGAATAAAACTGCCCACTTGTAATAGTAAGTATATCTTTTTCAGCACATTGGGTAAAACATTAAAATAATATATGATTTTATCTAACACTATGCCTTTTGTGACTCCTGTAAGAAAATTTCTCTCAGATAGGGGCTCTTCTCTCTCTCTCTCTCCCTCTCTCTCCCTCTCTCTCTACCCCCCCAGACACACACACACACACACACACACATACACACACAAACACACGTACACATACTTCTGCAAGAGTGTCGGTAAAGATAAAATCCTATCTTGTCAGATGGAAAAGAAATTGGATCTTCTCTGCCTCCTTAAAGGTAAAAGTTTCTCTAGACTCCTTAAAAGTAGAAGTAGAAGCTAGAAATAAAAAGTCGAGCCTTGCATAAAATTCAAAAAACCTGACTTGGGAACAAGTTTCTTGGAAGATCATTTTTAGCACACATTTTAATTGGTCCGTTTTCATTATTTGCATTTTTAACTTATTATCCCCCCCCTTTTTTTTTCTGGGACATAATGGATAATTGTGCTTAGGAATTTAAAAGTCAAATGTGACATTTGCATAAAGGTTCGCCTTTATGCCTCTTAGTATCTATCGCTGGGGGTGTGGTACTACAAAAAAAAGTCACAGTGGGGGGGGTTGCACAAATATACTTCACAAACTGTCGTCATCCTTTGCTTTCAGATAATTGACGTGACACACTTACTTTTTTGTTTTGTGTGTTTATTTGTGTGTATGTGTATGCAAGTCTGCGTAGGTCTTCACACTTGCGCGGCCCGATGCTGCACCGACTGAGGTGTCTCCCCAGTGCCCCATTTACCAGCTTTGTGGTATTTTTGCATTTATTTTGCACGTTGGGTGGAGGGTGCAAGTGTCAGTCATAGGACCCCCTGAGGTGGTGACTTCTCTCTGCCGTGTGGTTCTCAAAGACTGAACTTGGGTCATTAGACTTGGCATTGGTAAGTGCGCGATGAGCCGTCTCTCCGGCCTTTGGTCCTGCTTTTAATCTGTTCACCTCAGCACGTGTTCTACTCTGTAAAGCTGAAAAGACGGGGTTACCCGGTCCAGCAGATGAGATCTGCATTCCTAAAGAGGCACTTGAAGAAAGCAAATCGACGGGCTGCAGCCTGCTCCGTTAGGAATGGCAGACGCAAAGTTGCTTCCACATTGAATCACAGTTGGAAGGAGCCTTCTAACAGAATAACATATCATCTGACAGGTGCATGATTGTAGGAGATGATGGACCTCAGGTGAGCCTGTCTTCCCACATCCTCTATAAAGCCACCACCCTTCTGGATGGGAAGACTAAGCTACTCAGCCCACTCCAAGCCGAACCACAAACACAGGGAACATGACAGAAATGTAAGCAATACAATACTTGTGATGAGCCTGGGTAAACACACGCACACGCATGTGTTACAAACATTTATTTAATTAAACAAGCTTTTTATTTAAAATGTTCACAGAGCTAAGAGATGAATTATTTTGTTATTTAAAATCTTTTAGGTATGAACTGTATACAGTGAATGATTCTTTTTTTTTACTTTTACAAAAGCTTTATGAGAATTTCATACATGTTTATAAGGTGTTTTGATGAAATCCATGCCCACTCCCTCCCCTCCAACATCTCCCACATCTCCCCATCACTTTTTTCTTTTTCTTTTCTTTTTTTCTCCTTTCATTTATTTTTATGGGGTTTTTGGCTACTCGATAACATTCCCCCCTCTGAAGAGGTAACCCTAAAATCTTTTAAGGATTAGACACAAGCTCCAAAATACTTTTGACATTTTTGTCCTTTGGAACAGAGTATGTTGCTACGAGGCCCAAGGACATTTTGAGTTTTAGCCGAGAAAGTGGCTACTTTTCTTTGGGGTCTTTTTACCCTAACTGCCTAGCCAATTCCTCCCACCTGTTCTTATGATGCCATCCTCTGAAGGTGTTCCCCAAATTGTCAATAAGGAATCAGGACGCAGACTGTTCTGGCTTCTTCCGTGCTGAACAGGGACACAGGGTGAGGCAATTGGAGTACCCCTTCAGTGGGTCTATCTAAAAGACTCCCAAATTGCACAACTCTTGTCTCTAAGGGAAAAAGAAAGTCCTTGAATTGTGAACAGGAGATGTGAAGGAGAAGTAAAGGCAAGAGTAATTAGCATTACAAGTTCTAGACAGGGAACTAGAAAAATGTCAGTACAGGGCAATTTTCAAATGTTCATATGAGAGAGTCCACTGGAATTTCTTGACAAGGGCTTCCAAAATCATCCCTCTACTGGGTTCCGCCTCATTTTTCTTTTGTCTGCCAAGGCTGGACTCGAGAGTGATGGATTCAGGATTTGCTTTCAGGTATTTTGATAGCTGTTGGAGTGGTTAGAATCTGTGTCAGTTCCCTCTCAAAGGCTTCTAAATAGGGGGAGAAAACAAATTTACCCATCCTTTTAGAACAAAAGCTGGTTGTCTCCCTTAGCTCCAGGGGGGCACTACAGTATTGGAGACCAAGATTTGAAGTCTTACCTCTGAACAGCACTTTCTGGTTAGGAACAAAATCATCAATGAAAAATATTTGTCTAAATAGCTTTTTATATAGACTTAAGCCTAATGTCTGGGAAGCATAATCCCTTGAACTCTTAAAGAAGTCTACTGATGACTTTACTCTTCAATTATACTTTCAAACTTTTGGGTGTTTAAGACCATATAGTTGGCCCAAAGAAATCAATTTATTTTTACACTTAAGTTTGTTTGAGGATCTGTTCCTCAGGGGTCACATGGGCTTGGGAGGAGCTCCTGGCTCCTTTTTTTAGTTCCATCTATGTGAATATAAGTCAAAGGTCCTGCTTCACTTGGAGGCATGAATGAGATGTTTCCTCTGAGTTGACCCCTGCTCTTTGTAGACTGGACACTGGTTCAAGTCCATCTCGTGGGATCTCCATGTCCTCCCTGAACTTTAAGTCCCTCTGGCCAAATTAGTATGGGCCTCAAATTATGGCTGTTAAACATCCAATAAGATTAGTTCCACCAGTCTGGTACTTTTAATTATCATGTGCTATGTAGATAAGGCTTGGGTAAAAAACAAAATATTCTCAGATAATCATTGACTAGATATATATTTTGTTCCTTAAACTAGTTGACTCAACTATGACCATAGAATTTTAAGATTATGTGTACATTATTTTGTCTCATCCTTTATATATCATAACAAACCTA
>NW_008356461.1:388261-389079 GCF_000622305.1 Nannospalax galili
TTTACAAGGATTCTGGGGATTGAACTCAAGTCCCCATGTTTCCATGGGAAACACATTACGGATGTAGTGATCACCCCCAATGCCCCCCCCACGGGAAAAAAGAAACCCTGATACTTGTGTCTCCAGGCTTCCATAAAGTCCATGACTCCATGAGACTCTTCTCCTCCACTTCAGCATCTGCAGATTTCTAGATTTCCAAGAGGACATGTCAGTCCTTTAAACTCCCTGATTTACACCAACCAGCTCAGTTCCAATTAGGAATAGAAGCAAAAATAGAAAATGCAATTATTTCGCGGGCTCCATGCACTTTCGTCCTGTGGCGTATAACCAGTCTACCTAATTAAACCCTTTGTACCAGACGTTCTGCCTTTAAATATAGCACAAGCTCAGGTGTTCAGGTTCTGATCTCTGTCTTTCTGTCAACAGCAGGCATCGCAATGTAGTGACCCCAGCTTACAGCCTGGATTATTGCCATTACCTATTGTCCTGGGGCAGGTAAGCATCAGGCATCTCAATGTAGTGACCCCAGCTTACAGCCTGGATTATTGCCATTAGCTATTGTCCTGGGGCAGGTGCAATGTGCCTCTAAGATCTTTCACACCATGTAATTCTTTTATGTGTATGTGTGTCTACACACACACACACACACACACACACACACACACACCCCACACATCACTTCTTAGATACAAGCAGATTCATGATCTGAGGACAGTACCTCTGTCATCCCGTATGTTATTCGTACTTCTCATTTCACCACTGTCAGATCGGCAAGGACGGCGGCTCGTGTTCACCTGGCGTGTCAGGTGTCTGGTCCT
>NW_008356461.1:389450-397819 GCF_000622305.1 Nannospalax galili
AACGAGATCACCGTCCATGTAAAAGAGACCTTAGATGGCCGTTGGCACCGTGTAATGAGGGCACCCTTAAGAATCAGGAAGCAAACCTCACCAGACGCAGAATCTGCTGTGCCTGGACCTCCAACTTCCGGTCTTCAGGACCACAAGCAGTTCGTGACTGGTGTTCACAAGAATAGTCGGTTGGTCTGTGGTCACGTGGCTGCCCAAGCTTTTTTTTTTTCCCAGATGGGATGGTTCCCAGGTGCAAAGCTACAATTAGAAAAGATGGAGTGAGTTCTGTTGCTCAGGATGGTAGCTATGGTTAATGATGTTTATTTCAAAAGGGCTAGAAGAAAGCATTTTCAATGTTCCCAACTCAAAACAATCGTCAGCATTTGAGGTGATGGATAGGGCAGTTACCCTGGGCTCATCATAATGCGAGGTGCACGTGGATTGAAATGTCAGAGTGTATTTCTCAAGTATGCACATTTATGTGTCAATTAAGAAAAAGAATCTTCTTGTGTCTGTAAGAGGTTGTAGCTAAAAGCATTTGCCCGGGGTGGGAAGTGGACGTGTTGGCATACAGATCGTTTTAGAGATACAGATGGAAAGTTTAACTTCTGCAAGGGACAGAGTCGCAGTTCCTGACTAGGTCGTGGTGAAAGTGAGTTTATTTTACAGCAAGCCTAGGAAAGCTGTTGGAATAATTTAGAGTTCTACTTTGGGGAGCTCTCAGTGTGTGATAGAATGGTTTCGGGAAAGAAAGGGAACACTTAAAAAAGGACACATGTAGCTATCTCGCATTTTCAATAATCGTTTGTAGACGAAAGAACAGGATGGCATTAATTAAACTGAATTATTACCGAGCTGCCCGCCTCCCCTTTTTTTCCATTTCAAAGGCTTTGTGTTACATTCAGTCTTCCGAGAATTTGAACCACTTTTGAAAAGGGGAGAACAGAGCCTTCCAAGAAAAGATCTCGATTTTCAGACCTGTAATTTAAGTTCTGCTGTTCCCATTTAAGTGCATCCATAACTCCTGCCTCCTTTGCGTTTCCTATTGTGTGTTTATTCAGGGATATTTTTAGACCCTCCCATTCTATCGAATGTCTGTCTGTTTGCAGAAGAATGCACAGAGCCAGACTCCTGCAGGAAACAGGTTTCGAAGATTTGTCTGCCAGGACTCTCGAAAGGGTCATTTTCTTCCTCAGAAAAATGCAACATTGTCTCAGAAAATAGCACTGAGGGCTAACAATGGGGCTCTACCCTGAGCGCTTCAAGCCTCAGGATCCACAGGTCTTGCTTCTAATATAGATGTCTATTTCTCATGACTGTGGGTTAGGTCTTGAATGTCCTCCGAAGACTGTTAGGGCATAGCGGAACCTTTAAGAGCCAGAGCCTAGTGGGAGGAAGTTAGCTTATTGAAGTATGCCTTTGAAATTGGAAAAGTGGGACTCTAGCCTCATCCAGCCCCCCCCCTCATTCTCTCCTCTTTCCTACCGCTTCTCTCTCCATTTCTCCATCTCTCCCTCCCTCCCTCCTTCCTGATATGGAGCTTGATGGAATATCCAAGAAAATATAGATTCTCATTCTTGTGTTCTTTCTCCGTCTCGCTTAGCAAAGTTCAGCTGGGAAGTCTGCGGTTAGAACGCTCACATAGCTATCTAGAACCACTTGCCCTGTGTCCTGACCACACTTCCTCAGTTCTGTGTGTATCAGATGAAGGCTTTTGCAATGATTTTCAGACAGGATTTTTGTTAACATTTGTTTTCTAAATTTATAATAATTTATCTAATTGTGAGACTGTACTGATAACCAATCAACATGCAAATTTCCTGCTCACTGTAACCCAAATGCCCAAGGTATAAAATATATGTGTTAAAATTCCCTTTAGGTCCAGATTTTGAGGCTTGAGCCCACTGTAGCAGGTTACAGCCTAAATTATTTGCTTTCCTGTACGCTCCCAGTGCCGGATCATTTGCCCTACACTACCACAAGCTCCCGCTGAAACTAACACGGTCTGGTGACCATGAACTGAAACTCTTCAAACTATAACTCCACGTAAACCATTTTTCCTTAAGAGATGATTATCTCAGGTGTTTTGTCACAGTAATAGAAAGCAGACAGACACACTGAAATAAATCAAAGCTTTTGGCCACTCATCCCCACTTATAAGATATACACTTAACAGAATGCTGAGATGTTCCTGTTGGTAATCTGCAGTTTGGGGGGCGGTGCAAATTAAGATGCTGTCCCTGGGTTATGGAAGGCAAAGAATAGTTTGGGAATTGGGGAAATGCCTCAGTGGGTAAAGTACTTGGTCATCAATCATGAGGACTTGAGTTGGATCCCCAGCATCCACATGAAAAGCAAGCCTATAACCCCAGTGCTGGCAGGTGCAGACAGGGGATCCTGGGGCCTTCCTGGCCAGACAGACTAGCCAGTCAGTAAGGTCTACGTTCAATGAGAGACCTGGTCTGCAAAAACAAGGAGGCAAGTGCTAGAGAAAATACTCAGTATTGATCTCTGACTGCAACATGGACATCCATTGGAGCACATATTCGTTCACACAACACACACACACACACACACACACACACACACACACGCACACACGCATACCATTACATTACGTGCCCATGGGTAGAAACTTCTCACTTCGTCAAGAGGAAACTAGGAAGAAAAGGAAAAGAAGGAAGAGGATAAAGGGCTTCCTTGTTTTTAAAAGTGTGATGCATATGCTCATATTTTTGCTGTCATACCTTCTTGTTTTCAGTGCTGTGTAACAAACACAGACCCTCACGCATACTAGGCAAGTGCTCGGCTACTCAGCTATATCCCTTGGCCTGGTGCCATAATCTCTGTGAACTTTTCTCAGACTTAAACAAAGCAGTGGCTCAATTTAGCTGGTGCTCAGAGCCATCTAAGTTGCATGTAGCCAAATCCCCACAGGTGGCAAAATGTTCATGTCGTCCACATGTTTAAAAACGAGCAGAGACATATTAGAGCACACGTGAAGGCTATATCATTTAAATCACCCATGTCAGGTAATGAGGCACAGGGTCAAGAGAGTCCTCACCTTTCCCAGAAATTCACATCGGTGTTTCACCAACACCTTACGAAGCATCTCGGCGTCAAAAGGATACGGAGCCAAGTTGGACAGCAAAGATCTGTGTTACCTTGCGGTTTGCTTTCTAACATGGAAGAAAAGTGATCAATAGACACCAGAATGAATACACAGTTAGAGAGATGACTACAGAAAGACAAATGAAGAGGAAGGATATATGATGTGTGGGGGCTGTGATTCCAATCAGCACTGCTAGCTACCAGACTGTCAGGGGACGCTGTGCCCCAGGGTGGTGTTGCATTCAATGAGAATAAAACATTTGTATTTAGAGAATCTTGTGTTGCCCTGTCCTTGGCTAGAAGTGTGAGAAGTACTTCTGTTGCTGATAACTCATTCAGATGATGGTGTTTTGTTATAGCTTCGAGAACAGACAAGGGCATGGTGGACCTGGAGAGAAGAAGAGGAGAAAGAGGGAGAAAAATACCCAACATGAACCTCTGATGACCACATGCACATGGGATCATAAGCACGCTTTTTATGTGGGTGCTACGGATCCAACCCAAGACTTCATGACGGTTGAGAAAGAATTTTGCCCACTGAGCCATCTCCCGTACTCCCAAACTAATTTTTTCTAATAATCACAAGTTGAAGCTGTCCCCTGGTTTCAATATGTAAATGAAGTGAACTGAGCTGTTCACAATCCATGTGCTGTCTACATCTGCCTGCTCTGTTTTAAAGGTCTCAGGGACGCAAATTGTGTGTTTTGAGAGTGTCAAAAAACAAGCGGTAAGATGATTTTCCTTGGTCTTCTCCATTGTAAATCCGAATCCACACAGCACACACTCTCCAAATAGACACTGACCTAGGAAGAACTCATTACCTTCCATTTTGTTAGATGGATAATGTTTGGGGCTCATTACAGTTATTGTAAATTAAAGCATTGCACTATTTCAAACACCATTTTTTCTGAGATATTGAAACTCTCTCTTTTGATATTTTCCAGTATTTTTTTCCTGAAGAGGTACACAGATATGCTTAATTACCCCACATTGAGAACGCAAAAGAACAGAGGAATGAATTTGTTCAAGTCTACCTTGGTGAACCAAGTGAGTTTGCTGGGTTACTTAATGGTAGTTGGAATGAGGGCTTGCCGCAGGAGCATGGACCACTCAAAGGCTGCCACATCACTGAAAATCTCATGCCGGCATGGATGACTGATTCAGAAAACGTGAATCCCTGGAGCTCCCTGTACAATCTGCAGGCTGTCACACCAGTCTCTTGCCCTCTAGCTCTATCTTACTGCTTATAACCTCAGGGAGGAGGTGTCCAGACACTTGTCAGTTTCTTGTGAATTTGGGGAGCCTCTTTGCTGCATCTAAGAAGGAGTGTTTCAACACAAAACAAATAACCACAAAAGAGATATGCGTGTCTTGATTGGATTCTTATGCGGGCAGTTGCGCGAGGAACTACGGAAAATTCAAAGATGAATCAAGGTATATTAAAATCTGGTATTTGGAGGTATTGCTCATAATTCCTATGTGTTCTTTAGGCTTATTAAAATATAGAAAATGTCTCAAATGCAGATTGAAAGTTGAGGGTGGTTAGAGGTGAGACGGAATTTCTTAGCGAGCAGCTGCAGTCTTTTCCTTCAGCAATTAGGAGCTATGATTCATTATCCACGTCTGTGAATTTACTTTGTGACATGGAGAGGAATCATCCTTGCATTCTTGATGTTCTCTAGGGCCTCTCTCTCTCTCTCTCTCTCTCTCTCTCTCTTTCTTCTTCTCATTCTGTATTCTTTTCAATACTGGGGACTGAGCCTAGGGCCCCATTCTGGCTAGACAAGTATTCTAACACTCATTTTAATTGCCTGCTGTGTTTTCATCTTTTTCTTTCCAGATAGGGTGTCATTAAGTTGCCTAGGCTGCATTTGAACTTACTCTGTAGCTCAGGCTAGGCTCAGGCTTTGAGTCCTCCTGCCTAGCCTGCCAACGTTACACAGAGGCCAGAAGAGGGAATTGAATCCCCTCGAACTGGAACGGGAGTTACAGGACATTGTGAGCTGTGATGTGGGTGCTGGGAACTGAACCCAGGTCCTCTGCTAGACCAGCCAGTGCTCTTAAAAGCTAAGCTATTTCTCAAGGCCCTGTTCTTGTGTTCTTGAAAGAAAAAAAATCATCAGAACACAGTAGAATGGTCCAGAGTTTAATTAGAGTAAGGAAGAAAGAAAAGCATACCCCCTTTAGTAAAAGGGTGGTGTTGAGTCAAAGAGGAATGACATCAAGCCTAGCGTTTGACTTAGTTTCTCTTTCTGCAGTTTTTCTCTTTCCTGCTCTTCCCCTGGGGTGGGCGTCAGCAGGCAAGGAGTATACTTTTCTCAGAAGCTGATTTTTCTCAGAATCCAACCTGTTACAAGTAGATGTATAAGATGCTAGACTGTGCATAGAGGTTTTAGTGTCCCTAAAGAGGAAAAGTTCACTAGGGGGTGAGGATAACACCTCTGCACATGCGCCCCTCGAGAGGGAGTCCTGAAGTTGCTTTATTCTGACTTCCCTCCAAGGGACCACTGTCACACATTATCCCTTACATCTGTTTTGGGAACCCTGGGCCGGCACGTCTGGACGGGCCACCACCGTTAGCTTTATACTGTTGCAGGGTTTGAGAGGAAAGGGACATTTTATGGCCCAGTTGTATATAACCCAAGGACATATCATGCTAGAGAGTCATATTCATCAAAGATTGACCTGGGACAGTGGCTCCACGTTCACTGACTCCTATTAGGGAGAACTAAGGACAATAGATTCCCCTGGGACTATGCAAAGCGGAGGCCAGCTTTATTAAGAAGAATTATAAAACGTTAAGAATTTCCTCAATCAGACTGGCCTGTGGGCATGTCTTTAAGAGATTACCTTGAGTGGTAACGGATATGGGAGGACCCTGCCCGCTGTGGGCACCACCATGCCTAGGCAGATGCTCTGTAAGAAGGTTAGGTGACCTAGGGTCTCTGAGGGACTCTGTAAACAGAGCTGTTCAATAGTTTCTATGTCATTTCCTGCTTGGCTTCCTGCACTGACGTCCCTCCGTGATGGTTTGTGACCTGGACATGTCAGTGAAATAAAGCCTTTCCTCCCCCAGTGGCTTTTGGTGAGACTGGGGAATCGCTCTTGTTAAGTCTCTGGGCTGTCCGTGGTCCAAGCCAATGGAAGGCCCACACACTCTAAGCCTGGGCCCCTGACCCAACTAGGGACATGATGATGAGCTGTTCATGCACTACCTACCCAGTGTCCATCTGTCCATCTTGGCCTCTCCCTTGACTGTTGGCTCGTTAGCTGGTACTGGTACTCCCTTGGCCAGCATCACTGCGCTCTGGCCTCGTCGGAGTCTTAGTGCTGCTAATTTACTGACCTGTCTTTGCTCTCTGGGTACACAAGGAGCTTGTAGCTTTACTGTCATGCAGAGCTGACTCTACCAAGCTCCTGTCTGTGGGTCACCTCATACTCAGCTCTGTGTGGTACTCTCTTAGATGGAGGCTGATTGTCAGAAGCCACCCTTACTTAGAGTTGAGTCTGTCACAACTGTATTAGAAGCAAGGATAAATGGACAAATGTGACGGACATGTGTCACCCAAGAGCACTGGATGTGGGTGGGGCAGTCTGCCTGCCGTCACTGGCACAGAACTCTTGTGTCTCCACTCATCGGTCATCTCGGTTAGCCCATGCCCACGAGCATATTCTTATTTATCTTCCTCCGTGCTCTGGAATTTCCCATTTTAATCCTTAACCTGCTTTTTAAACCCAGGTGCTGATCTCACTGCAAGATAAAGGAGAAAGTTTCAGAGCTCACTACAGGACCTTTTCCTTTACTGCCTACAGAGAACTTGATCCTGCATCTACATCCTGAGCCCTAGCCCATCCTTGCCATGATATTTAGATCCTGCTTCGGACCCCTGAGCAGCCCATCTGTTATTCTTTATATCCTATTTTGGGGGCCTGTTGGTCACTCCATCCCAGAGCTATCCTAACTTGCTTAACACTAAGTAGCTGGAGTAACAGGCTTGTGCCACCACTAAGCGTGGCTCTCACGGGCCTTTACCGAGGTGCTGTGATTTCTGAGAAGAATCAGCGTCACTGCAATTACAGGCATCACAGATGGGTTCTCATAATTGCAGTTCTGAGCCTCTGCAAAGATTCTTTAAGCGGACTGAAGATTACTAATTTCTGCATTGTAGCAACTCAGATTCAGCCTTCATTTATATGAAAATCAGAAAACATTATCCATTTAAGTCTGAAGGAATAGCCGTGGCCAGTTTGAATTAAAGAGAAGTATACATCGTAAACCCATGACTTTTTCTTCACACACCAGCCCTATTTTACATTTAGAGAATTTTGCAACCATTTGTCATGTTTTCTGTGATTTGTTTTCTGACTTTCCCTATTTTTAAAATTGCTTATTTGCCTGCACAGATGTGTGTGGATTTGAACTTAAGATCAAAACTGAACTAGAAGAAGAAGAAGGAAAAAAGGCAATTTATTTGCCTCCTTGTTACAAACTGTTAAGGTGATTTTAGTTGTTTTTTTCTGAAAATATTTTACTTATTTTTATTCAATGTGTACAGGCGTATTGCTTGCTTCCACGTAGGTGCGCCCATCTCGTGAAATGCCCGTGGAGGTCAGAAGACGGTGCCAGATCCCCTGGAACTGGAATTACAGACGGTTGTTAACCCCCATGTGGATGCTGGGACTCGAACCCGGGTCCTCTGCAAGAGCAGTCAGTGCTCTTAACTTCCTCCTCCTCCCCCCCCGTGTCCCCTCCTCCCTTCCTCTTTCCTTTCTTCTCCCCTCCTCCTCTTTTCATTCTTTTTGGATACCAGGTCTCATTTTGTAGCCCCCGCTGTCTGGGAACCTCCCATCTCCCTGCCTTAACCTCCCAAGGGCTAGAATTAGAAACGTGTACAAGCACATCTATTTATGTTCACAGATTCTGGAGAGGTACAGAAACAATACTTTTGTTCATTGAAGCATTCTTTTTAATGTTTTTAAATTTCCAGTGGCTGATGTTCATGCTAACCATTAATCACTAATGTGATAAAGTGGGCTCAATACAGATCATTTTTTAAACTGGGAACCTCCCATCTCCCTGCCTTAACCTCCCAAGGGCTAGAATTAGAAACGTGTACAAGCACATCTATTTATGTTCACAGATTCTGGAGAGGTACAGAAACAATACTTTTGTTCATTGAAGCATTCTTTTTAATGTTTTTAAATTTCCAGTGGCTGATGTTCATGCTAACCATTAATCACTAATGTGATAAAGTGGGCTCAATACA